>NC_082704.1:116152372-116474680 GCF_949987515.2 Delphinus delphis
TGAGGCTGCTTCCCACTAGCTACCTATTTTACATTTGGTAGTATATATAAGTCCATGCCACTCTCTCATCTCGTTCCAGCTTACCCTTCCCCCTCCCCATGTCCTCAAGTCCATTCTCTACATCTGCGTCTTTATTCCTGTCCTGCCCATAGGTTCCTCAGAACCTTTTTTTTTCTTAGATTCCATATATATGTGCTAACACACGGTATTTGTTTTTCTCTTTCTGACTTACTTCACTCTGTATGACAGACTCTAGGTCCATCCACCTCACTACAAACAACTCAATTTTGTTTCTTTTTATGGCTGAGTAATATGCCATTGTATATATGTGCCACATCTTCTTTATCCATTCATCTGTTGATGGACACTTAGGTTGCTTCCATGTCCTGGCTATTGTAAATAGAGCTGCAATGAACATTGTGGTACATGACTCTTTTAGGATTATAGTTTTCTCAGGGTATGTGCCCAGTAGTGGGATTGCTGGGTCCTATGGTAGTTCTATTTTTAGTTTTTTAAGGAACCTCCATACTGTTCTCCATAGTGGCTGTATCAATTTACATTCCCACCAACAGTGCAAGAGGGTTCCCTTTTCTCCACACCCTCTCCAGCATTTATCGTTTGTAGGTTTTTTGATGATGGCCATTCTGACAGGTGTGAGGTGATATCTCATTGTAGTTTTGACTTGCATTTCTCTAATGATTAGTGATGTTGAACATCCTTTCCTGTGTTTGTTGGCAATCTGTATATCTCCTTTGGAGAAATGGCTATTTAGGTCTTCTGCCCATTTTTGGATTGGGTTGTTTGTTTTTTAGATATTGAGCTGCATGAGCTGCTTGTAAATTTTGGAGATTAACCCTTTGTCAGGTGCTTCATTTGCAAATATTTTCTCCCATTCTGAGGGCTGTCTTTTCATCTTGTTTATGGTTGCCTTTGCTGTGCAAAAGCTTTGAAGTTTCATTAGGTCCCATTTGTTTGTTTTTATTTCCATTTCTCTAGGAGGTGGGTCAAAAAGAATCTTGCTGTGATTTATGTCATAGAGTATTCTGCCTATGCTTTCCTCTAAGAGTTTGACAGTGTCTGGACTTACATTTAGGTTTTTAATCCATTTGGAGTTTATTTTTGTGTATGGTGTTAGGGAGTGTTCTAATTTCATTCTTTTACATGTAGCTGTCTGGTTTGCCCAGCACCAATTGCTGAAGAGGCTGTCTTTTCTCCATTGTATATTCTTGCCTCCTTTATCAAAAATAAGGGGACGATATGTGTGTGGGTTTACCTCTGGGCTTTCTATCCTGTTCCATTGATCTATATTTCTGTTTTTGTGCCAGTACCATACTGTCTTGATTACTGTAGCTTTGTAGTACAGTATGAAGTCTGGGAGCCTAATTCCTCCAGCTCCGTTTTTCTTTCTCAAGATTGCTTTGGCTATTCGGGGTCTTTTGTGTTTCCATACAAATTGTGAAATTTTTTGTTCTAGTTCTGTGAAAAATGCCATTAGTAGTTTGAGAGGGATTGCACTGAATATGTAGATTGCTTTGGGTAGTAGAGTCATTTTCACAATGTTGATTCTTCCAATCCAAGAACATTGTATATCTCTCCATCTGTTTGTATCATCTTTAATTTATGTCATCAGTGTTTTATAGTTTTATTCATACAGGTCTTTTGTCTCCCTAGGTAGGTTTATTCCTAGGTATTTTATTCTTTTTGTTGCAATGGTAAATGGGACTGTTTCCTTAATTCTCTCTCAGATTTTTCATCATTAGTGTATAGGGATTCAAGAGATTTCTGGGGCTTCCCTGTTGGCGCAGTGGTTGAGAGTCTGCCTGCCGATGCAGGGGACATGGGTTCGTGCCCCGGTCTGGGAAGATCCACATGCCGTGGAGCTGCTAGGCCCATGAGCCATGGCTGCTGAACCTGCGCATCCAGAGCCTGCGCATCCGGAGCCTGTGCTCCGCAACGGGAGAGGCCACAACAGTGAGAGGCCCGCACACCGCAAAAAAAAAAAAAAAGAGAGAGATTTATGTGCATTAATTTTGTATCCTGCTACTTGACCAAATTCATTGATTAGCTCTAGTAGTTTTCTGGTGGCATCGTTAGGATTCTCTATGTATAGTATCATGTCATCTGCAAACAGTGACAGTTTTACTTCTTCGTTTCCAATTGGGAATGTCATCTGCAAACAGTGACAGTTTTACTTCTTCGTTTCCAATTTTAATTCTTTTTCTTCTCTGATTGCCATGCCTAGGACTTCCGAAACTATGTTGAATAATAGTGGTGAGAGTGGACATCCTTTGTCTCATTCCTGATCTTAGAGGAAATGCTTTCAGTTTTTCACCATTGAGAATAAAGTTTGCTGTGGGTTTGTCATATATGGCCTTTATTATGTTGAGGTAGGTTCCCTCTATGCCCACTTTCTGGAGAGATTTTACCATAAAAGCATCTCCTCTTGAGTAAACGTCTGCAAAAATACCAATCAAGAGATGATGGCCCAACTAATAATAAGATTCAATTCTGCATTTTGCTGGTGTCCAGTTAAGAGATGATGTGAGTAAGGCCCACCATCACCTCTTCATTTGATATTATAAAGACTGGTGATAAATAATGAATTAGAAATACATGTATTACCTGAATCCCCAGGAAAATTCCATCAAATTTATGAGGCCCAGGCTTCCCTGGTGGCGCAGTGGTTGAGAGTCTGCCTGCCGATGCAGGGGACACGGGTTTGTGCCCCGGTCTGGGAAGATCCCACATGCCGCAGAGTGGCTGGGCCCGTGAGCCATGGCTGCTGAGCCTGCGCGTCTGGAGCCTGTGCTCTGCAACGGGAGAGGCCACAACAGTGAGAGGCCCGCGTACCCCCCCCCCCCAAAAAAAATGAGGCCCATCAAATCTACCCAGAAACTTGTAAGAGTTCAATGTCAACACCCTAGTTAGAGACACAATCCTGTCTTTGACAAGATAACTGCACAAAGCCATCGTAAACAAAAAAGTGATGAACAAAATGAAAACCGACCTGGATACCTACATATCCTTCTGTCATTACTAAGGAAAAACACACATTATATTTAATCTCTAAAATCATAAGGGCTAATGCTTACTAGCATTGGTTGGGACAACATTTCTTACCTGAACACCTGCAAAAAAGGATGGCAACACAACAGTTAGGAACAAAATATCCACACTTCCCTAGATATCTGAAGATCAGATCATCTGTTGTGTGCAAAAGGCCCACCTTATCACTTATCTGGATGCAAGCCATGTCCCTTTAATATCATTATGAGGTTCATCATGACCTCTCAACAGGAAACTGGAAAACACATTGTGACGAATGTGTCTATGGACCCACCTTTACTACCTGGACCCTGAAGATAACCCTGTCACCACCCCCTGTCACCACCACTTTTGCAGGATTCATCAAATCTACCTGGAATCTTGCAGTAACTCCAAGGTCTAGGCCATTGCTAGGCACAGCATTACCTCTTGGATGCTCACCTGCAAGAGAAAACCATGATTACTACCGTGACACGCAGCTATATGAGAATTACCTGGATATCTGCAAGTCTCTCAACAATTACACAAACATAAATTTTTTATAAAATATAAAACAGGAGGATAACATGGTTTCCAGAATTGGTGAGACACTATCAATTCTTACCTGAAAACCTAGCCCCCAAAATGCCCTGGCAAAACAGGAACAAATATCACTTACTTAAGCATATGAAGACTGGACGGTCTCTGATGGGGTGAAAGTGCCTATCATCACTTACCTGGATAACAGAAATGTCTCTGAAAACAACCATTGTCATGTTCACCACAATCTCTTGACATGAACCTGAAAAAGGTATTATGATATATGTGTAAAAGGACACAACTTGTTCTAACATGACACCTGCAAAGAACGTTCACTACTTTCATCATTATGAGAACATCAGCTCTAACTGAATACTGGCAGTAAGCCAAGTTAGGAATATTCTCAGGTAAGCTGACATTTCTTAAGGGAACACAGGCAAAATTTCCATGGTCACTACCATGGCTGTGGCCATCATGCTAATTACATGGTTATGTGAAATTACTCAACATTCACAGAGAAAGACAAAAAGTTTCTTTAAAATATAATAAATGAAAACTCCTGGTTTCTAGAACTGGTAAGGGATCCATCATTTCCTATCTGAACGCCTGCAAGGAAATCATGGTAACAAGCGTGAGGGATATCATCATCACTTACCTGGCTACCTGGAGATCAGAAAGCCTGTGCTGTGGTTGAGGCCCATGCCGTCACTTACCTGCATCCCAGCCATGTCCCCCATCCACGACCAATGTTAGTTCATTGTGATCTCTTGAAGGAAATCTGAAAGACATGTTCTGAAACATTTGTTAGGGGCACAGTTTTTTCTACCAGGACACCTGCAAATAATCTTGGTCACTTAATCGTTAGGAGATATATCAACTTTACCTGGATACTTACAGTAATCCAAGGTCAACGCCAAGGTTGGAAAACTGTCATTTCTTGACTGGACACCTGTACAAATCCTATGGGTAGTACTGTGGTGGGGAAAATCATGATAAACACCTGTATACCTGTAACCCTTGAGCATTCCTAGTGTTAAACATAAATTTTCCCTAACATATAAAAAGTGAAAACTCATAGTCTCTAGATTTGCTAAAGACTATCTGTTCATTTCTTACCTGAACACCTGCAACAAAGTCACGGTGACAAGCAGCACTGACACCCTTCATCACTTACCTGCATACAGGAAGACTGGATGGTTTAGGCCCACGCCATCACTTATCTCAACACCAGCGATGTCCCGCCATCAACTGCCATAGAGAGGCTTGCGGCCTGATCTCTTGACAAGCCCTGAAAAACACAGTGTGAAAAATGTGCTTGGTACAGTGTCTCGTTCTACCTGTGCACCTGCAAATTCCCTCATCATCTGTATCACTTTGGGACCATTCAACATTACTTGGATACTTGGAGAACTCTGAGGTCAAACCCTAGTAACACACACCTTCCTCCCATGAACAGCTACTTGCAAATATCCCATGGTTAATGACGCAGTTAGAACAATATGACAAACTACCTGGATGCTTGCAATCTGTCTACCACTACAAGTGAGAAATACACGTTATCTCTGTACAAGAATACAGTAAAAATTACCACTTGCTAGTATTACTAGGGACAAATTAATTTAGCTTATACTTGCCAAAACACAAGGTAAATATCAGATAATTACATAGATATCTGAAAATAAGCAGCCCTCTAATAAGTTCATGTCACATCTCATACCTATGTACCACCAAAGACCTGAACAGAATACCTGCAAAAAAAAAAATAGGGGAGCACAAGTATTAGGGACACCATCATCACTTACTCATATGTGTGAAGATCACATGATCTGGGCTGTGGTTTAGGCCCAAATTATCACTTACCTCAATACCTGCTATGTGCCTTGTTACCTGCTGTTGATAGATTCACTGTGATGTCTTTACATGAAGCTGAAAAAATTGTGTAAATTGTGTTTGGTATACATCTTATTCCACTGGGACACCCGCAAATTCCTTGTTCAATTCTATCATATCAAGACACATCAGCCTTCCATGGGTAACTGGATATCCGAGATTAAACGTTAATAAGAGATACTTTCCTCTCTTGAAGGGAGGCCGGGAAAAATCCCAGGGTGAATAACTACCACTGATGGGCAGTATGAGAAACCACCTGGACATCCACTGATCCATCTAGCACTCTGTGTATATAAAACCCATAACCCCAGACTTCCCTGGTGGCACAGTGGTTGAGAGTCCGCCTGCCGATGCAGGGGACATGGGTTTGTGCCCCGGTCCGGGAGGATCCCACATGCCGCGGAGCGGCTGGGCCCGTGAGCCATGGTTCTGAGCCTGTGCGTCCGGAGCCTGTGCTCCGCAACGGGAGAGGCCACAACAGTGAGAGGCCCGCGTACCGCAAAAAAAAAAAAAAAACCCATAACCCCTAAACAAGAATACAGTCAAATATCCTGCTTACTGGTATTGTTGGGGTGAATTTAATTTCTGAACTGCATACGTGCCAAAGCCACACTTAAAGTACAGTCTTGAAAGCACCACCATTCACACATATGAAAATAAGAAGCTTTCTAATGAGCTAAAGTCACATAACCTAATACCTGCATATTAGGAAAGGACTTAAGAGAACACTTGCAAAACGACAGGGTAACACTGTGTTAGGGAAATCATATTCATTTACCCAGATATCTGAAGATCACATGGCCTGTCGCCTGCAAAAGGCCCACACTATCACTTACTTGGATAAAAGCCATGTCCCTTTAATGATCATTAAGAAGTTCACCATGATCCCTACACAGGAACCTGGAAAACACATTGTGACAAATGTGCCTATGGACACAAGTTTATTTACTACCTGGACCCTGAAGATAACCCTGTCATGACCATCACTGCAGGACTCAGCAAATCTACTTGGAATCTTGCTATACTCCAAGGCCTAGGCCACTGTTACACAGACCATTATCTCCTGCATTTACACCTGCATGGAACCTTGGTTAGTACTTGTAGCTCTATGAGGATTACATGGATATCTGTCACTCAACAATCAGATGGTTAAATATTAAGTTTTCTAAAATATAAAACTATAGGATAACATGGTTGCTAGATTTGTAAGGTGTCTACAATTTCTTACCTGAATACCTGCAAAAAAAGTCATGATAACAAGAAGCGTGAAGACACATCAGCATTACCTAGATATGTGAATGTTGATCGTCTGTGTTGTGGTTTATACCCACATCATCCCTTACCTCCACAGCAACACGCTGCAACGTTCACTACCACTGATGCACTTACTGTGATGTGTTATCCTGAATCTGCAAAACAAATTGCAGTAAATGTATTTGGTACACATGTCATTCTACCTCTACACCCCCAGATTCCCTTGGTCACTTCTGGTATGATTTTGGTACCCATCAACACTACCTGGACACTTGCCTGCAGACACTGGGGTCAAACCCCAGGAAGAGACGCCTTCTTCTCAGAAGGGCTCCCTGCAATAATCCCTGAGCTAGTAATGCTGTGATGCCAACATGATAAATTACAAGAATCCCTGCACATGCATCTTTCAGCAGTAGTTAAGTACATGTTACCTCTAAAGAAGAACATAAAAATCTTACGAGTATTATTAGGGACATATTAACTTCATAACCACATATATGACAAAAACTAGGTAAATTTAAGAGTCTCAAAAACATTAATTTTGTAAATACTGATATTGGGAATGTCTCTGAGTTATTGTCACGTCATCTCATACCTGTTCACCATCAAAGACCTTAACAGGATCCCTGCAGAAAACCATGGTAACACTGTGTGAAGGGACCGCATGCTCACTTACCTAGGTGTCTGAGGTCAAATGACCCGTACTGGGGTAAAATCCACTTTATCAAATACCTGTCAACTAGCAAGGTCCCATTCATGAGCACTGTTACGTCCACTGTGGTATCAGAACTGCTGGAACATGTAAAATCATACATGTCAAGTGTGTTTAAGGACTGAAGGACAACACTTATTTGACACGAAAAAGAAAAAACCCAAAGAAAACAACAAAACCAAACAAATAAATGCAAGAAAAAACAGCACCAGCAAATAATCTTAGTCACTTACATCATTCAGGGAACCATCAACCCTATCTGAACCTTTCAGAACTTCAATGTCAACATCAGTGCTAGAGACATATTTCTCTGAGCACCTGAAGGAATCTCATGGTCAATACTGTGAATCCAAACCAGGATAACTTAGCGGCCACCTGCAGATGCCTCTGTCACAACTGAGGTTAAGCACACATTATATGTACACTCTAAAAAAAGTGGCTAATGCTACTATCACTGATTGGGAAACATAATTTCTTAATTGCATACCTGCATAAAAACACAGGAACAGAAAAACTAGGAACACCATCCACACTTTCCCACATATCTGAAGATCAGATGGTTTGAAGTGGGCTAAAGGCCCACGTCATCACTTACCTCAATACAATCAAGGCATGTTATCGATCATTATGATCTCTACCAGGATGTCTTTGCAGGAACCTGAAAATCACACTGTAAAATATGTCTATGGACACGCCTTTTCTACTAGGACCCTACAGATAACCTCATTCACTGCCTTCCGTGCAGGACCTGCCATCAGCTCTCCCTGGGTTCATGCAGTCCTCCAAGGTCTATGCCACTGTTAGAAACTCCATCCTCTTTTCCCTGCTCACCTGCAGAAACGCCACGGTCACTACCGTGCCACACGCTCGGTCATCATTGCGTTCATACCCGGGAATCGCTCAACACTCACAGGGTTCAAAATAAATTCTCAAAAATATAAAACAGTAGGATAATATGACTGCTAGGATTGATAAAACACTATTATTTCTTACCTGAAGACCTGAAATGAATCACATGAGAAAACAAGTTTAGCCAATCAACACCGCTTACCTAGAGATGTGAACGCAGGATGCTCTGATGTGGCGAAGGTGCACATCATCACTTACCTGGACACCAGAAAGGACCCCCTATAACAACCGTTCATTTCATCTTGATCTCTTGATGGGAACCTGAAAAACACATGTTACAGGTTCAAAAGGACAGAACTCGTAGCAGGACACCTTCAAACGACCTTAGACATTTCCTTCACCATGAGAATATCAACTCTGCCTGAATACTTGTAGTACGCCAAGGTCGAGGGCATTGTCAAATATGACAGCATTTCATCATGGGGCACCTGCAAAGTCTCATGGTTACGAGCATCATGACAATCACCCGAATATGGCAAGTGCTCATCACTCACATGGCTCATTAAAAATTTTCTCTAAAGTAAGATAAATGAAAACTCATGGTTTCTAGAATTGGTAAGAACAATCATTTCCTACCTGAATACCTGCAAAGAAAAATGGTAACAGCAATTGTTAGGGAAACTATCATAACTTACCCAGCTATGTAAATATCAAATGACCTGTGCTCTGGTTTACTCCATATCTGGTTTAGTCCATATCGTCACCTACCTGTATACAAGCAACATCCACCATTAATGAGCATTGTTAGTTTAATCATGATCTCTTCACGCAAACCTAGAAAGATAATATGAAATGCCTGTTAAAGGACACAACGTTTTCTACCACGACACCCACAAATAATGGTGGTCACTTCATCATTAGGAGACACATCCATCTACCCGCATACTTGCAGCAATCCAAGGTCAACACCAACATCAGATAAAATGTCCTTCTTTGACTGGACACCTGTACAAATCCTATGACTAGTACTGTGATGGGGAACGCCATGATAAATACCTGTATTCACATAATACCTCAGCATTCACATGGGTAAAAGTGAACATTTCCAAAAACAGAACAAATGAAAACGCATGATATCTAGAAGAGGTAAAGACTATCATTCCCTACCTCAATACCTTCAAAAATCATGGTAACAAGACATACGAAGACACAGCATTACTTACTTAGGTATATGAAGGTCAGATGGAATGTGCTGTGGTGTAGCCCCACACCAGCACCTATCTCCATACCAGCAATGACCCACAACAACTACCATTAATAGGCTCACCCAGGATGTCTTGACATGAATCTGAAAAACACAGTGTGGAATATGTTTGGGGCACATAAATCATCCTACCTCTAAAGCTGTAAATTTCCTTGGTCACTTGTACCATTGTGGTACCCATCCACACTACCTGGCTAGTCGCAGGAGTTCAAGGTCAATTCCTGAGAAGAAACACCATCTTCTCATGAAGGGATACCTGAAAAAATTCCCAAGGTCAGTAACTCAATGATGGCAATATGATAAATTACCTGGATCACCTGCATATCTGTTCATCACTACAAGTATTAAATACATGTCATCTCTAAACAGAATACAAAAAAATCTCATTTGTACTAATATAATAAGGGTCAAATTAATTTCTTAACTACACACATGCCAACAACAAGGTAAATATAAGAGTCTCAAAAATTAATTACATAGATATCTAAAAATCAGAATGTCTTTAATGAGTTAACATCACAACATCTCATACTTGTACACTAGTAAAGACCTTGACAGGATACTGCAAACAAACATGGTAACACAAATGTTTGGGACACCATACTTACTTACCTTCATATTGAAGATCAGATGGTCTTCATTGTAGTAGGATCCACTTTATCCCTTACCTGGTTGAAAGCAAGGTTCTGTTAGCAACCACTGTTAGGTTCACAGGGATCTCGTGACAGGAACCTGAAAAACACATTCAACAAATGTGTTTAAAGATACCATTTGTGGGACTTCCCGGGTGGGGCAGTGGTTAGGAATCAACATGCCAATGCAGGGGGACACGGGTTCGAGCCCTGGTCCGGGAAGATCTCGCAAGCCACAGAACAACTAAGCCCGTGCGCCACAACTACTAAGCCTCCGCTCTAGAGCCCGAGAGCCACAACTACTGAAGCCCACGTGCCTAGAGCCCGTGCTCCACACAAGAAAAGCCACCACAATGAGAAGCCTGATCAACACAACGAAGAGTAGACCCCACTTGCCGCAACTAGACAAAGCCCACATGCAGCAACAAAGACCCAACGCCGCCAAAATTAAATAACTGAATTAATTTAAAAAAAAAAGGATGCAATTTGTTCTACCAGGACACCTGCACCTAACCTGGTTTACTTCCATTACTATGGAACACATCAACTCTACCTGGGTACGTGCGTTCATTGAGGTCAACACCAACGTCAGGTGAGACTTTCACTTCTTAACCGGACACGTGCAAAAAACCGATGGTTACTACTGTGGTGGCAACTCCATAACACTTACAAGGTATGATCAACCTACAACACTCACAGGGTTAAATATAAGTAGCCTCTAAAACGTAAAAAATGTAAACTCATGGTTACTACAATTAGTAAGAAATTTTAGCATTTCTTACCTCAATACCTGCAACAAAATCACGATAACAAGAAGTGTTAGGAACGCCATCAACACTTAACTACGTACATGAAAACCACATGGTCTGATCTTCATGTACGTAGGTATATGAAAACTGAAAGCTCATGGTTTCAAGAACTGGAAAGGAATCTGCCCTCACCTGAATACCTGCAAAGAAATCATGGTAACAAGTGTCAGGCTCACAGTAATAACTTGCCTACGTATGCGCAGGTCAGATGGCCTGTGCTGTGGGTGAGGCCTACGTCGCCACATGACTGCCCCCCAACAGTGTCACCCGTTGACACTAACCCGAGGTTCAGAGGGATGTCTGGACAGGAACCTGGAAAAGACATGAGATGTGGCCTTGCTACCAGGACACCTTGGTTATGTTATCATTATAAGACACATCAAAACTACCTGGATACTTGCAGTACTCCAAGGTCAACACAAAGGTTGGAAAGCCCTAGTTTCTTGACTGGACACCTGTAAAAACTCTACGGGAAGTAGTGTGGTGGGAAAACCATAATAAATATCTGCATATGTCCAATCCCTCGACACTTAAGAGAGTGAAATTTTCTCTAAAACATAAAAAGTGAAAACTATTGTTTTCCAGATTGGCAAGGACACTATTATTTCTAACCCTGATCCCTGAAAAAGAAACCATGGTAACAGGAAGTGTTAGGCCACATCCTTACTTACTCAGATATCTGGAGGTCAGAAGGCCTGTGCTGTGCTTTACGCTCACAGCATCACTGACCTGGACACCAGCAAGGTCCCACGTGCAAATCCATCTATCACTACTGTGTTAAATACATATCTTCGCTAAAGAAGACTACTAAAAATCTCACTCCCACTAGTATTATTAGGGACACATTAAATTCCTAACTGATCACATGCCAAAAACAAAGTCAATATGAGACACTGAAATCAGGAATTATGTAGATGTCTGAATATAAGAACGTCTTGAATCAGTGAATATCACATGATCTCATATTGGCATAACAAGCAAAGAACTTAACAAGATACTTGCAAAAAAAAAGACATAAAAAAATATTAGGGACAGCAACCTCACTTACCTAGATATTGAGGTTCACACGGTCTGCACTGTGGTAAGACGCACTTTAACACTTACCTGGTTAAGTGTTACGCTAGTAACCATTAGGTTCACCCTGTTCTCCTAACAGGAACCTGATGAAATACACACAACAAATGTGTTCAAGACACAACTTGTTCTACCAGGATGCCTGCACCTAACCTTGTTCACCTCTATTTTTAAGGAACACATCAACCCTACCTGGATCCTTGCATCCACTCAAGGTCAACACTGTTGTCAGGAGAGACCAGTGGTACCTACCTGGATACCTGCAAAAATCTCATGCATATGACAGCGGAGACACGTCACAACAACTACCTGGATATGAACGACTCCTCAATACTTAAGACGATTAAACAAATTTTAACTAAAATACAGAAAGTGTAAACTCGTGTTTACTAGAATTAGTAAGGACTCTTAGCAGTTCTTACCCGAACACCTGCAACAAAATCACGCTAACGAGAAGCGTTAGGAACGCCATCATCACTTACCTACGTACATGAAGAACAGATGGTCTGTGATGTGCTTTTGGCCCACATCCGCACTTACCTAGATACCAGCAACGTCCCATGTTATCTACCACTGGAGCTCACCATCATGTCCTGACAGGAGCCTGAAAACACATTTAGAGAATGTGTGTGATATCCCTATTATTCTAGGGTACACCTTCATATACCCTTGCTCAGTTGCATACTTTTGAGACTCATCACCATTACCTGGAAACTTGCAGAAGTCTAGGACTAAACCCTAGTAAGAGATGCCTTCTTCTCTTGAAGAGGTATTTCAAACTGCATGCTCACTACTGTGGTGATGAACAATAGGATAAATTACCTGGACACCTGCATATCCCCTTATCAGCAGGAGGGTATAACATGGTATTTTGGAACGTGAATATAGTAAAACATCATGTTCACTAGTGCTGTTAGGGACAGATTAATATCTTTATGGCGTACAAGCCAAAGATAAAGCTAATATAGTAAGTTAAAATATAAAGAGCCTTCAAAGTATCATTGATTACATACATATCTGAAAATAAGAAGGTCTAACGAATTAATGTGACATCTCGTACCTTTACACTAGCAAACACCGTAACAGGATATCTGCAGGGAAAAAATATGGCAACACTGTGTTCAGGGTTTGGGACATCATCCTCACTTATGTAGACATCTGAAGACAGTTGGTCTGTACTCTGCTGTAAGGTCCTCAGCATCACTCACCTGGTTACTCGCAGGGTCCCATTAACGACCATCACTAGGTTCACTGCAACGTCACCACTAATATAACATGAAAAAACACACGTGACAAGGGAGTTTAGGGCAAAAAAATCGCTTTACCTAAAAAAAAAAAAAAAAAAAAAGACTACGTGTAACTAATTCTGATTATTTGCATCATTAGGGGAATCATCAACACTATGTGGGTCCTGGAGGCGCTTCAAGGTTAACACCACTGCTGGGCACACGATCATCTCTTGTCTGAGGACCTGTAAAATTTCATGGTCAACATGGTGGTGTGGAACAGCAGGATAACTTACCCGGATACCTGCATATCCCTCCATCACGGCTAAGGTGAAACATACATTATACCTAAACTCTAAACTGATTAGTAGCATTGGTTGGGACAATATCATTTCTTAACTGACCTCTTTAAGAAAAAACATAGTACCAGAAAAGTTAGAAAACCATCCACACTTAACCTACCTGTCAGATGGGCAGATTATTTGAAGGGTCCTAAAGATCTACATCGTTCCATACCCAGATAAAAGCAAAGTCCCGTCATTGCACATTATGAGGTTTATCATGGTTTCTTGACAGAAACCTGAAAAACAAATTGTGACAAATGTGTCTACAGAGTATCTTTTCTCCCAGGACACTTCAAATAACCTTGTCCACTTCCATCACTGCAGGACCCATCAACTCTACTTGAAATCTTGTACTACTGCAGGACCTATGCCACTGTGAGACACCGTCACGTTTTGACTACTTACCTGCAAAAATACTAGGGTAACTTGTGTGACCTACAACTCCATTTTTATTACATGAATACCCATGGACTGCTCAACACTCACATGCTTAAACACAAATTTCCTCTTAAATATGAAAAAGTCAGATGTTTGCTAGCATTGGTAAAAAACACTATTATCATTTCGACCTGAATATCTGAAAAGAAACCACATGGTAAAACAAGTTCAAGCAATCAATATCAATTAACTAGATACATGAAGACCGGCGGGTGTCATGTAGCGAAGCTGCACCTCATGACATACCTGGATACCAGAAATGTCCCCCCTTAATGACCACTGTCAGGTTCACTGAGGTCACTTGACAGGAACCTGAAAAATACATTGTGATGTACGTGTAAAAGGATGCAATTATTCTTCCAGGACACCTGCGGGAACCTTGGTCACTGCATCATTATGAGACCTTCAACTGTATCTGAATTCTTGCAGTATTCCAAGGTCTAGACCACTTCCAGGTAAGACCGTGTTTCTTTATGGGACACCTGCAAAATTTCCACGGTTACTGCTGTGGTTGAGGACATAATGTTAATTCCCTGGATATGGCAAACCCTCAACACTCACAGGGTTCAACAAAAATGTTCTCTAAGTTATAAAAGGTGAAAACTAATGGTTTTTAGAATCAGTAAGGACTCTATGATTTTCTTCCTGAATACCAGCTAAGAGGTTGCTGTGACAACAACCCTGAGAGATGCCATCATCCTTTAGCTGGCTATCTGGAGATCAGATGGCCTGTGCCGTGATTTAGGCCCACATCATCACTTACCTGCACCCTTACAGTGTCCCCATTAACATCAATGCTAGGTTCAAAGGGATGCCTTGACAGGAACCTGAAAAAGACATTCGGAAAGCTGTGTTAAAGGACACAACTTTTTCTACCAGGATATCTGCAAATATCCTTATGGAGTACACCAACCCTGCCTGCATGCTTTCATTCATGAAAGATCAGTACTGATGTCAAATAAAATCATCACTACTTCACTGGATACCTGCAAAACCTCTGTGGGTACTACTGGGGCTGGGGACACCATGATAAATACCTAGATATGTGTCACCCTTCAACACGCACAGGGTTAAACACAAACTTTTTCTAATATAAAAGTGAAAACATGTTTTCTAGAATTGGTAAAGCTCTATCATTTCTTACCTGAATACCTGCGTGAAAGAAAGAAATCATGTTAATCTGAGTGTGAGAACACATCATCACTTACCAAGATGTAGGAAGGCCAGATGGCCTGTGCTGTGGTTTAGGCCCAGGCCATCACTTACCTCGATACCAGCGATGTCACATGTTAACTACCACTGAGAAGCCCACCTAGTTATCTTGACATGTATCTGAAAAACACATCACGCAAAATGTGTTCGGTACACATCTCATTCTACCTGTGCACCTGCAAATTCCATTGATCAATTATATCATTTACAGATGCATAAACATTATCTGCGTAACTGCAGAAACCTGAGGTCAAACCGTAGTAAGAGAACCTTCCTGTTTTGAAGGGATACCTGCAAAAATCCCATGGTCAGTATTCTGGGTATGGAAAATACAACAAATTACCTGGAAACCATCACAATAGTGTAAAAAAATGATCTCTGAACAAGAATACAGAGTAATTTCTCATGCTGACTAATACTATTAGGGACAAACTCATTTCTGAAGTACTACATGCCAAAACAAGGTTAATTTAAGAATCTTCAAAATATCATTAATTACCTACAGATCTGAAAATAAGAAGGTATCTAATGAATTAACGTCACATCGTCTCCTACCTGTACACGAGGCATAGAACTTAACGGGAAACCTATAAAAAAGCATGGTACACTATGTTAGAGACACCATTCTCATTCGCCTAGATATCTGAAAATCTAATCATCTGTATTGGGGTAAGACTTACTTTATCACATACCTGGTTACTAGCAAGGTCCCACTGACAACTCTTATTTCGATCATTATGATGTCACAATGAGTGCTAGAAACTTGAGAAATGCATTCCACAGTTGTGTAAAGGACATGCTTGTTTATATGCAAAATCAATAGCCTTGCAAATAATCTTGGTCACTTCCATCATTAGGGGAAGCATATACACTACCTGGATTTTGGAAGAACTTTAAGGTCAACACCACTGTTGGGCGCACTATCATCTCTTCTATGAGTACCTGTAGAAACCTCATGCTTAATATTTCAACAGTAGAATAAGTTACCTGGACCTGCACTACCCTCTATCACTATTTAAACATGCGTTATATTAAACACACGTTATATCAAAATTCTAATAAAAAAGGCACATACTTACTAGCACTGGTTGAGACAAGGTCATTTCTTAACTGAATACCTGCTAAAAAAAAAAAAACCCAAAACGAAACCATGGTAATAGAACAGTTAGGAACACCATCCACACTAGCCTACGTATGTGACGATCAGACTGTTTGAGGCAGCGAAAGGCCCACGTCATCACTTACCTGGATACAAGCCAAGTCCCACTAATGGTCATTTCGAGACTCACCATGACTTCTTGACAAGAATGTAAACAACGCTTTGAGACAAATATGTCTATGGACACACCTTTTCTTCTAGGACACTGCAAATCACCTTGCTCACTGCCATCGCTGCAGGCCCCATCAGTTTTCCCTGGATTCATGCCGTACGCCAAGGTCTATACCAAAGTTAGACACACCGTCATCAATTCCCAGCTCACTTGCAAAAACACGGTGCCACACAATTCCATCATCATGACGTGGATACCCACAACCTGCTCAACACTCCCACAACTAAACGGAAATTTTCTCTAAAATGGCAAATAGTAGCATATCATGATTGCTATAATTGGTAAAATACTATCATTTCTTACCTGATTCCTCGGAAGAAAAACACACATGGTAAGTAACTGACCTAGGTATGTGACGAGCACATGGTCTGACATGGTGAAGGTGCACATCATTACACATCATGATTTACCTGGATACCAGAAATGTCCCCAGAGAATGACCATTGTAAGCTTCATCCCTTGACAGGAACCTGGAAAGCACATTCTGATATATGTGTAAAAGGACACAACTTGCTCTAGCAGGACACCTGCAAACAACCTTGGTCATTTCCATCATTATGAAATCAACTCTACCTCAATACTTCCAGGACACCCGGAGGCCAAGGACACTGTCAGGCAATAACGCTTCTTTACAGGATACCTGCAAAATTTCCGTGGTCACTACTGTGGGTGGGATACCATGATAAATACCTGATATGTGGAATCCCTCATGACTCACAGAGTTCAAGGTTTGCTCTAAAAAATGAAAACTGAAAGCTAATGGTTTCAAGAATTGGAAAGGAATCTGTCCTTACCTGAATATCTGCAAAGCAGTCATGGTAACAAGTGTCAGGCTCACAGTCATCACTTACCTACGTATGCGCAGGTCAGGTGGCCTGTGCTGTGGGTGAGGCCCACGTCGTCACATACCTGCCCCCCAACAGTGTCCCCCGTTAACACCAGCGCTAGGTTCAGAGTGATGCCTGGACAGGAACCTGGAAAAGACATGAGATATGGCCTTGCTACCAGGACACCTTGGTTATGTTATCATTATAAGACACATCAACTCTACCTGGATACTTGCAGTACTCCAAGGTCAACACCAAGGTTGGAAAGCCACAGTTTCTTGGCAGGACATCTGAAAAACCCTAGGGGAAGTAGTGTGGTGGGAAAACCATAATAAATATCTGCATATGTGCAGTCCCTCGACACTTAAAGAGTGTTAAACTTTTTCTAAAATATAAAAAGTGAAAACTATTGTTTTCTAGATCGGCAAGGACACTATTATTTCTTACCCTGATCCCTGAAAAAAAAAACCATGGTAACAGGAAGTGTTAGGCCACATCCTTACTCAGATATCTGGAGATCAGAAGGCCTGTGCTGTGCTTTACGCTCACATCATCACTTACCTGGACAACATCAACGTCCCATGTGCAAATCCATCTATCACTACTGTCTTAAATACATATTATCGCTAAAGAAGTCTACTAAAAATCTCACTCCCACTAGTATTTGTAGGGACACATTAAAGTCCTAACTGATCACATGCCAAAAACAAAGTCAATATGAGACACTGAAATCAGGAATTATGTAGATGTCTGAATATAAGAACGTCTTGAATCAGTGAATATCACATGATCTCATATTGGCATAACAAGCAAGGATCTTAACATGATACCTGCAAAAAAAAAAAGACATTAACACAAATATTAGGGACAGCATCCTCACTTACCTAGATATTGAAGTTCACACGGTCTGCACTGTGGTAAGACGCACTTTAACACTTACCTGGTTAAGTGTTACGCTAGTAACCATTAGGTTCACCCTGTTCTCCTAACAGGAACCTGATGAAATACACGCAACAAATGTGTTCAAGACACAACTTGTTCTACCAGGATGCCTGCACCTAACCTTGTTCACCTCTATTTTTAAGGAACACATCAACCCTACCTGGATCCTTGCATCCATTCAAGGTCAACACTGTTGTCAGGAGAGACCAGTGGTACCTACCTGGATACCTGCAAAAATCTCATGCATATGACAGCGGAGACACGTCACAACAACTACCTGGATATGAACGACTCCTCAATACTTAGACGATTAAACAAATTTCAACTAAAATACAGAAAGTGTAAACTCGTGTTTACTAGAATTAGTAAGGACTCTTAGCAGTTCTTACCCGAACACCTGCAACAAAATCACGCTAACGAGAAGCGTTAGGAACGCCATCATCACTTACCTACGTACATGAAGAACAGATGGTCTGTGATGTGCTTTTGGCCCACATCATCACTTACCTAGCTACCGGCAACGTCCCATGTTATCTACCACTGGTAGCTCACCATCATGTCCTGACAGGAGCCTGAAAACACATTTAGAGAATGTGTGTGATATCCCTATTATTCTAGGGTAAACCTTCAGATTTCCTCAGTCAACTGTATCATTTTGTATCCCATCAACGTTACCTGTGTACTTGCAGAACTGCAAGGTCACACCCTAGAAAGAGACTCCTTCCTCTCCTGAAGGGATAACTGCAAAAATACCAGAGTCAATAAAGCAGTGGTCGACTATATGACAGATCACCTGGATACATATATGTTGCTGGATCATTCCAAGTGTTAAATACACACTAGTTCCAAATAAATAATAAAATCTTATTCTTAGTAATATTACTGGGAACATGTTAATTTCTGAACTGCATACATGCCAAAAACAAGGTAAATTTTTTTTTTTTTTTGCGGTACACAGGCCTCTTACTGTTGTGGCCTCTCCGGTTGCGGAGCACAGGCTCCGGACACGCAGGCTCAGCGGCCATGGCTCACGGGCCCAGCTGCTCCGCGGCATATGGGATCTTCCCGGACCGGGGCACGAACCCGTGTCCCCTGCATCGGCAGGCGGACTCTCAACCACTGCGCCACCAGGGAAGCCCACAAGGTAAATTTAAGAGCCTTGAAAACATTAATTATGTAGAGATCTGAATATAAGAAAATCTCTAATAAGTTAATGCCACGTCATCTCGTATCTGTATACTAGCAAAGACCTTAACAGGATACCTGCAAAAAAAAACACCAAAAACAAAACAAAAGTATGGTATCACAAGTGTTAGGACACCAACAACACTTACCTGGATATTGAAAATTAGATAGTCTACATTGTGGTTAGACCTACTTTTCAGTTACTTGGTTATGAGCAAGCTTCCATTAACAACCATTCTTAGGTTCACTGTGTTCTCTTCACAGGAACTTGAAAAAACACATGGATAAAATGTGTTTAAGGACCCAACTTGTTCTACCAGTACACCTGCACATCACCCTGTTCACTACTATTATTACCTAAGACATCACCTCTACCTGTATACTAGCATTAAATCAAGGTTAATACCACTGTCATGAGAGACCATCATTTCTTGACTGGACACCTGCAAAAATCCTATCCTTACCAGTGTGGTGAGAAACTCCAATTACCAACACGATCAATCCCTGAACACTTACACTGGTAAACATAACTTTTCTGTAAAATATGAAAGTATGAACACATGGTTACTAGAATTGGTAAGAACTCTATCATTTCTTACCTGAATATCTGCAAAGAAATCATTCTAACAAGAAGTGTCAGAGACACTTCCTATCACTTACCTAAATATATGTAGATCACATGATCTATGCTGTTGTTTAGGCCCAAATCATCACTTACCTCCATAACTGCTATGTGCCTTGTTAACTACCATTGAAAAACCTGACAAACGTGTTGTGGGAAATGTTCATTACATGTCCTGTTCTACCTGTACACCGACAACATTCCCTTGGTCAGTTGTATTATTTTGTAGCTCATCAGTGTTAGCTGGGTAACTGCAGAACTCCAAGGTTCAACCCTAGTAAGAGGTACCTTCTTTTTTTGAAGGGATACCTGTAGAAATTCTATGGTCAATATCGTTGTGATGGACAATGTCATAAATTACTTGGATACTTGCATATATATTATCACGAGTACAAAAAACATTATTTCTAAATAAGAATACAGTTAATGCTCTTGCTTACTAGTGTTGTTCAGGAAGAATTAATTTCTTAACTGTATACATGCCAAAAGCAAGGTTATTTTAAGAATCATGGGAACATCATTAATTACCTAGATGTGTGGAAACAACTAAAGTCTCTAATGAGTTAATATCCCATAATATCATACGTCCTTACTAGCAAAGACCTTAATGAGATACCGGCAATAAACATGATAACACATGTGTTAGGGACATCATCCTCACTTACTAGATATTGAAGATCAGACAGTCTGCATTGTAGTAAGACCCACTGTATCACTCACCTGGTTACTAGCAATGTCCTGGTAATGACCACCGTTAGATTCACCATGATTCCTTGACTGGAATCTCAAAAAAATACACATGACAAGTACATTTAAGAAAACAACTTGCTCTACAATGACACCTGCAAATAATCTTGGTCACTTTCATCAATGAGGGAACCATCAACCTGGCAGTACTTCAAGGCCAATAATGTTCTTAGAGACACCATCACCTCTCTGCAGGGCACATGTAAAAATCTCCCGATCAGTACTGTGGTATGGAACTGTAGGGTCCCTTACCCGCATATACCTCTAGCACTACCTAGGTTCAACATACATTATATTTAAATTCTTATCCTGTAAGGTCTAATGCTTACTAGATTTGGTTGAGACAGTGTCACTTCTTACCTGAATATCTTAATAAAAAAACATGGTGCACAAATGTTAGATACACCATCCTCACTTACCAAGAAATCTGAAGATCAGATATTTGAAGGCGGCTTAAAGACATAGCATCACTTACCTGGATATAAGCAAAGTCTCTGTTAACAATCACTTATGAAGTCACCATGGTTTCTTGATTGGATCCTGAAAAATATATTGCGACAAATGTGTCCAGGGAGACACATTTTCACCTGGATACCTTAAATGACCTTCCTCATCCATCACTGTAGGACCTATCGACCTACCTGATATTTGCAGTAGTCCAATTTCTACACCACTGTTAGAGACGCCGTCAACTCTTCACTGCACACCTGCAAATATCCCATGGTTACTACTGTGACATCATCCGCATTTACCTAAATCTGAAGATCACATGATCTGTAAGGTGCTTAAGGCTCACATCGTCACTTACTGGGATTCATGCAAAGTCTCTTGATGATGATGATGAGGTTCACTATGATCTCTTGACTGGAACCTGAAAAACACATAGTGACAAATGTTTTATCTACAGACACACATTTCCCACAAGAATTCCTGCAAATAACCTTCTTCACTTCCACCACTGCAGGACCCATCAACTAGATTTTTGCAGTATTCAAGGTCTAGCCATATTTAGAGACACCATCATCTCTTGACTTTACATCTACAAAACCCCATCGTTACTATTATGAAGCAGAATTCCAGGATAGTTACCTGAGTAAATGCAGATTACTCAATACTCGCAGGGTTAAACATACATTTTCTGTAAAATATAAAACAGCAGGATAAAAAAAAAAAAAAAAACAGCAGGATAACACGGTCACTAGAACTGGCAAAACATTATCATTTCTTACCTGACTACCTGCTAAGAACTCACACGTAAAACCCATGTAAGTGATCCAACATCATTTACACAGATATATGAAGATCAGATGGTCTCTCATATGAAGATCATCACTTACCTAGATATCAGAAATGTCCCCCTGTTAATGACCACTGTTTAATTTATCATGGTATCTTGATAGGAACCTGACAACCACCTTGTGAAATATATGTTAAAGGATACAACTTTTTTTTACCAGAACATATGCAAACAACCATGGTGACTCCATCATTATAGAGCATATCAAGTCTATCTGGACACTTGGATTAATTCAAGGTCAATACCATTATCAGATAACATCATAATTTCTTACAAAAACCCTATAAAAACCCCATGATTACTACCTGGGGGCGGGGATGGGGAAGACCATGATAATTACCTGAATACGTACAATCCCTCAGCACTCACAGAGCTAAACATAATCTTTCTCTAAAATGTAAGATGTGGAAACCAATGGTTATAAGAATTGGTTAGGAATCTATCATTTATTACTTGAATACCTGTAAAAATCATGGTAACAAGAAGTGTTAGGGATATATCACCTCTTACCTATATATATGAAGACCAGATGGTCTGTGCTGTGGTTTAGGACCAAATCATCACTTACCTTGATATCCCATGTTCACTATCATTGATAAGCTCACCATGACATCTTGACATGAATCTGAAAAACACATCGTGAAAAATATGTTTGGTACACATCTTATTCTGCCTGAACACCTGCAAATTTCCTTTGTCACTTATACAATTTTAGGACCCATGAATGTTACCTGGATACTTGCAGAAGTCCAGAGTCAAACCTTAGAAAAAGACATCATCCTTTCTTGGGTGGATGCCTGCAAAAATCCCATGGTCGAGGACTTCCCTGGTGGTCCAGTGGTTAAGACCCCATGTTTCCACTGCAGTGGGTATGGGTTCGATCCCTGGTCGGGGAACTAAGATCCTGCATGCTGCATGGCGCGGCCAAAAATAAATAAATAAATAAATAAATCCCATGGTCAACTAGGTGTGATGGAGAATAAGATAAATTACTTGGATGCCTGCAAACCTATCACTACGAATGTTAAATACACATTAGTTCTAAACAAGAAGATAGTAAAATCTCATGCTTACTAGTGTTGTTATGAACCAATTAACTTCTTAACAGCATACATGCCAAATAAGAGGTTAATAAAAGAGATTCTATAACATCATTAATTTCTAGATATCTGAAATAAAGAAGGTCTCCCATGGGTTAATGTAACATAATTCCGTATTTGTATACTAGCAAAGACGGTAATGAGATACCAGCAAAAAAATATGGTAACACAAGTGTTAGGGACACTATCCTCACTTACCTAGATATTTGAGGATCAGATTTGAGGTCTGTATTGTGGTAAGACCCACATTATCTTTACCTGATTAAGAGCAAAATCCCACTGATGTCCACTGAGAGCTTAACTGTGATCTCTTGACTGGTACCTAAAAAAATGTAACAAATGTGTTCAAGGACACAACCTCTTCTACCAGGGTATGTGTAAATAACCTTGGTTATTTCTATCATTATGGGACACATCAACTAGACATGGATACTTCCAGTATTCCAAGGTTAATACCATTGTCACGAGGCCATCATTTGGTGAATGTACACCTACAAAATCCCCACGTTACCTCTGTGTTGTGGAACACCATGATTGTTACCTGAATACATGCTCACTCAGCACTCTAATGGTTAAATATAAATTTTCTCTAAAATATAAAAAATGAAAACTCATGGTTTCTAGAATGGTAAGGACTCTACATTTTCATACCTCAATAGCATGCAATAAAATTATCTTAAGTATTATTGATACCATCATCACTTACCTATCTATCTGAAGATCAGATGGTCTGGGCTGTTGTTTAGGCCCTCATTATCATATACCTTGATACCAGCCATGTCTCACATTAAGTACCAATTACAGGCTACCCCCGATCATGGTTACTAGAATTGGTGAGGACTGTATTGTTCTAAACGGAATAGCTGTACCAAATACACGGTCAGAAAGTGTTAGGGACGCCATCACCACTTACCTACATTTCTGAAGGTCAGATGGCCTGTGCTCTGGTTTAGGCCCACATCATCACTTACCTGGACATTAGCAGTGTCCCCATTAATGAGCACTGTTAGGTTTACCATTATGTCTTGACAGGAGCCTGAAAAACATATTATGAAATACGTGTCAAAGGACACAATTTATTCTACCAGGGTACCTGGAAATAACCTTGTTTACTTCTATTATTATGGGACACATCAACTCTACCTGCATATTAGCAGCATTCCAAGGTCAGCATCATTTTGGGGGTAAGACCATCATTTCCTAACTGTATACCTGCAAAAATCCCATGGTTACTACTGTAGGAAGGAACACCATAACTACCTGTAGACTTCTAATCTCTGGACACTTGGAAGGTAAAACAAATTTTCTCTCAAAATATAAAATGTAAACACTCATGGACTCTAGAATTGGTAAGGACTCTATCATTTCTTACTTAAATAGCTATAATAAAAACATGTTAAGTGTTAGGGACACTATTGTCACTTACTTAGATATCTGAAAATCAGATGGCCTGTGCTATGGTTTAGGCCCACATCATCACTTACCTGGACACCAGCAAAATCCCTGTCAATGACCATGGTAAAGTTCATCATGCTTTCCTGACTGAAACCTGACAAACACATTGTTAAAAATGTTTCTACTTATACATCTTTTTTCTCCTGGATACTTGTATTCCACTGTTTGCACCTTTGTTAGTAACAATATCCTTTGTTGACTGGACACTTGTAAAAAACCTAGTAAACGGTAAGGGCTAATTCTTAGTACTGTTTATGAGAGCACTAACTTTTCTTACCTGATATCTGCAAAAACAAAGCAAAACATGGTGACACAGATGTTCGGGACACCATCATCATTTACCTAGATTTCTGAAGGTCAGAAGGGCTATAGTGTGGTAAGACTCACATAGTCACTTACTGCATCCAGCAAAGTCTCATTAACCACCATTGTTAGGGTCACTGTGATCCCCTGGCTGGAACCTAAAAAAAACACACTGTGACAGATGTATTTAAGGACGTAACTTTTCCTAGCAGGACACTGGCAAAGAACTTTTGTCACTTCCAACTTTATGGGCACATCAATGCTACCTGAACACTGGCAGAACTTCAAGGTTAACACTGTTGTTACAGGTACCATCATCTCTTGACCTTGTACCTGTAAAAATCTCATGGTCAACACTGTGGTGGAGAACGTTATGCATACTTACCTGGATACCTTCAAATCTCTCATTCATTCCTAAAGTTAAACACACATTATCTCTAAACTAGAAAACCAGCTAAACTAGATCTCACAGTTATCAGTGTTTGTAAGCCCCGTATCATTCTTTTACCTGAATATTTGCAAAAAACATGGTACTAACACGTGTTGGGGACACCATCATTGCTTACCTAGACTTCTGAAAATCAGATGGTCTATATAATGTTTAAGGTCCACGTCATCACTTGCCTGGATTCCATGATCTTCACCATTATCTCATGATTTGGAGCCTACAAAAACACATGATGGCAACTATGATTAGGGGTACGTCTCCTACATGGACCTCAAAAAATCCTATGATCACTACTATCATTAGGGGAATCATGATCTCAACCTGGATCCTTTAGTTCTAAGGTCAACATTGTAGGTAGAGACACCATCATCTCTTGACTGGGACCTGAAAAAAATACATGGTGGCAACCCTGGTTAGGAAAACATGTTCTTCCATCTGGGCCTCTGCTAATTCCATCTGTCAATTCCATTATGGCAACCACCAACTCTACCTGGATATCTAGAGAATTCTAAGGTCAACACCGTAGTTTTGGACACCATCTGCTATTCACTGGATACCTCAAAAATCCCATGGTCACTACTACAGTGAGGGCGCTGTGATATATTATCTGGATACTTGCAAGTATCTTTGTCACTACTAAGTTTTAAGACAAAATCAGCCCTGAACTAGAAAACAGTAAAATCTGATGGTTGCTATTTTTGTTAGGGACATTAAAATTTCTTACCTGGATACCTACAAAAACACATGGTTATGATAAGAGTTTGGGACAGCATCATCACTCTTCTAGATATCTGAAAATCATACGTTCTCTAATGTGTTTAAGGCCCACATCATCTTTTACCTGGATATTAGCAAAGTCTCACATTTACTCCATTAGGTTCACCATCATCTACTGATTGGAACCTGAAAAATTCCATGGTCTGTACTGTGGTGAGTGATACCATGATAACTTATCTGGACAGTTACAAAATACTATGAAGACCACTTGGTTAAAGCCCACATTCTTTCCTTGTCATCTATTAAATCCCATGGTTACTACTGTGGTAAATTTCAACTTCATTTCTTTACTGGAACCTGCAAAAAATCATGGTGACAATCTTAGAGATATATCATCTCTTACCAGGACACCTGAAAATCCCATGGTCGTTGCCATGATTTAAGTCACCATCATTACTTAATGGATACTGAAGGGTAGCAGAGTATGCAACCACAAAATAGGCTTCCTTGGCTCAAGGATTATTTTGAGCTTGTTATTTTGAGAAACTGAAGACATAGAAGCTCTGAAAGCAGGGTAGAAGTTACCCTTTTGTAAGGGAAATTTACATTAGAAAGGGGGCTTGCACCAGAAAGAGAGCTATTACTGGAGATCACTTTTTCACCTGAGAGACTTATCTTCATGGCAGGGCAAACTTTGTTTACCATCTATTTCTTCTTCTCGGCTTCCTGTAAATTGCCTTCCTCCCCTTGGAAACCCCAGACCCCTGTCTCTTCCCTTAGCTCAGGATGGTAGGTATATAAGCCTCAGTTGCCTGGCTGCCTTTTCATATATCTTTGTGGGGCTCCCATATGTACATATGTGCATATGTAATTAAAATCATTTGTTTTTCCCCTGTTAATCTGTCTTTTATTACAGGAGGGTTTCAGCCAAGAACCTAGAACACTAGAGGGAAAATGTGTTTCCTTCCCCTACAATACCTTCATAGCCCCATATTCACTCTAGGTTTACCATCAGTTCTTGACTAGATACTTGCAAAATACCTTGGTTACCATGGTGGTTTACGACACATCATCTTTACCTGGATAAATACAGAAGCCTGTAGTCTTTATTACGTTTAGAAAAACATATCTTACACGGAGACCTACCAATTATCCAGATAAATGCCATTGTTAGGGACACATCATCTCTAACCTGGGTAACTATAAAGTATCTTGGTACTACCATTGTCAGTTATACATCATGTCTTACCTGGACACCTTCAACCCATGGTCATCACATTTTTAGGGACACCAGCATCTCTAACCTGAATACTTACAAAATCCCTTGTTCAGTACTGAGGTTAGGATCACTAACATGTCTTGACTGCATATACCTGCAAAATCCCATCATCAATTTCATGGTTAAGGACGCCATCATCTCTTCACTAACCCCCTGAAAAATCCCATGGTTGCTTTTGTGGTTAGGTTCACCATCATACCGGGACTACCACAAAACACCATGTTCACTAATGTGGTAAGGGACACGATCAGCTTCTACCTGCCTACATGAGAAATCCCGATTTCAGTACTGTATTGATAGTTAAGGCCACTAGTGTCTCTTAACTGGATATCTACAAAATACCATGGTCACTCCCATGGTTAAATCGATCATAATTTTGTAGGAACATGTTCCTAGGTAGGAACATCCTCATTTCCTACCTTGATATTTACAAAGTCCCATGGATATAAACATAGTCAGGGTCTCTGCTGTCTTTTTACTCTCCATCTACAAAATCCCATGGCACTAACATAGTTAAGGATACCACCATTTCTTCCCAGGATTCCTTCAAAATACTATGGTCACTACAATGGTGACAGCCACTGTCATCTCTTACCTGAACCTCTGCCAAGTCCTATGGTCACTGAATCTCTTGACTAGATAGTCAAGGCTCTTCACGTCTGACTCTGCCTGCCTCACCAGCCTCAGCCCGTCATCCCCTCTCATCCTTTATGTGAACGTTCTAAACCGTTGAATTTCCCTGGTTACGGGCAGTAGAATGCTCAAGCCAGCCCTTACCATCTAACAGGAGCTGATAATTGCCATCTCTTGGCAACTCAGCGTTCAGCGGCCTTGAAATAGGCCATGGTGGAGTATTTACACCACAGAAACTGGCAGACGCTACACATCAGGCCCTTTCTTCTAGGCATTCACCAGGATGTACTGATGAATAAAGTAATAAATGAACAGACGGAGGCACTACTTAATATGACAACTCAATCTTGCTTTCTCATGAATCTGATGTGACTTTTGTGGATGAAGGAATGTGTCAGTTTATTCTACATATGCCTCAAAATTTATTATTTTTCCAAATTTGTATACTTAATGAAAAAAATGGATAAACACTTACATTACAAATTACTTAGTTTATACTAATGTTGAACTTAGTTTATACAACATTAATGTATATTAATGTTGATCAGGGACTTACAGGATTTCAATATGTCCAAAGTTGACAGATTTGCAAAAACAAAAAAAAAAACCCAATAGTTAAATATTATTAGACCTAACCAAAAAATTATATATATATATGTATATATATATATATATAGTCACCCCATTTACCAGAGCAAATCTTTTACTTCCCTTACCACATAAATTTCTTATTGGGCTTTTCATGACAATCTAGATTCCTATCAGTAACCATATTTGAATTTCATAAAGTTCTTAGTCACCTTTCCTTTGAAAATCAAGTAAAAAGTCAAGAGGGAGAAGCAGCAATCCACAACCCCTCGTTTTAGGTCCACAGTGTGGGAACAATTTTATGGTGATTCTTGGGGGAAAGAAGCTCCACATGATGGCTGCAGTTTTGACGGCTGTGTCCTTCAGATTGCCCAGAGGCTAAAAGAAGCAGAATGCAATTAGTAAAGGCTCCACTTCTCATGTTGAGGTTGGTTTCAGCTTCAAACTTCTTTATTTCTCCTTGCACCCTCACTTTTCTGCAACCCTTCCTGATAACAGAAAACTGATAAGTTAAATGAACCACGGAGATGATAAACACTATGTAAAACTGATAGACCACCAGGCAATTTTCCTTTTATAAAGAAAACCTTCTATTTCTTAATGATTATTCTTAGCTACTAGCCATTTCTACTCAACAAGATCAGCCATCACCCGTGAGAAACAATACTGGTGACAAATTAATGCAGCAACCGGGGCACGAAGGGTCCCTGAGACCACCGTTCTGTCTACTAAACCTACATCCCACCTACTTCACTCTTTCCTTTTTCAAAGTGAAAAAGATGATCTTCTTTGCTAGTACTGTAATGATCTTGTTACATGCACGGGTTGAATTCATATGGAATTATTTCCTGCCTTGTAGGAAATTAAATGTGCTTTAAAATTATAATGTGCTACCAACTGGGTTTTTATGTTCAAAACTCCTGGGGTCAGATTCATGTGGGGCTCTCCCTTTATATTTTGACACTAGGAGAGAAAACGCTTTACAGTCAGATCTATTACCAGTATGAAAGAGCAACTGAAGAACTTGCCTCTCTGTGTTTATCAGCATCTACCGGGCAACAAGAGACAGCTGAGCCCTGCTGTAGGCAGAACAGAGGGCAAAGTCTGGCATTTGGGCTTCCAGCTATGGCACTTCCTGACTCAGCAAGGACCCTTGTCTTTCCAGCCTTGCACCCTCTCAGGCCATGACTGAGATGACTTCCAAAGTTAATTCTGTATTTTATATATCTCATGTCTTGACTATTATCTCTGAATACAATCACAATACTATATAGCTGTTATTATACACATGATATATATTATATCATACATATTAGTATAAATCCTAATAATAACTTTATTTTATGTAAGCTTGGAACTCCAGGGGTTGATACTAAAATTACTATTACTTAAATTACTATTTTGGTTCTTAAGGTGCTAAGAACAATGATAACATGTATGGGGGGATTCCCCACACCAGCTGGGTGTCCCACAAATTTAATTCAATTCTGACCCTAACTACCAGGAGAGAGCATCAGATCCCACAGGTTAGGGATTCAGTCTCACAACACTGTTCCCCACCACCACTTCAGATGCCAATTGCAAGTCCAGACTGTTCTCTGTACTTCTGACTGACGGCCTATAAATCAGAGGTTCCCACAACCCCCTCCTTGTGTTTGATTAATTTGCTGGAATGGCTCACAGAACTCAGTAAAACATTTTACTTATTAGACCACTGGTTTATTATAAAAGAATATAACTCAGGAACAACCAAATTGGATGAGAGGCAGAGGGCAAGGTATGGGGAAGTGGCACAGAACTCCAAAGCCCTCTCCGAGCGCCCCACTCTCCCAGCACCTCTACAGGTTCACCAACCCAGAAGCCCCCCAAATCCCATCCTTCTGGGTTTCTATGGACGCTTCATTATACAAGCATAATTGACTGACTCACTGGCCACTGGTGATTGATTCACCCTCCAGCCCCTCTCCCCTCTCCCTTCCCCGGAAATCAGGGGGTGGGACTGAAAGTTCCAACCCCCTAATCAAGGTTGGTTCCCCTGGCAACCGGCCCCCCTCCCTAGGAGCTTTCCAAAAGTCACCTCAAGAACACAAACCCGGTTGTGGTGGAAAGGGCCTGTTTTGAATAACAATACACCCATTTCACCTTTATGGCTCTGAAGGGATTTCAGGAACTGAGGACAGGAGACCAGATATTATAACAAAAGACGCTCTCTTTTACTCTTTTCACTCAGGAAATTCCAAGGGTTTGGGGAAGCTGTAAGCCAGAAACCATGAATGAAGACCAAATCTATATAAATCTCATAAATCACAATACCAGAGTACTTTTTTAAAAATCAAGAGAAACCAAATAGATACACAAACAGAACAGGTTGCCACTTCTAAGCATACTATTTATCTTAAAAATGAAACTCTATTTATGAATTCTGATTACTTAACTTCATTATCCTCTCCTTTTTTTTTAAGCAGACACCAAACAATTAGATGTTCTGGGCCCAGTAAAAAATATCAACATCACTGTACATGGATTTGTATATCATTTAACAGATATTTATAAAACCCAGCATTGTTAGTGTCAAATGACAAAACTAAATTTAGTAATGAATTTGATGCCCTTTATTCAAGGGAAAACAATCCATGGAGTAGGGGTACAGTGCCTCACAAGCAGCAGACTGCTCTTCTTGAGGGATTATGGGCAAGAAAGAGTTTTAGAGAATATTGGAAGAGGCAACGTGCAAACAGCACACAGCTGGCTAGGAGGCTGTGGATTTCCTTACAAGACGGGCAAATCCTATTGTTACCGAATCCAAGCTCGCTCTGCTCACCGCACTACAGGTCAATGAATCGGACACGGACACGAGGTGCTGATGCGAGGAAGACGGCAGAGTCTCCGAAAAACCATCCTATCGGGGTCTGGATGCGGGTTTCTTTTATGGAATCAGAGAGGGAGAGGCAGTGAGGAAGTAAAGCAAAAGGGCCATCAGTCTTGCATTCTCCTGGAATGACAAGCCTCAGAGGGGATCTGTTAGTTTCTTGTAGCCATTCACAGGCAGCAGGGTCAGATTATCTCCCAGGGAGCTGAACAGCAGAGGGGCAGGGTTCCCTGAGGCAGACCATTATGTATGATTATAATAACAAAAGCAACGAAAAGCAAGGGCTAAAGTCAAAGAAACAGATCCAACATGGAGTCCCGTTTAGCTCTTCCCTGTTACACTATCTTCTAGGGTAAGGTGAGCAACCTAAAGCTGAGTTGAAGGGCTGTGACTGGTGTGTGTCAGGTTCCCTTGAGGGGTATTTCTCCTAAGTGCAGGCTGACTTAGGTTTAGAATTGTGATGTGGGCCGTGCCGCTGGCGGGGCCTCCATTTTATGGGCTCCGATATATGCATTGACCTTATCATTAGATGTAACAGAAAGTCAAAGATGTGGTAGTATTTCTTTTTTGTTGTAGAAGTTCGGTGTTTGGTGCTATTCAAGAGAACAAAGTACTCTTTTCTGTTTTTTTCTTTTTTCGGTACCCGGGCCTCTCACTGTTGCAGCCTCTCCGGGTGCGGAGCACAGGCTCCGGACGCACAGGCTCAGCGGCCATGGCTCACGGGCCCAGCTGCTCCGCGGCATGTGGGATCTTCCCGGACCGGGGCAAGAACCCGTGTCCCCTGCATCGGCAGGCGGACTCTCAACCACTGCGCCACCAGGGAAGCCCTCTTTTCTGTTTTTGTTTTTGTTTTGTTTTGTACAGAAAATTGTCACACATCAAAGAGAATGGTTAAACATGAAATAGTCATATGATGAAGTGTTACACAACCATAAAAACATACTTTAGTTGGCACGATACTGTAAATCAACTATACTTCAATAAAAAACCAAAAATCAAAGAAAAACATACTTTAGAAAATATTGGCTAACCCACAAAAATGCCCATGAAATAATATTGTATGGAAAGGAAAAGATATGCAATATACATATTATAAACTCAATCATATTTAAAATGCATTATACAGGCAAGAAATAAGGTACGACGTAATACACTAAACAGTTCACTCTGAGAGTGGAATAATGAGCGATTTTTATGTTCCTCTGTAGACATTTTGTAGTTTATAAATTTCTGTTTGAGTTATTAACAGGAAGGGGAAGAAACTCCTCATGGTATCACTCTGTTCTCTTCTTGACTGCTTTCTTCGATGAGAACAAGGTTAGACTTATGAGGATTAAGCAGGAGACCATCTCTAAACAGCATCTGCAGCTCAGGAGCTCAAAGATGCTGGTTCTCCTCCCTCCACCAAGGCTGCTTCCACAATTTTATCTGTAGCTCTAATTTGGAGTTACTTTGTGTTATTAATCTTCACTTGTATAACCTGCATGCTAAGCAGACTGTAATTTTTGCAAGACCTAGTAGACCTCCAGTAAGAAAATGATACTATAAATCACTGACCTGTAGGCTGTGCAGAGCAGGATTTTAAGACTTACTTCCTGGGCCTTACGAAAAAATAATCCAAAGAGAAGCATTATTGTTATAAGATAAAAATCAGTACAGAGATCAGAAGAACGAGATCATCACGATTTCGGTTTAGCGAAGGAGATAGGCCATGGTGGTTAATTTCTTAGGTTACATCAGAGTTTCTACACCTCAGCACTATTAATACTTTGGACCAGAGAATGTGTGGATAATTCCTTGTTGTGGGAAACTTTCCTGTGCACTGTAGGATGTTTAACAGCATCCTCGACCCACAATCACCCCTCCCCAGTTGTGACGACCAGAAATGTCTCCAGACATTATCAAATGTCCCGTTGGGGATGAAACTGCCCCCAGTTGAGAACCATTGGATTATAGGAAGAAGAAAAATCAAAAGCACGATGTTCTTTTATTTTCTCGAAATCTTCTGACCAACAAGACTGCTAATGGAAGTCTACAGACAAGTCATAACAAAACAGATTTAATTTAGAAAGAGGTAGCTGTGGATTTAACCACTTGAACAAAAAGTTGTAATTCTTTTCTTTAGTCCACTGCCTGTTCATCCTAATAAGAGTGCCTTATCAAGCAGCAGGTCTCTTGGGCTGAAACCTACCAATGTGTTTCAGATTCAAGGGAAAAGAGCTGGAAACTCATAAGGTGGAGCAACGGTCTGCTTGTAACTCAGAGAAAGTATATTCTGGAGCAACTTTACTTAAGAATTAACTGCAATGCACAGAACTTGCTAGAAACCCATTCTGCCACTGAAAAGGCCACTGGGATTTGATACAGTGGAAGTGAAGTCTGGTTCAAACCACAAAACCAAATATCACTAAAAGATCTTGCTTTTGAAAAGTACATTTAATTTGACCAACCGTTCAGCAAAATATTGTGCTTGTAGAATGCAATTTTAGCTGTAAAGTTGGTTGCCCATTTTAGGGGGCCTCCCACACTTTTGTGGGTTTTAACTCCACGTGTACTACCAGGAGTGACTATCATATGGGAGAAATATCTCCCCTGCTTTGGGTAGGGGGAAGGAAAAGCAACCATTTAAAAATAAGCCCAGGGACTTCCCTGGTGGTCCAGTGGTTAAGACTCCACGCTTCCAATGCAGGGGGCCCGGGTTTGATCCCTGGTCAGGGAACTAGATCCCACATGCCGCAACTAAAGATCCCGCAGGCTGCAACAAAGACCTGGCACAGCCAAATAAATAAATAAATATTATAAAAAACAAAACAAAACTACTAGAGCCTTATCTGACAAACGAGAAGGGCAATTAGACAACTGCAGTCCTTTTTAGCCTTCCTGCTTCACAAAATATGAAGGTGGTAAAAGGGTAAGAAGTGCTTCTGAAGGTCACAGCTCAATGAGTCTGGCCCACTAAAAAAACTGAGATTTAATTATAAGATAATAGAGTGCTCTCCCTCCTTAATATCTTAGCACCACATTGGCAGGACTCCAGGATAATAACACTGATTTCAACCGAGAGACCTATAAGATACAGACTCTATTTAAGACGGTGTTCTTAAGGAAACCTAAAGATAATACAGAAACAGAAAATAAATAAATAAAAAGAAACTAGAGAAAGCCAATGGCATATACAGCTATAGTAAACATTAAATAGAGCCCAGCTCCTATCCAGATTTACATAAAATTTCGCACTAAAAGGCTGATTACCTTAGTTCCTATTACCAGATACACCATGACCACTTTTAACAAAAAATTAGGAGGTATGTTAAAGGGCAAGAAAAAAATACATTCTGAAGACATAAAGCAAACATTGGTACCAGATTCAGATATGACACAGATTTCTGGAACTATCAGATAAAAACTTTAAAATAACTATGATTAGTGTATTAAGGGCTCTGTGGTGTAATAAGGAATTTATCTTTGTCCCTGGTTCCTGGCAAAGAGCTCCAAAAACCCTCGGAATTTCCTGAGTGATAGGAATGTCTCTGCTATGCTGCTGAGGCAACTCATGGTAGGCCCTTTGTTAGCTTCAGGATGGGAGCTGGTCACTAGGAAAGACCAACCATTTGATAAGAAGGCTGGAACTCTGGGCCAGTCTGACCTCCAGAAAGGGGAAGGGAGCTGGAGACTGAGCTCAATCATGTGACCATCATTTCTTCAATCATGCCTATGTAATGGTACCCCATATAAAAACTCTGGACACTTAAGATCCACAAAGTTTCCTGGTTGGTGAACACACTGATGTGCTGGGAGGGTGATATACCCTGACTAACGGGAGAGGGCATGGAAGCTCTGCATCCAGGGCCTTTCTAGACCTTGTCTTTTGTGTGTCCTGTATAATAAAATGTACTTGTCTAAGTGTAGCAGTTTCAGTGAATTCAGTGAGTTATTCTAAAGAATTATTAAAACTGAAGGGGTTGTGAGAAACCCTCAAATTTATACCCAGTTGGTGAGAAGCACAGGGAGTCTGGGGACTCCACCTGTGGCTGGTGTCTGGACTAAGGGCAGTCTTGTGGAAGATGGAGCTCTTAAATTGTGAGATCTGATGCTACTTCAGGTAGTTAACCCCAGAATTGAAGTGCAGTATCCCAAGTGATGCTGAATCAGAACAGGATGTAATGGGAAAAGTACAATGGGCAAGAACAGATGGTAATGTAATATAAGCATAGAGATGGAAACTAAGAAAGAATCAAAAAGACAGGCTAAAAGTCAAAAACACTGTGAGAGGAATGAAGAATGCCTTGGAGGGCTCATCAGTAAGTTGGAAACGGCTGAGGAAAGGCACGATGAGCTTGATGATACTTCAATAGAAACTTCCTAAGTTGAAAGGCAAAGTGAAAAAAAGGATGGCAAAACAGAACACAATATCCAAGAACTGTGGGACAATTACAAAAGGTATAACATACACATAACAACACAACAGGAATACCAGAAGGAAAAGAAAAAGAAAGCAGAAGAAATATGTGAAGTAATAATAGCTCAGAATTTTCCAAAATTAATGATACACACCAAAGCACAGATCCAGGAAGCTCAGAAACACCAAGCATAGTGAAAAATATATACATATATACACACACACACACACACACACATTCTCTCTCCCTCTTTCCCTCTCTCTCTCTATGTGTATCATATTCAAACTGCCACAAAAAAAAAAAAACAAAGAGAAAATCTTTAAAGAAATCAAAGGAAGGGGGAGAACCTTACCTATACAGGAGCAAGGAAAAGAATTACTTCGGACTGTTCATCAGAAACCACGCAAACAAGAAGAGAATGCAGTGAAATATTTAAAGCTGTTGAAAGAAAAAAAAATGCTCAAAATTCTTTATCCAGCAAAATTATCCTTCTAAAATGAAGGAGAAAAAAAGACTTTCTCAGACAAAAACTGAAGGAATTCGTTGCCACTAGATCTGCCTTGCAAGAAATGTTCAAATAGGGGCTTCCCTGGTGGCACAGTGGTTAAGAATCCACCTGCCAGTGCAGGGGACATGGGTTCAAGCCCTGGTCTGGGAAGATCCCACATGCTGCAGAGCAACTAAGTCCGTGCACCACAACTACTGGGCCTGCGCTCCAGAGCCCACGAGCCACAACTACTAAGCCCGTGTGCCACAACTACTGAAGCCCACACACCTAGAGCCTGTGCTCCACAACAAGAGAAGCCACTGCAATGAGAAGCCCACGCACCGCAACGAAGAGTAGCCCCCGCTCACCGCAACTAGAGAAAAACCCGCATGCAGCGACAAAGACCCAACGCAGCCAAAAATACATTAAAAAAAAAAAAAAAGTAAGTTTAAAAAAAAAGAAATGTTCAAATAGGTTCTTCAGAGAGAAGGAAAACGATATAGGTCAGAATCTCAGTTCTGACTTGAAAGAAAGAAGAGTGTTAGAGAGGATTAAATGAAGGTAAAATAAAATCTTTTTTTCTCTTATTTTTAATTGATCTAATAGGTAACTGTTCAAAGTAACAATAACAGTAACAATGTATTGGGTATTATAGCTTATGGATGAGTGAAATGAATGACAGCAATGGTATAAGGGACAGAAAGAAGGAACTGGAAATACTCTGTTATAAGGTACCTGAGCTACCTGCAAAAAAGTATAGTGTTATTTGAAAGTGCACTTAGATTAGTTGTAAACATATATCTCAAACTCTAGGGCAAGTACTAAAAACATTTTTTTAAGGAAGTATAATTGATATGCTAACAGAAGAGGAAAAATGGATTTATATAAAATGGTCAGTTAAAAGCAGAGAAGGTAGAATAAAAGAGAGGAAGATAAAAAAGAATCAAAGAACAAGTGCAATGAGTAGAAAATAGTTATAAACATAGAGATATTAATCCAATTGTATCAACAATTACTTTAAATGTGAATGATCTAAGTACACCAATTAAAAGGCCGGGACTGTCACAGTACATTAAAAAAACAAGAACCCAAGATATGTTTTCTATTATATTTAAAGAAGCTCCTTTTAAATATAAAGACACTGACAGATTAAAAGTCAAGGAATAAAGAGAAATATACCATGCTAACACTAACCCAAAGGAAGCTGGAGTAGCAGTATCAGTTGCAGCAATATCAAAGTAGCAACATCAAAGCAAACTTCAGAAAATTTTCTGGGATATAGAAGGGCATTACATAATGATAAAAGGGTCAGTTCTCCAAGAAGACATAATAATCTTTATTATGTCTGCACCTAACAACAGAGCATCAAAATGTGTGAGGCAAAACTGATAGAACTGCAAGGAGAAATAGACAAATCCATTATTATAGTTGGAGATTTCAACACTGCTCTATCAGTAACTGACAGACCCAGCAGGCAGAAAATCATTAAGGACATAGTTGAACTGAAGAACACCACAAATTAATTGGATCTAATTGACATTTATAGAATACTTCATCCAACAAAGCAGAATATAAATTCTTCTCAAGCTCCCATGGAACATTAGCCAAGATAGGCCACATTCTGGGCCATAAAACACACCTTAACAAATTTAAAAGAATAGAAATCATACAATGCCTGCTCTCGGATCACAGTGGAACTAAACTAAGAATTAATTACGGAATGATAACTAGAAAAATCCCAAAATATTTGGAGATTAAACATACACTTCTAAATAATACATGAGTCAAAGAGTTATCAAGAGAAATTTTAAGATATTTTGAACTAAATGAAAAATGAAGATACAACTTATCAAAATATGTAGGATGCAGCAAAAGCAGTGCTCAGAAAAATTTATAGCATTGAATGCATATATTAGAAAGGAAGAAAGATCTAAAATCTGTAATCCAAGCTTCCACTTAAGGAAACTAGAGAAAGAAGAGCAATATAAACTTAAAGCAAGCAGAAGACAAGAAATAGTAAAAATTACAACAGAAATCAATGATATTGAAAACAGGAGAACAACTGAAAAAAGTTAACAAAACCAGAAACTGCTTCTTTGAAAAGATGAATAAAATTGATAAACCTCCCTAGCCAGGCTAATCAAGACAAAAAGCGAGAAGAAACAAATTAGTAATAAAAGACATGAAAGAGGAGCCATTGTTACTGATCTCGTGGACATTAAGAGGACAATGAAGGAATATTATAAACAACTTTACGCCCACAAATTTGATAACTCAGATGAAATGGACCAATTCCTTGAAAGAAACAATCTATCGAAATTCACATAAGGAGGAATAGATACTTTAATTGCCAAAAACTGGAAGCAAACAGGATACCTTTCAGTAGGTGAATGGGTAAACACAATTTAGCACAACTATACAACGTAATATAATTCTTTGATTAAAAAATGAGCTATCAAGCCATAACAAGACATGAGGGAACCTTAAGTGTATACTGCTAAGTGAAAAAAGCCAATCTGAAAAGGCTATACATTGGGGGGACCAAAAGATTTGTTCGTTTTTTTCCGTAAGATGGCTCTAGTAGCACTTAATTGTCTTTAACTTCATTCAAAACAATTTTGTTAAGATTGTATGTGACAGCTGTCATATCAGCACGCATTTAAAAAAAGACTTATCAAAACTGGTGAATTTTTGTGTAGCCATTTTAATATTCAAGATTAAAAAAAGCAACATTTTTGGCATATTATACTTTATTATTTCAAGAAAGGTAAAAACGCAACAGAAACGCACCAAAAGATTTGTGCAGTGTATATATAGAGAAGGTGCTGTGGCTGACCGAACGTGTCACAAGTGTTTTGCAAAGTTTCGTGCTGGAGATTTCTCACTGGACGATGCTCCACTGTCCGGTAGACCAGATGAAGCTGACAGCAATCAAATCGAAACAATAATTGAGAACAATCAACATTATACCACGCGGGAGATAGCTGACATACTCAAAATATCCAAATCAAGTGTTGAAAATCATTTGCACCAGTTTGGTTATGTTCATCGCTTTGATGTTTGGGTTCCACATAAGTGAAAAAAAACCTTCTTGACCATATTTCCGCATGCGATTCTCTGTTGAAATGTAATGAAAATGTTCTGTTTTTAAAACAAATTGTGACGGGCGATGAAAAGTGGATACTGCACAACAATGTGGAATGGAAGAGATCGTGGGGCAAGCGAAATGAACCACCGCCAACCACACCAAAGGCCGGTCTTCATCCAAAGATGGTGATGTTGTGTATATGGTGGGATTGGAAGGGAGTCCTCTATTATGAGATCCTTCCGGAAGACCAAACGATTAATTCCAACCAGTACTGTTCCCAATTAGACCAACTGAAAGCGGCACAAGACGAAAAGCATCCAGAATTAGTCAACAGAAAACACATACTCTTCCATCAGGATAAGCCAAGACCACATGTTCCTTTGATGACCAGGCAAAAACTGTTACAGCTTGGTTGGGAAGTTCTGATTCATCCACCGTATTCACCAGACACTGCACCTTCGGATTTCCATTTATTTCGGTCTTTGCAAAATTCTCTTAATGGAAAAAATTTCAATCCCCTGGAAGACTGTAAAAGGCACCTGGAACAGTTCTTTGTTCAAAAAGATAAAAAGCTTTGGGAAGATGGAATTATGAAGTTGCCTGAAAAATGGCAGAAGGTAGCGGAACAGAAGGGTGAATACGTTGTTCAATAAAGTTCTTGGTGAAAATGAAAAATGCGTCTTTTGTTTTTACTTAAAAAACTGAAGGCACTTTTTGGCCCACCCAATACTATATGATTCCAACTCTGACATTCTGGAAAAGGCAAAATTATAGTCAGTCAAAGGATCAATGGTTGTCAGGGGATCAGACTGGGGGTGGGGATGGAAGGGGAAGTGTTAGCATGGGGAAATTTTAGGGTTCGTAGGATTCATAGGACTTAACGGATATTTGTGAAAATGCTACGTAGGCTGTAAATGTAAGACATCCTACGGACACATCCATAGAAAGGTGTTGCAGCAGATATTTGGGGGGTTCTGCCCATACCCTCCCAGCACTCAGACTTCTAGCACATGCCAACAGCACCCATTTACAGGTATTTGCATCTGAGGGCTTCTGCTTGACCCCAGAGTGGGAAGGTCAGAAGTGACGGAAAGCTCTCATCCCTGGGAGCAGCCCTCAGTCAATAACAGTTGGGAGTCAGAGGCAAAATAACCCACGTCTTGCTTCTCAGTAGGGAGAGATGTGTTTACGCTGATTCTCAAAATGCCCCAGCAGGAATTTAGCCTCCATTGCCCTCAACTGTTAACTGCTCTATAATGTGCCATTTATCAGCTTCCTGCCCTTCCCTGTCACTTCTTCTACGCATGCTTCCAGGGGTCACCTCCCAAATAGGATCCTTGTCTCAGAATTGGTTTCTGGGGTAACACAAACTAAAGTAGTTGCCAAAGTAAAGGCTTTCATGGAAGCCTTTTTAATACATTTCCATAGTGAACACAGTCAAGACTAAGATTGATGGTGGTAGAAGTTGTGAATATGAAATGAGAAGATAGATGTAAGAGTACTGGTAAAAGATAAGGCACTCCACAAATACAAGGTGAGAGCATTAGTACTATGGTTGTCATTAGAGTCTGAGCCGGGAAACTGTGCTATAAAACCCTCCCACCAAAAAAAACAAAAACAAAAACAAAAACCCTCCCACCTCATGGCAACCTATGATGGTGGAGGCTAGCAGCAGTATGAATAACACAAAACAGTAGATGATTGAAAAATTAATAACACACAGCTTCAAAGAACATTATGTGAAATTTAAGCCGTAGTTTTCATATTTTATTATGAATTTTTTCCAAAAATAAAGTTTGTAGAGCAACACGATATCCATATATGCACTAGCTGGAATAGAAAAGATAAGATTTTGCAGTATTTGTTTTCAATCTCTTTTTAAAAATAAGCAAAACATTATAGATACAGTCGAATTTTCTTTTTAGTCCTAGCCTGTCCTAATTGCCTCTTTCTTTTCCCATTGACAACCATTCTCACTAAATTGGTGTGTACTCTTCGTATCCGTGGTGTAGGGGAGCAGAATTTGACACCCTGAAATATGTCTGTGGCATATTCATTGTTTTAAGCTGGTTATTTGCTGAGAAACAGCTGACACTGGAAGGGCACTGAAAGCCCAGTAGGAGCTGCCCTTTGGTAGAAACATCTACATCTGTAAGGGAAATCTCCATTTGTAAGGGTGTCTCCCTGGCTGTACTTGGAAGGGGAGGATGACCGAGCCTCTAAGAAACTCGTATCAAAGGAGAAGGCAGGGGCTTAAGTCTCCATCACAATCATCCTTGTTTACTTGGGTTTTGCTGCTAACTTCGCGAAACTGACTGCCCACGCTCAACATTCTCCTTTGTCTTTAGCTGAGGCTGGTATTTAAGGTAGGGCTTTGGCCATTTTGGCGAGTTACTCAGTTTTCCTGTGTCTCTCCCATGTATACGTGTTATTAAATTTTTGTCTGATTTTCTCCTGTTAATCTGTCTCATGTCAATTTAATTCTTAGACCAGCCAGAAGAACCTAGAAGGGTAGAGGAAAGTTTCTTTCTCGTGACAGTGGTTTTTATGCTTTTACTCCATATGCATGTTTCTATAAGCAATGCATATTGTAAGGCTTTGTGATTTTATGATTTACATAAATAGTATCGCGCTGTGCAAAGCATTCTGCAACGTTCTGTATTCACCCCACACTATTACCTACACCCATCCATACAGATACATACTAGTTAACTACATTTACTTATCTTTGGAAAGATCCTCCCTTCACTCTGTAAGGAACCATTGTGGGATACTTCTAATAAAAGAGACCAGTGGTTCTCAACTGGGAGTGATTCTGGCACCCCACTCCCTCCCCCGTGAAATTCCGCGATGTCTGGAGATATTTTAGATTGTCATGCGTGGAGGTGGGGTGCTACTGAGCCAGGGACGCTGCTAAACATCCTGCAATGCACAGGACAGTCCCCACAGCAAAGAATTATCCGGTCTAAGCTGACAACAGTGCTGAGGCTGACAAACCCTGATGTAGGTGAAAGCCAAGATTGCTACATTCTTGAAGAATTTCTGGATATGGGGGAAAAAAACCCAAATTCGGACCTTTCAAGCTGAGACAACACATGTTCTGCTTGTTGAATCATCAGAACTGTCTCTCTATTGCATTGAAGTATTTGCTTCTTGAATGTGGATTTTAGACTGTTTTATGGCTAAAAATTATTGCTTATATCGGGGAGTTGTGTGCATGTGCATGTGTATTATGTGTGTGTCTATATACTATGTTGAAGGTGGGGAAGCGGGCCCACAGACTTGATCTCTAGCACTCATGCTGATAGAAAAACATAACAAGGAACGGAACTAGATTTGATTTAATGAGAACTAACTGTAAGCAGATAGGGTAGGGGGTCCCTGGAGAAAGAGAAGCAGGCATGGCTTTCTTGACATAAGAGAAGCCATTTTCGGCCTAAGCCATTTTGTGATCCAACCCTGGCCGCAGTGCTTGCCCTTGAACAGGTCTTAGTAATTAATGATCTTAAGGGAAAAAAGAAGGCAGGAACAAAGCACTGTTAGTAGGCAAGAGAAGTAACAATAGTAAAGATAATAAATCAGCTGCAAAGACTCCCAATTCTGTTTCAGTGGCAAAGATTAGCCTGAAGCAGTTTCTTGAGCTGTTCTGCAGAATTCAACCCCCCTTCTAGGGCTCAACCACCAGATCACCTGAAGAATAATGATGTTGACCTTTTCTGACCCTTGTGACTTCAATACCCCAAAGCCTGGACTCTGTCAACCTTTGCCCCAATTCTATGCTGAATTCTGCTCTGCTCAAGCCCCTTCATGAATATGCATGTACCCTTAGCTTAAAACTTCCCCAGTTTTGCTGTTTGGGGAGACACTGCTTTGGGAAAGATCCCCGCTGTTCTCCTTACTTGCTGCAAGTAACAAATCCTTCCTTCTCCCACTCGTTGGCTTAGTTATATCTTTTGGCTTGACAACCACCAAGAGGCAAACCCAAAACCATCGTTTAAGGTCCCATACATGGTGTTAAAAGAAACAAAATTTTAAATGGTAGAATCATGACTCTCACACAGATACAAAAATGAACTTGTGTTAAAGATCTTATTCAACACATTAACAAGAATGCTAAGGTTTTACAGACAGTTCAAACAGTCCAAAGAACAGACACACTTGTTCTGATATTTTGATTTATAATAAGAAATATATAATTGGTCTTCATCCATTTCTGGCACAGAGCTCCTATAACCCTTGGAATTCCCAAAGTGATAAGAGCTTACAAAGGTGTCCTGATATTCATAACTAATCCCTTTCAACCACACCTAAGTTTATGTTAATGTGGTCCATTCTGGAAAGCACCTATAGATTGGGGCTAGCTGTCAGGGGAACCAACCATGTGACTGGATGGTTGTACTTTCAGTCCCACCCCACTGACCTCCAGGGAGGGGAGAGGGGCTAGAGGCTGAATTGATTGCTAATGGCCAATGATTTAATCGATCATGACTATGTAATGAAGCCTCCATAAAAACCCAAAAGGACAGGGTTTAGAGAGCTTCCGGGTTGGTGAACATGTGGCAACTCAGGCAGAAGGGTACACCTGGAGAGGGCATGGAAGCTCTGTACCCTTTGCCCTATGCATCCTAGTAAGTAAAATGTTTCTCTGAGGTCTGTGAGCCACTCTAGCAAATTAATGGAATCCAAGGAGTGGGTCTATGGAACCTCTGATCTATAGCCAGTCCACCAGAAGACAACCTGAACTTGCAATTGGTGTCTAAAATGGGGTAGGGGGCAATCTTACAGAACTTAGCCCTTAACTTGGGGGATCTGATGCTACCTCTCAGTAAAGAGTGTTCAGAATTGAGTTGAATTGTAGGACATCCAGCTGGTGTCAGAAAATTGCTCGGTGCATGTGGGAACCCTCTCCCTCCTCCCCCTGCCACCAGACACACATCAGAATTAGAATTGTTAGTTGGTGATCAGAAGTGCAATCAGTGCAGGATGTTACTTAGAGAAGAGAAATAGTGAAATAAATATGCAAATTGAGATAAAACTGTCTTCTTCCACAGAAGGAGAGAGAAGTCAACTGAGGCTCTACTCTGCTGGACAGGGTATAATTTGATGTCTACAAACAACAAGTATTTTGCATTGATCAGTTGTCAATTTACAGAGTAGTAAGATAGCTTTCTTAGAACTGGATGACCCAGAGAGGTGTCCTGTACTCTAGAAAATCCAGTTTCCCACTGAAGCACAAATGTTTCCCCACAATGAGGCTAATTTTAAGACTGTATAAACCAGGCTTTGGAAAATATACTGCCCTACTATTACGATTATCTTATTTAAGCTATGAAGCCCAGATACCCAGGCCAATCCTTAGGGCAGTATAGGATTTCCACCAGCTACCTTCCATCCTCCTACCATCACCACCTGTCTGCCAAAGGGTATTGGTATTCCCCTTGTCAATCATTCTAAGAAGAGAAAAATTCCAGGGCAGGAAAATAAAGCCAGGCTAGGGCTTGAGAAAGTGGGGAGGATTTCTTCCTTCTCTAAACTGGGGGGATAATGGGACTTGAATTCCAAGGTAGGACAATACCTAGAGTTGCCTGTTTCCTTTTGAGCTGCCTGCTTGCCACGTGAGGGACTGCTGAGAATTATGCAGAGGTTCGGTTGGGTTTAGGCTTGTCATCTCTGAAGATATCTACTTCTCCTGGATGTTGTAAGTTATTCTGTTTTCAGTTTCCTTTTTTCAGAGCCTTCAAGACATAGTCTTTTTTTTAAAAGCACAATTTCATCACAATTTAGACAGGGGGGATTTGGAGGAGGACTAACCTTGCTTTGAGACCAAAATAGGGATGGATCAATAGGGGTCACCAAGGGAGAACAGTGGTACCCAGCAGCATTACTGTCCAGAAGAAAGATAAAGCAGCAGGGATGAAAGATGGTGGCCAGTTCTGGTTATTTATGAGGCATTACCCTTGGGGACCTCAGAAATCGTTGGGGAAACAGTTTGAAGAGTGCCTGTTTCCATCAGTTTTGCTGATGCGAGCTCATGACACAGCAGTCTGGGTTTGAGATAGTAATAAGTGTGACAATATTGTTGTGGCAGACTGATAAAGCCTGAGACTTGGGTTAACAGTTGTTAGAACATTTTATAAAATCATGAAATATTGGAAATAACAATGATAAAGATGATGCGATAAAAAGATGCCCTTCTTTAGATGTAAAATTTGAGTGCTAATTTGGTTTGGAAAAGGTAAGCACAGCACCAATATTTAACAGCAATGAGACTGAATCTACTGTGAGAAAAATTCAAGAGCGTGGTGATTCAGTTCCCCAGAGGGCTTAATCACCTACAAATCTGAATTAGTAAACTTAAGACACCTTACTCAGAATTCATCACATAAGCCAATTACAGGAAGCGCCTGCAACATATTCAGATGCAAATATTTTCATGTTTGGCTCTGTAATCTTAAATCTGAGATCATAAGAATTCACTTTCTTGACTAATGTATTTAACAAGAATTAGTAATATCCTAAGCCCAAATTTTATACTGCCCAGACTAAACGTCAGGGACTGGTAGATGTGTCATCAGCCTTCGAATGAAATTTGCACCAGAGAGGCAGTGTGCCTGGTGGAAAGGTCTCAAATTTCGGCCCTGCCACTTCCTAGCTGCAAAATCTTGAACAACTTGAATCTCACTGGGTTTTCATTTAATCATTTGTAAAATGAGGGCTCTGACCAGATGATTCCTAAGGCTTCATCTAGCTCCAAAACTCTATGAGTCTATAAAGCAATCACTGCCCTCTTCCAGTTTTGCATATGGCAGCATAACACACATATAACAACAAGGGGAAGAGACAAGAAGTAGAACGGTACCTCTTACTTTTTCCTTTCTAAATTACTGACTAAACAACAAGGCCCTTTCTTCTGAATGGTTTCTGAGATGTCTTCAAATTTTTCCTTTTGTTCTCTTTATACCCATAGCTCCTTCACACAAAGAGTAGAACAACTAAATATATTAAAAATTAAAATAATAATGAGGAAACAATTTGCATCTATTAAGACTATTTAAAATCAAAAGGAAAGTCGAATCTCACATGCTGGCCAAGCTGTAGGAAAACAGTAACACATATACATTCCTGATGTTGTTACCGGTAAAATCCTTTCTGAAGACATTTTGATACACATATCAAGTATCATAACATATTTTGACTCAGTAAACCCCCATTCTGAATATATGTTATAGAATTATTATATTTCTCCAATTCTAAGACTATCAATTTTAAGATGCAACATCTTTAATACTAACTTTCTGAAGAGAAAGAATATTGCCACCTTATACCAAAATGTACCCTGATATATAATAAAGGAAGAAAAATGTGTATCTTCGAATTGAGGAAATATGTAAATTCAAAAGGAGAAAAATCCATATGTATTAAGACATTTACAGCAGAGTTATTAATAATTTTAAAAAACCAGCATTTGCATCCAATAATAAGGAAATGATTAAATAAAGTATATATATATTATATATAAATACAATGGAATGTAACATGGTTATCAAAAAATTTATGATAAAAGTGAAAATCAATGGAAAGTGTTTCTAAAATAATGTTACATAACGCATAAAATTTATAAATGTATAATATATATATAGTTTGATGAACTTAGAAGCAATATATCCATATGGATAAAAGTTTGAAAGAACTCCAAACAAATGCAAATCATTATGTTGTTGAGATATTGGAATTATGTACATTTTTAAAATGTCCTTCATATATTTTTAAAACACTTTAATCACAAATAGAGGTTTTACAAACATTCCCATCTTAATAGTCATTCTCTTCCCTGTTTTTCCTTGGGTCCAGTTTTCTCCCCTCCTTGGCAGAGTGGGTCATTTAGATATTTAGCTGGGCAGCCAGGAAGAAGCCATGTTGTGATTTTTGGTAATGACATGTAATGTGTTTACACAACCACTTCCATTTTGTTTCATGAGTAAAGAGTATAATTATGTAGCCACTGAGGGCCAGAGCCAATCAAGCAATCACTGGTCTGTACCCAAGAATCCTGCCCTCACTTTCCAGGAAGGGGAGGGGCTGGTGAGAATGCAGCACCCTGGTCACTGGTAACAAACCTCAGCATCTCTGCTGGTATTTCTCTTTCCTCACCTGGTGCTGCACCTTGGCCAGAATTCTAATCTCCGTCTAAAAATTAATTGGAATTTCCTGTTTAGAATAATAAGAGCCCTGAAGAATTTATGTCTTGTTACATTAGAGCATGGAATAAATCTATATGGGTACATCAATCAGTGAGTTTACATATGTGATCTGCCTATGAAAACTCAAACTATGAACATCCAAGACTTTAAGCAGGCACAATATCTATGTTTTAGGGCCAAGAGGCCCCTCTCATTTTCTCTACTTTTTCCATCTCTTGCTCCATAAGCCCACCCAAACTGGCTTTGACTCCAACCACTGCATGGAAATGTCTCTCGCCAGAATATTAATAACCTCCTGATTCTACATTAAAAATAAAAAAACTATTATTAAACATTTTATTTTGAAATGATTTCAAGTGTACAGAAGATGTGCAAAAATAACACAAAGCTCCAGTACACACCCTTTACCCAGCTTCACCAGTTAACGTTTAACTATACTTGCTTTCTCTCTCTCCCTCTTGTGTGTGTATATAGCCGTTTCCCCAGTGACACTTCAGTATTTCCTAAGAACAATGCCATCCTGTAACGTAACCAACAGTGCAATTCTCAAATTTAGAAAATTTAATGGTGATACACAGTACTATTATCTAGTAGGTACTTCTAATTCAAACTTTCCTAAGTCTCAATAATTTTTCAACTGAACCAAATTATTCTTATCAATAGATTTTTTAAAAGAAACAAAACGGGTTAAAATTTGAACTTTTAAAAACATTTGCAGTGGGCTTCCCTAGTGGCGCAGTGGTTAAGAATCCGCCTGCCAATGCAGGGGACACGGGTTCAAGCCCTGGGCTGGGAAGATTCCACACGCTGCGGAGCAACTGAGCCCGTGCGCCACAACTACTGAGGCCCTGGTGCCTAGAGCCCGTGCTCCACAACGAGAGAAGCCACCGCAATGAGAAGCCCGCGCACCACAATGAAGACCCAATATAGCCAAAAATATATATATATATTTGCAGTGCTTTTAGACCATATTTACAATAATTATACTGACTTCCCAATTTAATTGACTTTTACACTCACCATCAGGACTTCTACCATGCAGTTTTACTTCAAAAGTCTTCATTTTGATTAATCTTTCAGTCATTTACAGTACACACGTGAGTGAATTTTTTCAGAGAGGGTTGAATCTTCAGAGCCCGTATATAAATGAGAATTATTTCTGTGGCTTTCACCCATGACTTGATATATTATTGAGTCACAAACAGCCTCCCCTTTCAAAATATTATATATGCTGTCTTGTGTATCCTGTTACTCTGACACGCAGGAGAAGCCAGATTTTGTATTTTGTGGATAATCTTTTTTTCTGAAAAATGATGACATTCTTCATTTTTGAAATTTAAAACGTTAGCTCTTCACATCCAGGTACTGAACAATTTTCGTCGATTTTGTGTTGACTGTGGTAGGGACTTCTCATATGAAGATGAAACATTTTTCTTCGGCTCAAGAAAACTGTATTCTCTTCTCCAAATATTGCTTTTTTTCTATTGGTTCTCGAATTTTCTTTTAGACACTGGATCTCTAGTCTCTGGGTCTCGTATCTGTTTTTCTTAGGCTGCTACCTAAGATTGGTCTTAAGAAAAATGTGTTTATATTTTGAATTTGAATCTTCCAAATACAGTTCATCTCCTGGTCAAAGCTGGAGTGCCCCATTAGCAGTCAATAATGAGAACAGCAGCTATCTTTCCCTCCCTTTCTGTGCAAGTCACAGCGGGCAGTAAAGTTTTTGAGGTTCTTTATTTTGTAAAACTGGGTGCTGGGCGGGGAGGTGGGGGTGCTGACCAAATTTCTTTGGAAATGGAACTTTTGGTTGCTTTTTTTTTTTTCTCGGTACGCGGGCCTCTCACTAACGTGGCTTCTCCCGTTGCGGAGCACAGGCTTCGGACGCGCAGGCTCAGCAGCCGTGGCTCACGGGCCCAGCCGCTCCGCGGCATGTGGGATCTTCCCAGACCGGGGTACAAACCCGTGTCCCCTGCATCGGCAGGCGGACTCTCAACCACTGCGCCACCAGGGAAGCCCCCAGTAATGTTTTTTAATAGCAGTTCCCCTCTCTCCCAATCCAAGACCCTATCCAGGATCACACATTGTATTTTATTGTCATCTCTCTTTAGTTACCTTTAATCTGGAAGAGTTCCTTACCTTTTTTGGTCATTTGTGGCATTGACATGGTTGAAGAATACAGGGCAGTTGTTTGTAACATAATGGGGGCTGTCTGATATTTTCTCATGATTAGGATCAGGTTATGGATTTCTGGCAGAAGAATTTCTTAAGTAATGCGGCATCCTTATCAGTGTATTGTATCGGGAGACATTTTGGTGTTGACTCATCATTCGGTTAAGGTGGTGACTTCCTGGTTTCTCCACTGTAAAAGTATCTTTTTCTCATTTGCAATTAATATGAACTATTAATAAGGAGACACTTTGAGACTGTAAACTACAGTGTACTTTTAGTTTCTGTGCCACCTGGACACTCCACAGTTACTTTTATCACATGTCCAGAACCAACCTCTTTAGCTACACCTCTGCTTTGCTCTCCTTTCTAAATTTCCTTTTAGCTTTTGGTATCATCGTCCACCTAGATACCGCAGCTGGGAATCTCAGGCATCTTTAACTTCTTCTCCCTTACACCCAAACAGCTAACAAATAAAATACTGATTTCTGTCTCAGAAACCTCTCCCAAATCAAGTGCCTCCTCTACTTCAATATTTCAACAGCCTCCTAATTGGCCTCTGTGCTTCCAGGGTTATCTCTGTTCTAGGCCATCCTCCGTGCTATGCCTAGAATTATTTCCCCTAAACCTAACACGATCAGGTCACTCACTGCTCTGCTTAAAATCTATCATCTATGATTATCTATTTGTTGGCCTCCCTTTTACACAGAAAATAAATGTTCAAGATTTATAGACTATCATCCAAGGCCCTATAACTTGGCCCCCAGTCTGCCTCTCCAGTCTCCTATTCTGGTACTCCCCAGTTTCCCCCTGAAGTCTAGCCCAAACGAACTCGTCATTCCCCAGATATTTCAGGTTCATTAAGAATCTTACGCCTTGTCCCTGTTGTTCTCTCAACTTGAGATGCCCTTCCTTGGTCTACTCCTATCACACTCTCACTCCTCCTTTCTAGACCTCTATCAGATATAATCTTGTATGTGAAGATTTTCCTGTCTTTTTCCTCATGAGAATTAGTCCCCCTCTGCCCAGACCTATAAGCTCCTCAGTTATCAAGACTGTTTCACATTCAGTCTTGTGCCCCAAGCACCTAGACAATTCATAGTCAGTATTTAATAAATGTCTCACTGAGTAAACAAAAGAAGAGTGAAGCAGACAGCAAGCCTAAACACTTATCTGAAGGAATGTGACACTGAATATAAAGCTTTGCATATAACTTGTGAAAGTTAGATATATTTGTGTCCCAGAAACAATAAGGTACTGTATCAAGCCTCAACTGCATGACAGTTTCCATTTCCACATGTACTGAGGTATGCTGAGAAAATTTCGAGCAGAGCCCAGATTGTATCCTAGTTGCAAAATAGAAATGCTGTCATTGCAACTGACTGCGTCACGTCTTGGGGGCCTGAGAAAGTTACAATTCCAAAATTGCTTAATACTCTGCGTTTAGTTATTAGAATAACCTCTGCCGTTCCTAAAACATTAATTAGAATAATGCATTTCAGTTGAGGGGGTCTTTTTTTTTTTAACCTTCTGTGTTCACGAAAAAGGAAGGATGTTATCATTAACAAAGTTCTTATCAGAGATTTATTTCTACAAGCATTTTTCAGGTGACATTAACGCGCCAGTGTGGAGTATTTTATACATAGTAAACAATGAAAATATAATACCGTTATTGGAGGAAAATAGCAATTTAGTTTTAAAAGTACAGTATAAATCTTCATGAGTTAATGTAAAACTATGCTATAACATATAAGTCCAAAGCCTCGGTGGCTTAAAAAAATAGAAATTTCTTTCTTTCTCATGTAAGGTCCAAGAAAGGTATTCCTGATAGGTGGGTGACATTTCTCCAAGTGGGGATTCTGGTACCCAGGCTGTATCCATCAGGTAGCTCTGCCATTTTCAACATATGGCCTCCAAGGTCATGAGACAGTGGGAAAGAGTATGGAGGACGGTGCTTAGAGAGTTTTAATGGGCCAGGCCTGGAATTCACCCGCATTACTTCTGTCTGCATTTCATTGGCCGGGATGCAGTCACATGGCCACACCTAACTGCAAGGGCAGCTGGGAAATGTGGGTGCCCAGGAGGAAGAGGAGAGGGGTTTGTTCAACAGCTAGCTAGTCTATGCCAAGAAGGTCTGGTCTTCTGTGTGTAGCTTAATCAACTCCTGAAGGCCTAGTCAGTGAAAAGCTACAGTCATAATTATGAACCCACACTGCAAGACTTAACTGTCAAAAGAAAAACCTTGGGCTTCCCTGGTGGCGCAGTGGTTGAGAGTCCGCCTGCCAATGCAGGGGACACGGGTTCGTACCCTGGTCCGGGAAGATCCCACATGCCGCGGAGTGGCTGGGCCGGTGAGCCATGGCTGCTGGGCCTGCGTGTCCGGAGCCTGTGCTCCGCAGTGGGAGAGGCCACAACAGTGAGAGGCCCACGTACCACAAAAAAAAAAAAAAAGAAAAAAAAAGAAAAACCTTATTGAATTCATGCATGGCACTTACTAAAGCATGAAACCAAGGGATGAAAACAGAATGATTTTTTAAAGTTCATCCTGAGTTGGATAAAAATTAAATTAAATAAAAACATACTTGTTTATTGAGACTTGTAACTAACTCAAATTTTGCTGTCAGTCTAACATGGAGAGCTGTCTCTTTAATTCATGCCTGAAAAGCCTGCAGGGTTGATCTGTACCTTGGATACTAAGAAATGCTATGGCATAAATAAATGTTGCCACTTAATGCTTGACAAAGGCAGCCTGCCCAAAGAAAGTCACTCAGGTGGAGGCAAAAAACGTGATTGTGACTGAATGACTCAGCTTGTGTGGTGGTGAATCACAACCCCAAGGAAAGAAGGGCCTGTGTAGGAGCGGAGTTGTGTGATTAAGCTAAGAAGTAGCTGGCTAGCCCTGGAACAATCTGAAGGCTTTTTGAGTAAACGTAGAGCCAGTGTTCTGAGGAAAAAAAGAAGGGTCTAGAAAAGCAGGCCTTATATAGCGGTAGCCAAATGGAGTGAGAAAAGGTGGAACAGAACTGGGTCTTTTTTGCCTGTGTGTCGTGCGGAGCATAGCCATTGAATTTCTAAAGCTGCAACCACCTCTCTGTTTATGATGAATGAAGTCAGGAAATCTCATGGGCTGTACATTAATGAGAGGAAGCATTTGGAAAGTCATCTTATTTCCTCTTCTAGTGTCATCTCCAGATGCCTTTGTGTGAGGCAAGTTAATACGGCAGCCTTTCCGGGAAGAGGGAGCCATAATACCAGCGGCCATTACTGAGCAGATAGCGTGGACCAGGGACTCTACTAGGTAATACCCCCTTTCTCCACTGCAGATGATGATTGTTTTTGAAGGGAATTTGCTAATTTTACTTATTTTTATATTTTTTTCTGATTGTGCTAAATGAATAACATACATTGAACCCCATTAAAAATTAGCAATTTTGCAGGGATAGTCTCCTTCCTTCTCTGAAAGTGATGGGAGGTGGTTTGAAAAAGATTTGGATTAAGCAGTTTTTGCTATTCCCTGGAGTTATATTCTAAAGAATTCAGCAGTGACAAACACATTTTGAAGAATGTTACTGCCCAGGCTCTATGTATTTATTGATTTTGGACTAGGCACTAAGTTTATAAGAGTAATTTGCATGGTCACTGCTTACCTGGAGTCTTCATTTTGGGGAGGAAAAAAAAGTGGTCCTCACTTTTTTTGGAATCACTAGGGGAGTTTTTAAAAATGCTGATGCCTGTGTCTCATCTTTAGAGATTCTGATGTAATGAACTCAGGATGTGCAGGTCTCTCTCCTGCTGAGACCCCTTGCAGATGGACATGTGCGAAGTGTCTGGAGCACAGGGCAGCAGGATTCATTGGCTGGGGGGGGTGATAGGACGTGACAGCTTTGAGCTAAGATTTGAAGGATGAATAGGAGTTTCCCAGGCACACAAATCAGGTAAGTTATTTTGAGAAAAGTTACGTGTGAAGGTCCAAAGAGAGGAGAGAGTGTGACATTTTGAGGGTGTTGCTCTTAATGAGTATTGCTGGCAGGTAACATGTGATGGGGAAGGGTTGAGGGAGATGAGTCAGAAGGCAAATCACAGAGACTTCCCTGGTGCTCCAGTGGCTAAGACTCCTGACTCCCAATGCAGGGGGCCCGGGTTCGATCCCTGGTCAGGGAACTAGATCCCACATGCCGCAACGAAGAGCCTGCATGCTGCAACTAAAGATCCCGCACACAGCAACGAAGGTCCCACATGCCGCAACTAAGACCCGGCGCAGCCAAATAGATAAATAAATATTTTTTAAAAAACGTAAGGTAAATCACAGATGCTGTGAGTCCAGGCTAATAAGGTTAAGTTTTATTTCATAGGCAGTGGAGAGCTATTCTTCAAAAGCCCTTGAGCAGCAGCTTTTGAGCAAGATGAGATCTGAGAAAATGGGGAGACCATTGATCGAAATAATCCAATCCCCTGCAGGCTTTTATACCATGTTTCATTCTCAAATGAAGGAGAGAAAGTCCTTTAAAAACTGTGTCTTGTACAGAAATGAAGGACAGTAGAGTGAGTTTGTTTCTGTATTAGTTAAGTTCATCCAGTTTCAAATGTGCCAATTATATGGGCACAAGTCTCATGAGATCCCAGAGATCTGTGGGATACATGGAGTGTAGGCTTAAAATACAACAGGTGGAGGAAGTAGTAGAAAACTTCTTGTCTGTTCTTTGATAAAACTGTTTAAATGCCTGCTCTGGAGTCATGAACTTCTCAAGGGAACACTAAAAGGCTTTTTAATCCTTAGCCCCAAGTGGGGACCATTTTAAAGGGTTTGAAGGTCATCCTATGCCTTTGCTGGCTGGCTAGGGTGGACATTCAGATCCACAAGTTGTAAGGACCTGACTTTGATGATTACCCAAAAAACCCATTATAAATGATTCATGTAGCTCCTGCTTCAAATGTAGAGGCAGAAGAATGAAGAGAACAATTAAGGATGGTTTTACCTCTAAGGAGGAGTCATGTACTGTCACTGTCTCTTTCACAGAGGCAGAAGAATGGAGAATGCATTTAAGGATGGCCTTGCCTCTAAATTGGAGTCATCCATTGTCATGGTCACTCTCAAGCTGAAGAGTGAAGAAAATGACAGCCATAGCATTTGCTAAAGAAGGGCAAAGAAAATTATCACACAATTCATCTATCTTCTCTCTCGGCTGCCATGTGAGGCCCTTTTCCAGTCCAGCAAATAGATTTGTTATGTATCATGCAGGCAGTACAGTGAATTTAATCAATCAGAATAAGACTTTTTTCTGTCCCTCTAACGTCTTTAAAAATAATGAATAAATTACGCTTCTGATTTTTCTCCCTAAGCCTAGAGTTGTAAAATTGAAGTCAGTATAAGAAAAAGAATCACATTTAAATGGGGGTGGGAAGATTAGAACATGAGAGGAAATTTGCCATTGCCTAGAGATCAGTCCTGGTTCACCCTCTGACATCGCCTTCAGTGACAGGACATGGGCGTGGACTCCTCCAGCATAGCAAATGGAATTCTGCATTTGCCTGTTTTTCAAAGGCAATTCCTGTCTGCTGGAGACCAGCCTCTCCCATGGGACTATAAATCCATACTCAACTGCAGTACAAGCTAGTTCTAAATCTTACACTTGTTATTTGCCAGAGTTTTCAAATATTTGGAAATACGACATTCACAAAGAGGATTTTTCCTTCCTCCAACCTTAAGGTAAACTCTTATTCCTGATCGTAAATTTCTTTCAGAATGTTCAGATCCTGGAATAATCCAATTTGTGGGGTGTGTTTGTGTGTGTATTTGAAGGAGGTTGAATCGGTGGAGGAAAATGAACTGGGGCTGGGGATGGGATTATCCACGTGAAATTTTCAATCTCAAGAATGTTCCACAGGGAATAGAGAAGCTCATTGGTGCTCTCTTGAGCAGGGTAGACAGTCTTTCCTAACCTAGCCTTCAGAATACTTCAGAATTTTCACAAGGCACCTGGGAATCTTCATGCGATGGACGGATGACATAAAAGCCAAACTGGTATACCGAGACACCATCCCGCCCTTTCTTTAGCATGGAGGGCATAAATGAGATTTTCCTCCCATGGTCTGACAAACATGTTATCCTTAGCAGATTGTATTCCTTCCACCTGCCTGCTCCTGTGGGCTTTTATCTCTGAACTTCCTGAAAATATGTCATTTTCATTTGTTTCCAGAAATAAGACCTTTTACTCTTGCTTTTCCAGGATTAAACATCTAATCTATTGGTTAGTTTTGCCAGCAAACAGTGAAACAGGAAGCAGGTATTGGGGTCTAGGAAAGATCACATGGTCTGTAAACTAGACCCCCAGATCCTCCAGGTGGCTCTGCAGCCCCAAGTGTGACAGGACGATGGCTCTTATTTATATATTTATACCACACCGTTTAAAACACACACACACACACACACACACACACACACACACACACACACACACACACACAAGATGGCTTAGAATATAAACACACGTAAAACTGGGTTCATGCACCAGCCGTAGAAAACTAAAATTGTGAAAAGGCAGAAAGCCTGATAAGCAAGCCACAAAGGTTAATATACTTACTGTCAATAAACGGAAAATTTAACGTGGGCAAAAATGGAACCAAGGCAGTCACATATAACCCTTCTGAGTTTACAGAGTTGGTTTCTCTTAATGCCAAAATCTAAACCCTTTATTCAGAAGACCTTGAACTACACATTCCACAAGGATGTAAACCATTTTATTAAGAAATCAAGAATGTTAGGGTCAAATGGCTAGTAAGCGCAAATACAGGTCAACAGTTGGAGACTGTTAACCTGGGATTTGCAAATCCCAAGTCTGTGTGGAGAATTCATGGGACCTGTGGGCTTGGATGGAAGAGAACTGTATCCTTACCTTCATCAACTTTTTTTTATTATTATTTTTTTAACTTAATTTTTTTATATACCAGGTTCTTATTATCTATTTTATACATATTCGTGTATCCATGTCAATCCCAATCTCCCAATTCATCCCACCACCACCACCACCCCACCTACTTTCCCCCCTTGGTGTCCATACGTTTGTTCTCTACATCTGTGTCTCTATTTCTGCCTTGCAAACTGGTTCATCTGTACTATTTTTCTAGATCCCACATATATGCGTTAATATACTATATTTGTTTTTCTCTTTCTGACTTACTTCACTCTGTATGACAGTCCCTAGGTCCATCCACATCTCTACAAATGACCCAATTTCGTTCCTTTTTATGGCTGAGTAATATTCCATTGTATATATGTACCACATCCTCTTTATCCATTCGTCTGTCGATGAGCATTTAGGTTGCTTCCATGACCTGGCTATTGTAAATAGTGCTGCACTGAACACTGGGGTGCATGTGTCTTTTTGAATTATGGTTTTCTCTGGGTATATGCCCAGTAGTGGGATTGCTGGGTCATATGTAATTCTATTGTTAGTTTTTTAAGGAAGCTCCATACTTTTCCCCATAGTGGCTGTACCAGTTTACATTCCCACCAACAGTGCAAGAGGTTTCCCTTTTCTCCACACCCTCTCCAACATTTGTTGTTTGTAGATTTTCTGATGGTGCCCATTCTAACCAGTGTGAGGTGATAGATACCTCATTGTAGTTTTGATTTGCATTTCTCTAATAATTAGTGATGTTGAGCAGCTTTTCATGTGCCTCTTGGCCATCTGTATGTCTTCTTTGGAAAAATGTCTATTTAGGGCTTCTGCCCATTTTTGGATTGGGTTGCTTGTTTTTTTAATATTGAGCTGCATGAGCTGTTTATACATTTTGGAGATTAACCTTCTGTCCACTGATTCGTTTGCAAATATTTTCTCCCACTCTGAGGGTTGTTGTTTCGTCTTGTTTATGGTTTCCTTTGCTGTGCAAAAGCTTTGAAGTTTCCTTAGGGCCCGTTTGTTTATTTTTGTTTTTATTTCCATTACTCTAGGAGGTGGGTCAAAAAAGATCTTGCTGTGATTTATGTCAAAGAGTATTCTTCGTACGTTTTCCTCTAAGAGTTTTATAGTGTCCAGTCTTACATTTAGGTCTTTGATCCATTTTGAGTTTATTTTTGTGTATGGTGTTAGGGAGTGTGCTAATTCCATTCTTTTACATGTAGCTGTCCAGTTTTCCCAGCACCACTTATTGAAGAGACTGGCTTTTCCCCATTGTATATCCTTGCCTCCTTTGACATAGATTAGTTGACCACAGGTGTGTGGGTCAATCTCTGGCCTTCCTTTCCTGTTCCATTGATCTATATTTTTGTTTTTGTACCAGTACCATATTGTCTTGATTACTATAGCTTTGTAGTATAGTCTGAAATCAGGGAGTCTGATTCCTCCAGCTCCATTTTTTCCCCTTAAGATTGCTTTGGCTATGCAGGGTCTTTTGTGTCTCCATACAAATTTTAAGATTTTTTGTTCTAGTTCTGTAAAAATTGCCATTGGTAATTTGATAGGGATTGCACTGAATCTGTAGATTGCTTTGGCTATTATAGTGATTTTCACAACATTGATTCTTCCAATCCAAAAACATGGTATATCTCTCCATCTGTTTGTGTCATCTTTGATTTCTTTCATCAGTGTCTTACAGTTTTCTGAGTACATGTCTTTTACCTCCTTAGGTAGGTTTATTCCTAGGTATTTTATTCTTTTTGTTGCAATGGTGAATGGGATTGTTTCCTTAATTTCTCTTTCTGATCCTTTGTTGTTAGTGTATAGGAGTGCAAGAGATTTCTGTGCATTAATTTTGTATCCTGCAACGTTACCAAATTCATTGTTTAATCTACTAGTTTTCTGGTAGCATCCTTAGGATTATCTATGTATAGTATCATGTCATCTGCAAACAGTGACCGTTTTATTTCTTCTTTTCCAATTTGAATTCCTTTTATTTCTTTTTCTTCTCTGACTGCCATGGCTAGGACTTCCAAAACGATGTTGAATAAGTGGTGAGAGTGGACGTCCTTGTCTTGTTCCTGATCTTAGAGAAAATGCTTTCAGTTTTTCACCATTGAGAATGATGTTTGCTGTGCGTTTGTAGTATAAGGCCTTTATTATGTTGAGGTAGGTTCCCTCTATGCCCACTTTCTGGAGAGTTTTTATCATGTCAAAAGCTCTTTCTGCATCTACTGAGATGATCATATGGTTTTTATTCTTCAATTTGTTAATATGGTGTACCACAATGATTGATTTACGTATACTGAAGAATCCTTGCATCCCTGGGATAAATCCCACTTGATCATGGTGTATGATCCTTTTAATGTGTTGTTGGATTCTGTCTGCTAGTATTTTTTTTTTTTTTTTTTTTTTTTATTTATGGCTGTGTTGGGTCTTCGTTTCTGTGCAAGGGCTTTCTCTAGTTGTGGCAAGCGGGGGCCACTCTTCATCACACATGCAGGCTCAGTAATTGTGGCTCACGGGCCCAGATGCTCCGCGGCATGTGGGATCTTCCCAGACCAGGGCTCGAACCCATATCCCCTGCATTGGCAGGCAGACTCTCAACCACTGCGCCACCAGGGAAGCCCCTGTCTGCTAGTATTTTGTTGAGGATTTTTGCATCTATATTCATCAGTGATATTGGTCTGTGATTTTCTTTTTTTGTAGTATCTTTGTCTGGTTTTGGTATCAGGGTGATGGTGTCCTCATAGAATGAGTTAAGGAGTGCTCCTTCCTCTGCAATTTTTTGGAAGAGTTTGAGAAGGATGGGTGTTAGCTCTTCTCTAAATGTTTGGTAGAATTCGCCTGTGAAGCCATCTGGTCCTGGACTTCAGTTTGTGGGAAGATTTTTAATCACAGTTTCAATTTCATTACTTGTGATTGGTCTGTTCATATTTTCTATTTCTTCCTGGTTCAGTCTTGGAAGGTTATACTTTTCTATTGTCCATTTCTTCCAGGTTGTCCATTTTATTGGCATAGAGTTGTCTGTAGTAGTCTCTTAGGATGCTTTGTATTTCTGTGGTGTCTGTTGTAACTTCTCCTTCTTCATTTCTAATTTTATTGATTTGAGTCCTCTCCCTCTTTTTCTTGATGAGTCTGGCTAAAGATTTACCAATTTTGTTTACCTTCTCAAAGAACCAGCTTTTAGTTTTATTGATCTTAGCTATTGTTTTCTTTGTTTCTATTTCATTTATCTCTGCTCTGCTCTTTATGATTTCTTTCATTCTACTAACTTTGGGTTTTGTTTGTTCTTCTTTCTCTAGTTCCTTTAGGTGTGAGGTTAGATTGTTTATCTGAGATTTTTCTTGTTTCTTGAGGTAGGATTGTATTGCTATAAACTTCCCTCTTAGAACTGCTTTTGCTGCATCCCATAGGTTTTGGATTATTGTGCTTTCGTTGTTATTCGTCTCTAGGTATTCTTTGATTTCCTCTTTGATTTCTTCAGTGATCTCTTGGTTATTTAGTAACATATTGTTTAGCCTCCATGTGTTTCTGCTTTTTATGTCTTTTTTCCCTGTAATTTATTTCTAATCTCATAGTGCTGTGGTCAGAAATGATGGTTGATATGATCTCAATTTTCTTAAATTTACTGAGGCTTGATTTGTGACTCCAGATGTGACCTACCCTGGAGAATTATCTGTGTGCACTTAAGAAGAAAATATTATCTGCTGTTTTTGGATGGAAGGTCTTATAAATATCAATTAAATCTATCTGGTCTGCTGTGTCATTTAAAGCTTGTGTTTCCTTATTAATTTTCTGTCTGGATGATCTGTCCATTGGTGTGAGGTGTTAAACTCCCCCACTATTATTGTGTTACTGTCGATTTCCTCCTTTATAGCTGTTAGTATTTGCCTTATGTATTGAGGCGCTCCTATGTTGGGTGCATATATGATTGTTATATCTTCTTCTTGGACTGATCCCTTGATCATTATGTAGTGTTCTTCCTTGTCTCTTGTAACATTCTTTATTTTAAAGTCTGTTTTATCTGATATGAGTATTGCTACTACAGATTTCTTTTCATTTCCATTTGCATGGAGTATCTTTTTCCATCCCCTCACTTTCAGTCCGTAGGTCTGAAAGTGGGTCTCTTGTAGATAGCATATATACGGGTCTTGTTTTTGTATCCATTCAATGAGCCTGTGTCTTTTAGTTGGAGCATTTAATCCATTCACATTAAACGTAATTATCTATATGTATGTTCCTTTTACCATTTTCTTAGTTGTTTTGGGTTTGTTTTTGGAGGTCCTTTTCTTCTCTTGTGTTTCCCACTTAGAGAAGTTCCTTTAGCATTTGTTGTAGAGCTGGTTTGGTGGTGCTGAATTCTCTTACCTTTCGCTTGTCTGTAAATCTTTTGATTTCTGTGTTGAATCTGAATGAGATCCTTGCCGGGTAGAGTAATTTTGGTTGTAGCTTCTTCCCTTTCATCACTTTAAATATATCGTACCACTCCCTTCTGGCTTGTAGAGTTTCTGCTGAGAAATCAGTGTTAACCTTATGGGAGTTCCCTTGTATGTTACTTGTCATTTTTCCCTTGTTGCTTTTAATAATTTTCCTTTGTCTTTAGTTTTTGTCAATCTGATTACTATGTGTCTCAGCATGTTTCTCCTTGGGTTTATCCCACCTGGGACTCTCTGTGCTTCCTGGACTTGGGTGGCTATCTCCTTTCCCATGTTAGGGGCCTTTTCCACTATAATCTCTTCAAATATCTTCTTGGGTCCTTCCTCTCTATATTCTCCTTCTGGGACGCCTATAATATGAATGTTGGTGCATTTAATGTTGTCCCAGAGGTCTCTTAGACTGTCTTCATTTTTTTTCATTCTTTTTTTCTTTATTCTGTTCTGCAGCAGTGAATTCCACCATTCCCTCTTCCAGGTCACTTATCCGTTCTTCTGCCTCAGTTATTCTGCTATTGATTCCTTCTAGTGTATTTTTCATTTCAGTTATTGCATTGTTCATCTCTGTTTGTTTGTTCTTTAATTCTTCTAGGTGTTTGTTCTTTAATTCTTCTAGGTCTTTTTAAACATTTCTTGCATCTTCTCCATCTTTGCCTCCATTCTTTTTCAGAGGTCCTGGATCATCTTCACTGTCATTATTCTGAATTCTTTTTCTGGAAGGTTGCCTAGCTCCACTTCACTTACTTGTTTTTCTGGGGTTTTATCATGTTCCTTCATCTGGTACATAGCCCTCTGCCTTTTCATTTTGTCTGTCTTTCTGTGAATGTGGTTTTCTTTCCAGGCTGCAGAACTGTAGTTCTTCTTGCCTCTGCTGTCTGCCCTCTGGTGGATGAGGCTATCTAAGAGGCTTGTGCAAGCTTCCTGATGGGAGGCACTGGTGGTGGGTAGAGCTGGGTGTTGCTCTGGTGGGCAGAGCTCAGTAAAACTTTAATCCGTTTGTTTGCTGATGGGTGGGGCTGAGTTCCCTCCCTGTTGGTTGTTTGGCCTGCGGCAACCCAGCACTGAAGACTACAGGCTCTTTGGTGCAGCTAATGGCAGACTCTGGGAGGGTTCACGCCAAGGTGTACTTCCCAAAACTTCTGCTGCCAGTGTCCTTGTCCCTGTGGTGAGCCACAGCCACCCCCCACCCCTGCAGGATACCCTCCAACATTAGCAGGTAGGTCTGGTTCAGTCTCCTGTGGGGTCACTGCTCCTTCCCCTGGGTCGTGATGGGCACACTACTTTGTGTGTGCCTTCCAAGAGTGGAGTCTCTGTTTCCCCCAGACCTGCTGAAGTCCTGCAATGAAATCCTGCTAGCCTTCAAAATCTGATTCTCTGGGAATTCCTCCTCCCATTGCCAGACCCCCAGGTTGGGAAACCTGACATGGGGCTTAGGACCTTCACTCCAGGAGGTGGAGTTCTGTGGTACAACTGTTCTCCACTTTGTGAGCCACCCACCTAGCGGTTATGGGATTTGATTTTATTGTGATTGCGCCCCTCCTACCATCTCATTAGGTCTTCTCCTTTGTCTCTGGATGTGGGGTATCTTTTTTGGTGAGTTCCAGTGTCTTCCTATCGATGATTGTTCAGCAGTTAGTTGTGATTCCGGTGCTCTCACAAGAGGGACTGAGCGCAAGTCCTTCTACTCCCGCAATCTTGAACCAATCTCATCAACTTCTGATATTTCTGAGCACTTTCTTCCACTGTGCATGAAGCCAGCACAGAGTTTTACCATTAGCCGTAACTTTGCCATCAACAGAAATCGCAGATATTTTGTTATCATGATAGAATTGTTGCAGATATCTCAAAATTTCATTCATTCTCCTTGCTACTTTGAAATTACAGTTACATTAGATCTCAGGCAGGTCTTGTCTGTGCTGCTTTAGTTAAGAAGCACGTATGTTGCTATACTGAAATATTTGCTAACTGAATTTTAGTGTAAGTGGTTTTTCCAAGCCCCTGCGTTTTCTTTATGCATTGAAATAGTTATTCTAAGAAGAGTCCTATGGGCTTCATCAGACCACCAGTGGGCTCTGTAGCATAGTAAAAGATCAGACTCCTGCTCCAAGGAGGTAAGAGACAAACCTAACATGATCCAGAACTTTCTGATGATCTAACTTGATGTAAGTATAGGCTCAGAAAACCTAGAAGGGAGATAAGATAGCATGTTCCTTAAATTGCACACCTCTTTCTGCTCAAAAATCCTATGATTCTGAATATCTGCTAAAATTATAAAGAGTAAACAGTGAGTGAAGTTCAAGGGGCCCTATGCCCTGCTTTTTTATATAATTGTATCCTCCTTGTTGAGTGACTAAAGATTGAACATTTTACTTTGCATGTATGAGCATAGCCTTTGCCATCTTTATCTAAAATCATTTCCTTCTGAATTAAGACCTCAGAGGGCAGCCAATCAGCTGAATTTTGGGAAAGTGGCCCCAAGAGTGGGCCGGATCCTGATATTATCTCTTGTAGTAGTATATATCATATGCCACCTTGGGCTGCCTACTGCATCTGATCCTCTCAAGCATCCCTCAGCTCCACTCTGGGGCCCATTTGGAGGGCTGGGCTGTACCAGCACTCCTGTGTACATGGCCTTCGTCCTGTCCCGCCTCCTAAGATGGCTCCGTTCCAACATCTGCTGGAGCCAGACTTCTAATACTTCACTCTCTTATCGTCGAGCATTTTTCCCACATCAAACAGTCTTTGCCTCTTAAAGAATTGTAATTCTGCCTCTATCTTGCTTAAGGATCCAGGAAATATTTAAGCACTGTTGAAAAATCAAAGTATGACAGACATAAGGAAAAATGTACAAGCTATGTATGTAGAAGCTGGACGAGTTTTTATAGAATGAATATACCTGTGAAAATAGCATCTGGATGGAGAAACAGAACATTACTATGCCCAGAGGCTCTCTGGCGACCCCTTCCTGTCCCCATTTCTCCCACCCCACCAAGGGTAACCACAGGGCTGGCTTCCGACTGCACAGTTTAGTTTTGCCTGGTTTTTCCTACTTTAGAGACATGAAATCCTAAGTACTGTATTTGTGTCTGGCTTTTTTCGCTCAACACTGTGTTTGTGAGATTCAAGTTTCTGGAAAATTTTAAACTCAAAAGTTCAGTTCTTGTTTATCCCTCTTGAGGGTTAGTATGGGGAGAAGAACAAAAACATTTCTTTTAGAAAAGCTGACTTTCAGGGGACCTAGGAATCCAGCCCTCGTAGTTTAGATAGCACTGTTTTTCTATTTGCTCAGTGTTTTCTTTTTCTTAGAAATCAAGCTCTGGTTCTAATTCTGTTTCCTGTCAAGAGTTAGGGTTGAATACAACAAAGCTATGGGCGCCTTGCAGAGAAATCGTGTCTGAACTCTTGAAAGCAATGATACTTAGAAGTTAGGCTTTACTGCCATTCAGGGCCACCAGAACATCATATCTTCACATTTAAAGTATACCGGGGTGTGTTAAATATATTACTTGTTTAAAATTCTTTTTCGTTGCTGCTTTTCTGTGTCACTTGCTGTACAATGTTAGATGAGCAGTCACCACGGTACAGTGGGAAGAATGCTGAACACGGCCCAAAGACAAACATTTCGTTCTGAACACAGGCCCACGCAGCTGCCTCGCACCAGTTCTCTGTGCCTCAGTTGCCCTGTCCCTCAGGCTTGCTTTGAAGATCAGAATGAGATGATGTATTGATACAAGAAAGGCTTCACAAACTGTGCTGTCCCACAGTTGCTGTCCCCACATCACCCCTCTCCTTCCACGCTTGCTTGGCGTATTCACAGGAGACTATACTCCTCTGTCTGCTTCCCGCTTCTTCTCCAGGACCTTCTCTCTGCTCGATTGCCCATTTTCCTTTCCTACCTGTCCTTCAAAGCCCGGCTCAAAGTCTAACATTTTCATGACGTCTCTGCCTTACGTGTGCCCACTCCTTTCTCTCTCTTTGGACTCCTTTTGTCCTCGTGGTTCATGTCATACTCTTTTGCTTGATGGTCCCTGTTTGTTTGTTTGTTTTTCCCCTCAAGTAGGTTACAAATTCCATGGAAAAAAATGGTGTCTTTCTTTGCGGGGTGGGGTAGTCCACCATCTTAAAAAGGACATGGTAGGCATTTCATGCATAATGTTGATTTGCTTGGGAGTTTTTTAAACAGAAGGGACAAAAATCAGTGGTGTGCTGGTAGAAGTCCTGATCGTTTGCTGATTCCCTTGGTGTAAATACTTCCATCGTGGCTGATTTCAGGTTACCAATATGATGTCAATTAACTCACAAAATTCCTGAATATTTTAACAGTTAGTTCTTATGGGCCAGTGTGAGCTGGCTCTGGTACCTCACTAGACAAAATGTTATAAATAAGAAGTCCTTTTTAGGTGCTTTCACTGCCGAGGGCCCGGGTTCAATCCCTGGTCGGGGAACTAAGATCCCACAAGCCGCATGGCATGACCAAAAAAAGAAGTCTCCTTTAGAAAAGAAAATGTATTTTATACTTTCATCCTTCTGTCCCCGAGCACCCAGTACAATGCTAGAAAATAACAAATACTTAATAAACGTTTGTTGGCTTAAAACAAAAGTAGTCCTTTTAAAATAAACATTATAACCTTCTTCCTGATTCATAAGAAAATACGATACTTGACTGTGGAAAAGTCATTCTGTTATTTCCTAATCTCCCAAAAGAAGGTTGGATGTGAGCATTTTTCAAGAAATAGATTCATGTGGACAGATGCTAGAAGCCAGTGCCTAATTTTTCTGAAGCATCTTGCTCTGTCTGTCAAGTATGGCAAACACCATAAAGTGATTCATCTGTATCATGTGTGACATGATGTCACCTTAGTTAAAAATACTACTCTTCTAACCAGAGCTGTGCTGCAATTTTAATTTTAAATATGAAGAATGTTCCTGCAGTGGAAACTTTATTTCCAACCTGTTGAAGCTTTGGGTAGAAGGCTCTTAATCAGTGAGGTGCATGAGAATGGTCTTGAAGCTGTAGGACATTGGTCGGAGCTTGAGGGTGATGTGGGAGGGCGGTCAGGGCACCAGGGAGATTTCCAAAAGTGAAGCGTGCCATAAAGCAACCAAAGATCCTATATATCCCTTGAATGTTTTGAGAGATTATGCACTAAACTCTCAACAATATGCTTAAAATCTTACAGGAATCATCTGGCTGGCAGAAAAACACATTCTCTTAAATAACCATATGAAGTTCATTTTAAAATAATGATGCCTATGCAGAGAAAGCAAGCTGGTTGAGCGAGGTCAGAAGAAGCTTCTCAAAAGCCTCAAATAAGATTCATCTAAGATGTAATAAATTGGGACTTTTTAACCTAGCCTCAATAGCCAGGTCTTTGGAGGCTTACTATCTCTAGGTCACAAAGAAAGAGCAGGGTGAAATGCACACGAGCATCTGTACAAAGGCCATATTAAGAAATAGATGAACCTTGCAAGTTCTAGCTGAGTCCTGATCCTTTGTTTTCTAACCAAGGCAGAACTAGGAACTGACCTACATACCAACCATTTATTTTCTTTAGTTTCCTGAATTAAAAATGAACTCACTGTACAAAAGCGGCTAGTTTCCACAGGAGGGAAAAATCAGGGGAATGATACAAATGGTTTGCATTCAAAGGACCTCTGTAACCAATGAAAAGCAATTCTCTGGGACTGCAGAACTCAAAATAAATAAAGTATGTGGGTACTTTTGCTGGAAATCACAAGGGTTTGAGATGTTGAAGTCCTAACAGTTATTTCAGAATGTGACCTTATTTAGAAATAGGATCACTGCAGATGTAATTAGCTAAGATGAGGTCATACTCAAAAATCTTCAACAAAATACTGGCAAACCCAATTCAACAGCACATTAAAGGATTATACACCATGACCAAGTGGGATTTATTCCTGGAATGTAAGAGTGGTTCAACATATGAAAATCAATGTAAGTATAACACGTTAATAGAATGAAGGACCAAAGGGGAAAAAAAAACCCCACATGACCATCTCAAATGATGCAGAAAAAGCATTTGACAAGATCCAACACCCTTTCATGATGAAAACAACATACTAGGAATAGAAAGAAACTACCTCCACATAATAAAGCCCATATATGAAAATCCCACTGCTAACATCATACTCATTGGTGAAAGGCTGAAAGCTTTTCCTCTAAGATCACAAACAAGATAAGAAAACGTGCTCTCACCACTTCTTTTTCTTTTTACTTTAAATTTATTTATTTATTTATTTTTGGCTGCATTGGGTCTTCATTGCTGCATGCGGGCTTTCTCTAGTTGCGGCGTGTAGGGACTACTCTTCCTTGCGGTGCACGGGCTTCTCATTGCAGTGGCTTCTCTTGCTGTGGAGCACGGGCTCTAGGCGCGCAGGCTTCAGTAGTTGTGGCACGAGGTCTCAGTAGTTGTGGCTCACGGGCTCTAGAGCGTAGGCTCAGTAGTTGTGGCGCACGGGCCTAGTTGCTCCGCGGCATGTGGGGTCTTCCCGGACCAGGGCTCGAACCCGTGTCCCCTGCTTTGGCAGGCGGATTCTTAACCACTGCGCCACCAGGGGTGTGCCACAACTACTGAGCCTGCTCTCTAGAGTCCGCGAGCCACAACTACTGAGCCTGCGTGCCACAACTACTGAAGCCTGTGCGCCTAGAGCCCGTGCTCCACAGCAAGAGAAGCCACTGCAATGAGAAGCCTGCGCACTGCAATGAAGAGTAGCCCTGGCTCGCCACAGCTAGAGAAAGCCCGTGCACAGCAACGAAGACCCAATGCAGCCAATAAATAAATACATAAATAAATAAATTTAAGAAAAAAGGTTTAAAAACAAACAAACAAAAAACCCAAATAGTATTGGAAGTCCCAGCCAGAGCAGTCAGGTAAGAAAAAGAAATGCAAGGCATCCAAATTGGAAAGGAAAAAGTAAAATGATCTCTGTTTGCCGATGACATGATCTTATATGAGAAAACTCCAAAGATTCCATGCCAAATAATATTAGAATAAATGATTTAGCAAAGTTGCAGGATACAAAATCAACACACTAAAGTCAGTTGTGTTTCTATACACTGACAGTGAACAATCTGAAAAGGAAATTGAGGAAAAAATTCCATAGAAAATGGCATCAAAAATAATAAAATATTTAGGAATAAACTTAACCAAGGAGGAGAAAGGCTTTTACCACTGAAAACTAGAAGACATTGCTGAAAGAAATTAAAGACACAAATAAATGGAAAGACATTCTGTGTTCATGGGCTGAAAGACTTAATATTGTTCAGATGTCAATACTGTCCAAAGTGATCTACAAAGTCAATGTAAGCCCTAACAAAATCTCAAGGGCACTTCTTGCACAAATAGAAAAATTCATCTCAGACTTCATGTGGAATTTCAAGGGACTCAGACTAGCCAAAACAATCTTGAAAAAGAAGCGTAAAGTTGGAAGTCTCAAACTTTCTGATTTCAAAATGTATTTTAAAGCCATAGTAATCAAAACAGTGTGGTACTAGCATAAAGACTGATGTATAAGCCAATGGAATAGAATAGAGAGTCCATAAATAAACCCTCATATATACAGTCAAATGATTTTTGACATGAGTGCCAAGACCAATTGATGAGGAAAGGACAGTCTCTTCAACTAATGGTATTGGGAAAACTGGATATGCATATCCAAAAAATGAAGCCGAACCCTTATCTTACACCATATACAAAAGTTAACTCAAAGTAGAAATCAAAACTACAATGAGGTATCACCTCACACCAGTCAGAATGGCCATCATCAAAAAATCTACAAACAATAAATGCTGGAGAGGGTATGGAGAAAAGGGAACCCTCTTGCACTGTTGGTGGGAATGTAAATTGATACAGCCACTATGGAGAACAGTATGGAGGTTCCTTAAAAAACTAAAAACAGGACTACCATACGACCCAGCAATCCCACTACTGGGCATATACCCTGAGAAAACCATAATTCAAAAAGAGTCATGTACCACAATGTTCATTGCAGCTCTATTTACAATAGCCAGGACATGGAAGCAACCTAAGTGTCCATCGACAGATAAATGGATAAAGAAGTTGTGGCACATATATACAATGGAATATTACTCAGCCATAAGAAGTAATGAAATTGAGTTATTTATAGTGAGGTGGATGGACCTAGAGTCTGTCATACAGAGTGAAGTAAGTCAGAAAGAGAAAAACAAATCCCATATGCTAACACATATATATGGTTTCTAAATAAAAAAAAAAATAGTTCTGAAGAATCTAAGGGCAGGACAGGAATAAAGACGGAGACGTAGAGAATGGACTTGAGGACATGGGGAGGGAGAAGGGTAAGCTGGGATGAAGTGAGAGAGTGGCAAGGACATATATACACTACCAAATGTAAAATAGATAGCTAGTGGGAAGCAGCCGCATAGCACAGGGAGATCAGCTCAGTGCTTTGTGACCACCTAGAGGGGTGGGATACGGAGGGTGGGAGGGAGACGCAAGAGGGAGGAGATATGGGGATGTATTTATATGTATAACTGATTCACTTTGTTATAAAGCAGAAACTAACACACCATTGTAAAGCAATTATACTCCAATAAAGATGTTAAAAAAAAAAAAAACTACAAAGAGGTACCACCTCACACTGAAAACAGTATGGAGGTTCCTCAAAAAACTAAAAATAGAGTTACCATATGATCCAGCAATCCCACTCCTGGGCATATACCCAGACAAAACTATAATTTGAAAAGATACACGCACCCCTGTTTTCATAGCAGCACTATTTATAATAGCCAAGACATGGAAACAACCTAAATTCTGATCAACAGATGAATGGATAAAGAAGATGTGGTACATATATACAATGGAATATGACTCAGCCATAAAAAAGAATGAAATAATGCCATTTGCAGCAGCATGGATGGATCTAGAGATTATTAAGCAAAGTAAGCCAGAAATAGAACGACAAATACCATATGATATCACTTATAGGTGGAATCTAAAATACAACACAAATGAACAAATCTATGAAACAGAAACAGACTTCCAGACATAGAGAACAGACTTGTGGTTGCCAAGGGGGAGAGAGGGTAGGGGAGGGAGGGATTGGGAGTTTGGGGTTAGCAGATGCAAGCTATTATATATAGGATGGATAAACACAAGGTCCTACTGTAGAGCACAGGGAACTATATTCAATATCCTGTGATAAACCATAATGGAAAAGAATATGAAGAAGAATATATATATGTATAGCTGAATCACTTTGCTGTACAGCAGAAATTAAATGCAACTTCATAAATCAGTTATACTTCAATAAAATTCTAAAAAATTAAGTCAAAATAGATTAAAGACCTAAACTTAAGACTTAAAACTATGAAATTCTCAGAAGAAAACAGAGGGAAGAGCTTCAGGACTTCATATTTGACAATGATTTCTTGGACATGACACCAAAAGTACAGCAAACAAAAACAATAATACACAAATGGAACTATATCCAACTTAAAAACTTCTGTGCATTAAAGGACACAGTCAACAGAGTGAAAAGGCAATCTATGGAGTGGGAGAAAATATTTGCAAATCATATATCTGATAAGGAATAAACATCTAAAATATATAAAGAACTCCTACAACTCGACAACAACAAAAAACTGAAATAACACGATTAAAAAATGGTCAAAGGACTTGAAGAGACATTTCTCCGAAGAAGACAAATGGTCAACAAGCATAGGAAAAGATGCTCCACATCACTAATCATTAGAGAAACGCAAATCAAAAACACAATGAGATACCACCTCATACCCATTATGATGGCTAATGTAAACAAACAAACCAAGCAGAAAATAACAAGTATTGGCAAGGATGTGGAGTAACTGGAACCCTTGTGCACTGTTGATGGGACTGTAAAATGGTGCAGCCACTATGGAAAAGAATGTGACAATTCCTCAAAAAATTAAATATAGGACTACCATATGAGCCAGTAATCTCAGTTCTGGGTATATATATTCAAAAGAATTGAAAGCAGGGTCTCAGAGATTGCTTGCTTCTGAGGGAAGCAAACTGCTATATTCTGAGTAGGCCCATGGGAGACCTGAAGCTTCTGGCCAAAAGTCCACGAGGAGTTGAGGCATGCCAATAACTACCTGGGTGAGCCTGTAAACCAATCTTCCAGCCCCAGGGAAATCTTCAGATGACTGCAGCCCTGGTCAACAGCTTGACTGCAACCTCAGGCAAGTCTGTGAGCCACCACCCAGCTAAGGTGCTCTTGAATTCCTGATCCACAGAAATGGTGGAATAATAAATGTTTGCTGGTTTAAACTAAGATTTTGGGTAGTTTGTTACGTAGCAATAGAAAACCAGCAGATAACTCTAACATTCTGAATGGAATTCAGGACATTCAAACATAACTACAGAGAACATTCAAACATAACTACAGAGAACATTCAAACATAACTACAGAGAACCACCCCTGCTTTTCAGCTCTAGCTGCTGCTTTACATTTATGGGGAAAAGAAGGAGTTCATTGTTTAAAGTGCTTTTTAAACGTACATAAGCATGGCTGTTTCTTATAGTGGTGAGGATGACATACATAGTCAAATATCAGAACCAGAACACACAGAGGATTATACGCAATCACTTCAGAATGTGACCATTGGTACACGAGGGATCAAAATAATGTAAAGTATTTTGAATAATTGAAAAATGTTGACCTCATATACCCTAGCGGTATTTTCATTTCATATTCGAGCTATTCAGATTATATGCTGCATTCACTGGCATCGCATGCTCCAGATCACAGAACATCGCCTCCCCTCATGATTGGGAAAATTCGATTCGATATTTCACTGCAATTACAATTTTCAGGAATGACAGGTGCTGAATAATTATGAGAAAATTGCTTTAATACTCTTCCATAAAATGTACATGTTCCCAAGCCTGGCCCTTGTTGAGACTGTAAGCCCCATGCTTGAAGATGTGTAGACACATGTTAAAGATCAAAAAAAATCTAAATGTATTTTATAAGATTTCCTTTGAATACTTTGGCTGCTTTACAGCGTCAGGCAGAGGGAAATGAGAGTTCTGTGAATCATCTAGTCAACCAATTTTTTTTTGTTTTATTTGTCCCAAATTGTCATTTTAAAAAACATGGAATGTATGGCTCCTCCCTAAGATGAAAGGTTGGAATAGATGCTAGATAATTTTTAAGGTCCATTTTATCTGTCAGAATGTAAGTGTATCTAAGAAGTGACTTGTGGGGCTAAAACGAGGCATCTTAGGGCTAGTCTAGGAGCCCTCTGACCAGCTAGTGTATGGCCCTCTGGGGAGGGGTCAGCTCTCTCTGAGTAGTCAGAATGGAAAGCAGACAGACCCGAAGTAAGATACAAGTTATCCTGATAAGGATGGAATCAATGATAGGAATGTCCTAGAGTCTAGGCTCTTTGTTGGGGTTCCACAGCAGGGAGGCTGGTTTTTCTGAGCAAAGATCAAAGGGAACCCTTGGGCAGAACCCTTGGTGTGTGGCCAATCCATGCAGGAGTCACAGAGCAGCAATAGAAATATGTATGTGTGTGTGTGTGTGTGTGTGTGTGTGTGTGTGTCTGCACATGCATAGGAGGGCCTTTAGGGGCCACTTTATATAAGCACACAGATCTCAATGAGGGGACAGTAAACCCTGGACAAGTTGGAAGGGATGTTTCCAGGCTCCCTTGTACTGATATGTGGCATGCTTGAGGAATCATAACAGAGAAATGCCTGTCAAGATGCAGCTGGAAAAAAAAAAAGATGTAGCTGAGACCATTGTAAAGCAATTATACCCCAATAAAGATGTTAAAAAAAAAAAAAAAAGATGCAGCTGAGAAAGGAGGAAACACACCAGTTATTTTAGCAGAGATAATTTAATATAGGGACTCGGGGAAAAAGGACTGAGAAGAGAAGGAGGCAAGACTGAGGTAACACAGAGGTAGTCACTGCTACTCGGAAGCAAGGCCCACTCCTAGGCCTGCAGGAACAAATGGAAGAAAGTGACATTATCAGAACCTAAAGTCTATGAGCAGAGGCTTGCAGAGCTGGGACCAAGGCCTGCGGGGAGGCAGCTACCAGTTGGCTGGGGCTAATACCTTTAAAGAGGTGGAGAATAATACTGGAAATTGGAACCAGTTGTTACTGGAAGCAACTGCTGCCGTGGCAAGGCAGCGTGGCTGGGATGACACTGACAGGACCAGCAAGCAAAGAGGAAGAATTCCTGGCCTGGCCTCCATCTAGCACCCCTTCCTGGCAGAGCCCAACAGGGAGACAGACGGCAAACGGGCAGTGACGTTTGCAGAGTTCCAGCCCCAGCATCAGCGCGCAGAGTCTAGAAGGGAGGGCTCGAGACAGTACAAAAAAGAGGGGGCTGTGGTCCTAAGTGAACCTAGGAGGAAAGAACAGCAGGATTGGCACTGCTAACAGAGAGTAGCAGGAAGCCATGGAATAGACCCTCATGGGAAAAACATGTAAGCCATGGATTGGACCCCTGGGGGCTGCAGAAGGCACGGGGGCCAGGGACAGTAGGGCCATTTGGTTCAGGCCTCAAGTTTGGGTTTGGACGGGGCTCAATTTCAGCCACTGTTCAGTGAAAAATTTTGTGAGAGAGCAGGGTAAGGCTTCATCCATTTACCTAGGCCATTAAGAAAAAGAAATTGCTGCATTTAGGTTTAGCTCAGAAAATAATTCAGAAAAATTTAACTTGCATACATCCAGTGGTGTTGGAATTTAGGTGTTAAAATGCTGTGAAAAATGATTAAGAGTTTCCTGACTTGTCACTAGATGAAATCGGAAGTTGATGTCTACTTGTATTCTGGATTTGAGTGAATGGGGTTGGGTGAGTAGGAACTAATAGAACCTCGGACACATGTATTACACCTGTATTTGTATTTGTGTGGTCGTACATATTCACATACACTGGGAGAGAGTTGGTGAAGCAACACTTTAATGCTTCCTTAAAATTTCACTGTGTGAACCATCCGTGGCCGTGCTCTGTGCGCTCAAGTGGCCCCTGATCCTTCTCTCCTTATCTATGATCACTTGGACCATTGTGAACTTTCCTAGTTGGAGGTCCTAAGGCCCCTCCCCACTCCCCTTATAGCAAAGGAAAGTTTGTTTCCACTTAGGCAAAGACACTCATTGCTGGGTTTCCTGTAGAACCAAAACATCAAGCCACCACCTAAATGGGGCTTCCCTCTCTCCCCTTGATCTTATACCACGGAAGGGGAAGGAAGATCTGCTTAGAGAAATGCGTGATTATTTTCCAGCCTCACTGAGTCTGCTGAAATAGATTCTAAAGAGAACTACCTGTAGCCACAGCTTCAGAGGAAACAAGAGCTTTTGATGCCAAGCTGACCTGAAGCTCAGAAAAAAAGATGCTTTTATGTCCCAGAGAGGATGAGTCATAAAGACACAACCATAGTTCCGAACGTAGGATTAGAACTGGAATAAATTGATAACCAAAGAGTATTGCAAAATGTTCCAGATTATATCTTTATATCCTCGATTTTGTTTTACACCACAGCATCCTCTTTCAAGCTGTCATATCTGCTTTTTAATATTCATGTTTTAACAGGGGCTCCTGTTTTTATAAAGTACAACCGGAAAACCATGTGGTCATAACAAAGCTCCCCTGGTGACAGTATACCTAATTTCAGGGCACGTTCCTAAGAGAAAACAGCCTTTTGAGCTTTGAGCTTGCAGTTTCAAGATTCAAGTGAATGATAGTAATGCACATAACAAAAGCATGTTGAGAAACTTTTTTCCTCTTTTATTCCTGGCCCTTTCCAAAGCAGTCCCTACTACTAATCTTTCTATTCATAGTTGGGCTCATGGCTAGTTTCACGCTTCGTGTCCTCTTCAGAAAAACCCAGGAAGTAATTCTAAACTCTGTCATTTCTGAGTAATAAGATTGGGCTGTGTTTCATCTTAATGTCCAGCATTGATCACATCCAGAGAATGTATAAACTTGTACTACAGAACAAGGGACACGTCTGTGAGTAAGCGGTTTCTCATCTTTGGTCTGTTGCACTGGGACTGTTAACGGAAAGGTGGATTTAGGCTCCATGGAGCTTAATCCAAAAAAAGACTACAAAATATTCTCTCGCAATTTTCCCTTTAAAGTTTTCCAACTGCGGTCCTTTGCCGGTTGTTTATATGTTAAAGCTCCTGAAAGTATTTCCATTTCAGGCTTTTTACCTTTCAATTTGATCTTAGATTTCCCTTAAGAGAAACCTAGCCAAGAGTTCTAGATGCAGTTCCCGGGACTCTGGCCTTCCGTGCTAAAACCAGGCACGTGCCAGACAAGTGCCAGGCAAACCAGGACAAGTTGCTCACCCTGTGGATGGATGGCTGTGTCCCCAGTAGGCTTCTTCATTGTCCAGATTCAATCTCTCCATGTAACAACATGTACCAATAGCTTCTAGCAGGTTTGGGGGATTGTTATTGTTACGTAAAGACAAGCAATTTTGTTTTTATGCAAATATACATCTTAATTGTTTAAGGCAGAGGTCAGCAAATCCTGCCCTTCACCTGTTTTTCACATTTTTAAATGATTTAAAAAAAATGATGCAACAAAGATTTTCTGTAGCCTGCTTCTCAAAGCCTAAAACATTTATCAATACTGTTTGCTCCTTTACAGAAAAATTTGCTGATCTCCAGTTTACGATGTATTTAGTTATAGAAATATAGCCCAAACACTAGGCCCATTTTTTGATATGATGAAATCTGTGTCTTACTTACAAACTGCCAAAAATTCCTTTATAAATTCTACATTATTTTGCCATAGAAGGCTTTATAAATTTATGAAAAATATAAAATGTTAAAATTGTTTAACTTTTTTCTAAATTCCTAGTTATCGCCCATAGTTGCTTTTTTCTCTAAATTGAACGAAACACTAGAAGTCACATAATCAAACCCCTTCATTGTGTAGGTGAGTAAACCAAGGCTAGAGAGAATGATGGGGCTTCACAGAGCTCACTCACAGCTGGTTGGGGAAAGAGCCAGAACTAAGAATACCCCCTGCACTCCAGCATTCCTTGCAGTATATACCATGTCGCTGTTCTCAGTTCCCCGGAGAGATCTCACTCATCAGTCAGGATGGCAGTTTAAAAATGAATCACTGCAAAATCATTACACACCAGTGTATTCTCCTGGACAATTCCCACACCCCACCCCCATTAGACTAAGACAGAGAAATGTCCCTACTGGGGACAGTATTTTCCCAATTTACCCGCCGATTTGGTTGCCTGTGGCAGTCTGTGCTTTAGACCAGGCTTTCCAGCCAGCCTTCTTGCCATGGCAACATGTTAGAATCGCCTGACATGTGTGCGTGTTTGTGTGTATGTGTGTGTTGTCTGTTTTGGTTTTGTTTTAATACCATCCTCGGATATTCTGATTCAACCAGTCCGAGCGGAGCCTAAGAAATGAGTATACCTTTAAGGTTCAAATTGATTCTAATATGAACCACTGTGATGGAATATATGACAACACTATGTTTTACAGAAAGTAAAACTATTTTCACACATGGTGAAATATCTTCACCAGAGAGCATAACTCTGATTTTGGAAGTATCCCAGGCATGACTGATCCCTAAACAAGAGAGTAATTTTAATTAAGAACTTTAAAGGAAAAAGCTGCATATTTTGCAGACTATAACATAAGATAACTGAAGATGGATGAGGGCAACTCAATTTGGTCTCTATTTTATGCTCCTCTTTATAAAGTCCATTATAATCATCTGCAGTTTTTTTTTCTAGCATCTAAAAACCATTGTACCCCACGAAGAAGGCAGTTATCTAAATTGTATACCAATGGATATCATAACCAGTGACAACAGTCTTCAGAATCTTATTCTGGAGTGGCTTGGTCAACATGGAGCTACTTGGAAGGAACAACTGGCATCTCAGGAAAACAATATATGTTTTTCTTTACATCTGTACCTATTCATATATGCATATGTACATGTATATATAGGATTACAAACATTCTGATTTGTAAATATTGAACTGAAAATATTTTGATCCAGGAAAACATGATATTAAATAACACAAACCTACTACAGCATGTGATCTTAAATGTAAACTTGATTTTATATGTGTATATGTTTGAACAATGTATATTATACCCCAATGTGTCATTTTCTAAGAGGTTACAAATATCTCCAAGTGAGGAGAAAGAATTCTTCAAATTTTATGCCATTTGGAGTATATTTAAGACTCAGCTGAGCGTGAAGTAAAAGACATGCTGTTGGCTGTAAGAAAGTCAGATTACTGTGTGCAGGAAAATGTTCACCCCTCTGTGCTACAATTTTCTAAAATTTTACACCCACTGCTTAGATCAGATCTTTCGATGATGCAGTCAAAGATGAGAAATTATAATTTGGGCCCTACTTCTTTGTCAAAACCTGTTCAATGTTCTTAATTAATAGAGCAAGCACGGGGATATAAACTTCTCGAGGTGTCCATTTCTCAACAGCAATTTATCTTGATAAGAATTTGTAAATTATATTCATAAAAAAGGCTAAAGAGCAGTTTCTCAGCCTTGGCGCTATTGACATTTTGAGCCAAATAATTCTTTGTTCTGGGGAGGCTGTGCTGTGTTGCAGGATATTTACAGCATCCCTGGCCTCGACCCACTAGATGCCAGCAGCACACACACCCCTTGGTTGTGACAACCACAAATCTCTGCAGATACTGCCCAGTGTCCAGTGGGCAGTATCCCCCCTGGTTGAGAATCCTGCTATAGAACACAGAACACTGGCGTCAACCTGCAGAGAAGGGAAAGCACTTAGGACAACAAAGATGTGAAGTTACTTCTCCGATGAGCGTCTTTTGTCCCTTTCAGTGTAAAATAATAAGACAGCTGATTCCTGAGAGGTCTTGAGCTTCATGATGATATTAGGAACAGGCAACTGACTCTCCTAATTCTCATCAACTTATGTTTCCAATAAGGCTTTCAAGTCTGAAAAAAAGTGTCAAATCCCTTCCAGTCCTGATTGAAGTTAAAGCTGCAACTCTGTCCTCATTTTAGCTAGAGAGAGCTTTTGACTGGCGTGTGGCTTTTCCTTGTGTCCTGGTCCAGGCCCTGTGCCTTTGGACGGGGGGTGAGCAGGCTTGAGTCCAGATCAGGTTGAGGGGGTGTGGGGAGAAGACGCCAGTCACCCAAGAAAAGATGTTAACATCTGTCCGTCACTGTAGGCCTGGCCCGCTGATCATTTTTTCTGCTTCTGTAAGCACCAATGAGGTCATGCCGCTGAGCTGTGTCCTCTGTCGCCTGCAGCCTTCCCCACCACTGTGCCACCTCTGATATGCTAATGCAGAAACCCAGGGTTTTGTGGGCTGAAAAGGCTTTCAGGCCCAGTCAGTGGGTCACCAGTCCCATCTTCTGTACAGCAGCTCAGCCTGCGCCAAGAGAGGCTCCTCTTTCCAGGGTCCTTCCTCACACCTTTTCTGTGAGTGTGTGCGTGTGCTTAAGAAGGGCAATTAACCATCTGGATGCTAGAGAAATGGATAGATTATATATAAATTTATTTATTTATTATTTTTGGGTGTGTTGAGTCTTCGTTGCCGCACGCGGGCTTTTTCTAGTTGTGGCGAGTGAGGGCTACTCTGTTGTGGTGCGCGGGCTTCTCATTGCGGTGGTTTCTCTTGTTGTGGAGCACAGGCTCTAGGCGTGCGGGCTTCAGTAGTTGTGACGCACGGGCTTAGCTGCTCCGCGGCAGGTGGGATCTTCCCAAACCAGGGCTCAAACCCATGTCCCCTGCATTGGTAGGCAGATTCTTAACCACTGCGCCACCAGGGAAGCCCTGGATAGATTATAAAACAGAAGGGACGGGCACCTTGAAAACTGCCAGGTGGCGCGTGATCGTCCAGTCCACTCCAGGAAGAAGCCATAAATCAATGGCCTGAATATTCAAATGACCCAATGGTACCGGTTTGTATGGAAACTTGGATGAAAGAAATCTATGCAAGTTCTGACTCCATAATGCCTGGTTCTTCATGGAAATCTACCCGTGATTGCCAAGGTTTAAAAATACCTTATGTAGGTGTTCAGAATCATAAGGTCATAGAATTATGAAATGTTAACTGGCGGAGCATCTTCTTTTTCCTTTCTCGCTTGGCACACTTATTTGCTTATTACTAAGTCTTCAATATTTATTCACTGGATTAAAATCAACAGATGTAAAAGGAATCTTGTAAGGATTCTTTTTCTAGAACTGTCTCTACTTTCTAGAATTATTTAATAATTACGGTGTCTTTATTCAGGCCACACCAAAGGTTTCTTTTTTTATCCAAATAAATTCATACTTAGAAACATTTCCCCACTTTTCATTCCAAATTCTAAAAGTTGCCACTAATACTGTTTACCATTGCAAAGAAATGCTGTTGTTCTCCATTAAAGTCTGGACTGCCTGCTGCCCAAGGTTTATTTATAGGCCATGAAGATGCAAAGAAGAACAACACATAGTTTCTGACCTCAGGAAAAACACGGTGACATTGAAGAGACAGTATGTAATACAACGTGGTAAATGCATTATGAAACAGTGCGCGTGGTGCTGAGGGATCACAAAAGGGGGGTAAAACCAGCCGGCGGGAGTCAAGGAAGGCTTCCTAGAGGAGGGGGGTGATCTGAGCACCAGCTCTGCACTGCACATTATGTTCTGAGCGGAAGTGCAAGCTACAACCCTGGCTTTGGTAATGCAGACAAACTACCCTTTAGAAAGAGTCAAGAATATGCCGAGGAAGAAACACTGTGTAGCTGTAATGCTAAGCCGGTCCTTTCCCTTTTTTTCTCTATTTAAATGTTCTTTCTCTTGAGATATTTCTGTTTAACTGACATAAGAGATGAAATCCATATGGGAGAACAATACATTTCCTCCGTATTTTCTTCCTTATTCTTTGTGACTATCAGCCCATCAGATAGAACCTTTAAATGAATTTATCTTTGATCCCAGTAAAGAGCCCTCTAGTCACCAGATATGCTCATTCTCCTCCACAAATAAAAGGCAGATGTTCTTACCCCAAGGAGAAGCCATTGATTTCATGGACGTGTGGGTTGTTGGAATTCCGTGGTGTGAAATGTGTCTAATCACGTTACTTCATTCATTAGCTAGTTGATGAATTGTTTCACTTGAAGTGGCAGTGCCCACACTGTGCCAGCCTCTGGTGATGCAAAGAGGAATAAAGCCACTCCTTGACCTTGAGGAGCTCTGAGTTAGGCACAGGAGACACACATGGAAACAGCCATTTGTGATCAAAAGTGGCAAGTATGTGAGAGACAGGTAATCACTGTTGTAGGGCAACAGGGAATGAAGCAGTTGTTTGGGATCCAGAGGGCTGGAGTGGGAAGGGGGGTTGGAGGGACGTTTGAACTGAACCCAAGGATCAAGTATGAGTTTTCCAAGTGAAGAAGTTAGAGAAAGGACATTCATGGCAAAGAAGACAACATGGGCAAAGGTTTGGATGTAGAGGAGTGCAGTGGTCTCTCCTATGAAGTGATGAGCTGTATGTACAAAGGAGGCTGAGGGGGAAGAGGGGTTCGGCAGAGACAGCTGGGCTTGGAGAGTGAAGCACCTCCAGCTAACGGGGTAAACAGCTTTCTGCAATGATGAAAATGTCTCTATCTGCAACCGAGCGGGACCCTTGGGGCCTTCCCGGGACAGACCCCTCCCGATATCCTGTGCTTTAGCTCCTCTCGGAAGTACCTAGATAACAGTACCTGATGCACATTTCCTGAGTTGTTTTACAGATGTGTAAACCCCCCACCAAACAGAAGATGTTAGCTGCTTGATGCCCATGAGCACAAGCCCCATGTCTCCTGGAGCCTAAGGATGGATAATATTAACCACTGTGACACTGCCCTGTTCCCTCACCATCAATCAGAGAACTGTGCACGACCTGATCACACACCCTGGGACTCCCCTCCCTCACCTGGCCTCTAAAAATCCTTTGCTGAAACCCTTCAGGGAGTTCAGGCTTTTTGAGCACCAGCTGTCCCGGACTCCTTGCAATAAATGCTGCACTTGCCTTCACCGCACCTTGGTGTCAGTAGATTGACTTTACTGTGCACAGGTGAGCAGACCTGAGTTTGGTGCGATAACATACCTGCATTAAAATCGTGTAGCCGCTAGCCATATGTGACTACTGAGCAACTGAAACGTGGCTAGTATGACTGAGGAACCGATTTTTTACTTTTATTTAATTTAAATGAATTTCAGTTTAAATTTAATAACGCACATGTGACAAGTGACTAGTGATGACCGTAGCAGGGTGCCGAAAGCTAGAAAGTTATCCTGGGAGTAGCACGGACAGGAGGGGTGGAGGCGGCCTACGGGGGAAATGACTCAAGTAGAGAGAGAATAATTCATCTGCTTTTTCAAAATTAGATCTTTAACATCATATAAATTATTTTGACCATGGATTTGTGTATTCAGATATCGCCGATAAATAATATATGGCCAAGTTAGTCAGGATGCCTGCAATGGAGAGGCAAGCCATTTCAGTGTAGAGCTGCGGGACACAGCACTAATCCCACCGTCTCAGAGTTACCAGTGAACTACGTTCTGCAGCCGAGGCCTCGACTGTGCTTCTCTGTAGTGCTTGAAGCGGGGCAGCAATATCTGGAGACATTTTTGGTTGTCACCACTGGGGGGGCGCTACCGGCATCTAGTGGATAGAGGCCAGCGGTGCTGCTCAACTTCCCGCAATGCACAGGACAGCCCCCATGGCAAAGAGTGACTCGGCCTGAAATAACACCAGCGCCGAGGTGACAAATCCGGGTCTAGGACAGTGGTTCTCAACCCTCAATGTCCATTAGAGTCGCTGGGAAACATTTACAAAATCTCGTTGCCCTGGGCCTTCCCCAGGCCAACTAAATCTGAAACTCTGAGGATGGGGCCCAGCCCAGGCATCGTGCCTCGTAAAAAGTTCTCCACCCGAACCTGCCCCCCGCCCCATGTGACTCCATTCTGTGTCTCTCATGGAGTCTTCTGCCAAAACTCTGCCCCCCTCTTCGTCCTGTGCCCTGCCTTCTGGCTTAGTCTATTTCTCACTGGGGCTCCTAAAACCTGCCGGACAAAGATAAGGTTTGCGCTTTGCCTATCAAGTGACCGGGGATTACAGAGGGCCTCTCTGGTCAGCCACGCCATACAGTGTTTCCTACCCACCAGGGGAAACCCAAGTTAAAAATGGTTAACAGGAAAGCTAGTTGAGGGAGATAATCAGCAACTATTAGTCCTTTGGCGGCTGTATTCGTATTACATGGGATTACTCAGTAGCAGGAAAGGCCCGCCTTCTGTCAAGTCTGTTTAGACTAATGAAGCAGAACAGTTGTTTTTGCATCTTTTTAAAGTGGAAAAAACACACATTCTGCAGTTGCCCTTGTTAATTTGTTGAAATGTCGTTTGAAAAGATATTTCGACAGAAGAAAAAACATTTCATAGTTTTGCTGAGAGATCAAAACACATTGCCTACATCATCCTTCAATTGTCTGGAGACACAAAAGGGAAACTTCTTATCCTGGTTCCACTTAAAGCTAACAGCTTGGGGGAAAAAAATCAGAGGCCTTTATTGTCTGCAAAATCTCTGGGCAGCCATGTACAGCCCGGCAGTGCAAGGCTTTCATCGGCTCTCCCCCGGGACCTTTGGAAATACAAGTCCTCAGCGCACATGGCTTTCGTTCTTAGCTGTTTTATTCCTTACTAGGGGTCTGACTTGCTCAAGGTTATGTAAACCCGAAGCACCCAGTTATGCTTGCTTACTTGGTAGCAGCACACAGGCTCTCAGCCCAGTTTCTCTTTGCTGCATCTGTCTGTCCAGATGGAGGCGGTAGCTGGTCCTCCCCCGGGGCAGCTGAATGAAGGTGTTCATTAACGCGGAGGAGGTGGCTGTCAGCTCCAGAACTTTCCTGTGGAGCTGGAGACAGCGTCCCTGACGTTTTCATCTTAAATACCGTGATACTTTAGGCCAGGGTTTCTCAGCCTCCTCAGTACTGACATTTGGGACTGGACTCTCTCGGCGTCGGTGGGCTGTCCTGTGCATTGCAAGATATTTAGCAGCGTCCCTGGTCTCCACCTACTAGATGCCAGTACTGCCCCTCAGTGGTGACAACCAACAATGTCTCCAAACACTGCCAATTTGGGGGGAACGGGGAGAAATCGCCCCAGTTCAGAGCCTCTATTGCCCACCTCCCAGCTTCTAGCCAATAATTCCACCAGGGAACTACTGGAAGACTGCGAGCGTGTGCACCAAGGAGGGAGAGGGTGCGTGATGCGATCTGATTGCTGCCGTGAGAGGGTCCTCGGCTGCTGTGTGGGAAGTGGGGAGAAAAGAAAGAAGAGATTCTACAGCAGCTAAGTCCACAAGAGGGGATGATGGCCTAGATAGGAATTTTAGCGGTGGGGGTGAGAGGGAAGGATGGATTCGAGAAATGTTGGGACAGAGAGCCCCCAGGACCAGTGGATGGACTGGAAAGGGGGTGTGTGGGAAATATCAGCCCCCAAATGGCTCTTGGGTTGTTGGCCTCAGTGCCCTGAACTGAGACGTAGGACTTTGGAGGAGAAATTGGTAGAACAGAGGGAGAGATGGGAGAGGGTGGGTCAGGACTCCTGCTCTGAGCATGTTGGTTTTGCGATCCCTCCCGATAGACAGTCCCGCAGAGATGCGGAGGAGGCCACCGTGTCTCAGTCTCAGAACTCGGGGGCAAGAAGCTGGGTTTGGTCAGAATAGAGATAGTATTTGAGGCTCGCGGGAAGCAAGTGTAGGTAGAAAAGAACTGAGGACTTATTACTCTTGGCAGCTCTGTAATTTCAAGTTGTTTTCAACCCTCCCTCCCACAAGAGATTAGAGGAAGCAAACTAGAAGCGGGAAGAGGCTCGTGGGGCCTTAGAGTGGCCAGATTTAGCCAGAAGCCCAGTTACATTTGACTTTCAGATAAACAAGGAATCATTTCTAGCCAAGTATGTTTGGGACACACACATCTCATCTGGCAACCCTAAACAGATGCCAGCACACCAGGCAAAGATGGCCGAGTTTAAAGGCTATGAGGTGTGCTCCTGCGACAGAGCGAACAGAACAATGCTTGATGCCTTCTTTAGAGAAGCAGCTTCAGAATCATCTGGGATGCTAACAGAAATGCAGAATCTCAGGCCCTGCCCAGACCTACTGAAGTCACAATCTACATTTTAATTAAGCCCTGGGCGACTGGCATGCTCATTAGAGTTTGAGAAACCGTGTACTATGCTAGATAGAAAATGGCCCCAGAAACTCCCAACATGGAGCGGTGTTAAAGACGTGTAGGAGTATGGTATGCATGGCAACATAGGACTGTTATCACCATTACATCTTCCTTTGTATAATGCTTGAGTAACTGAAGCGTCTTTACATACACCAGTTTAATTATAACCAGGAAGGCTCTACTCTGTCATATTACAGTTATATCGGAACCCTTCATACCCAGAGGGGTCTGGGCTTCCCTAACCCTGCCGCTTAGCCCAAGGCTGTGGGTCCCTCGCCAGGGTCCGACACAGTCATGCCAGAATTCAACAGGCAACGGTGGTTCGCCGCACACTTGCTACTCTTCCCATTTCTGTAAGTTTTCTCTATGGAATGCTGCTTTAGCAGCACCCCTGCAAATTCATCAGCTGTGTGTCCCGCAGGACCGCCGCAAAAATAGCTCCTTGTCACTCAACAGCCACCATGTAAAATAGAGACCATTCTCCTTTCTAGGATGATAAAACTGAGGCACTGAGAAGTTACCTCATTAATTTTCCCTTTGAACGCAAACAGGGGATTCAACACAGAGAGCCAAGTCACAGAGAAAAAAAACGCAATTCCCTCTGTGCAGAGGGGAAAAGTTAGGCTAATACTTGAGTGGCTGACTGGGAAAATGAACTGGGTTAATCTGATCATCTCCTCAACACAACCAGTAAGTGGCAAAACCGGAACTCCACCCTAGCTGTGGTCCCTGGAGAGGTCCTGCCATGCCCCTAGATCAGTGAGTCCTACCCTGGGCCACGAGGTGCAATCCTGGGGGAGCTCTTAATCCCGTTGCGGCGCCACATCCCAGACCAGTCCTCAGAGCCCCTGGAGGGTGACTCAAGGACTGTGAAGCACTCTGCTGTATATTTTACCCAGCCTTCTCCCCCAGCCTGAGGCCACACGTCCGCCTTCCTTCCTCAGATCTGCGCTCAACATAAATTAACCAGCTGGGCCAGAGAACGACGGCTATATGACCATTTCACGTTTACATCCTAATCATGCAATTTCACATGAAACAATGAGACCAGCTTTTCCCTGAACAGCCAAATCCCACCCCCACGCCCACCCCCTTTTCAAAAGGCAAGACAGGAGCTTGAGTTACTCTTTCTAGAAGGACCTCTGGCCAACACTTGCTGTTCCCAGGCAGCTGTCAAAATCCCACACGTGAGCTTCTATGTGAAATTTGTCTGTCTGCAAAAACGCTGGAGGGGGCATGCAATCTGGTTTCGCCTTCACTTGTAGTCAGTTTATGCTAGAAATAAACTTCCGCGTTTTATCTGACAAGCGGAGGCAGAAAGGAGGCCCTGGAGAAGAGCGGTCATTAATAAAGGCCACACTCGGCCTGCGTGCACCAGGTCAGGGGAGTTACATAGTGAACTACAGAACCTCAGTGCCCGGCAGAAAACGAGCACCGCCCCGACCTCCCAGGTCACTGTGCCCACCTCCCGAGACCCAGCCTGCGTGGCCCAGCGCAGCTACGCAGGACGGCCCGGCTCCAGGGCCATCGTGTGTTGATTGCTCTCACCTTGTGCTGTGCGGTTGTTCAATCTTCTGAATATTAGCCCTGGGTCGAATGTATGCTTAGGGGTCAAATGACCGGGGTTTCATCTTGCTCCACCATTTACATACCTTGTCACGAGGTCTTAGGCTCCGCACCTGCAAAACATGAAGTTTTAAAGAAACTGTAATGTATGCATGTGGCTGATTCACTCTGCTGTACAGCGGAAACTCACACAACATTGTAAAGCAATTATACTCCAATATAAATAAATAAATAAATAAATAAATAAGCTGGAGTACAGGATCAGTTACCAAAAGGCAGTAACTGCACCACATTCCACTTTCCTTTAATTAAAAACAAGAGTGAAGGGCTTCCCTGGTGGCGCAGTGGTTGAGAGTCCCCCTGCCGATGCAGGGGACACGGGTTCATGCCCCGGTCCAGGAAGATCCCATGTGCCACGGAGCGGCTAGGACCGTGAGCCACGGCCACTGAGCCTGCGCGTCCAGAGGCTGTGCTCCGCAACGGGAGAGGCCACAACAGTGAGAGGCCCGCGTACCACAAAAAAAAAAAAAAAAAAAGAAATTCCTGTGGATTTAAGCAGCAAAGTGTTTCAAGATCACTGCTCTTTGCCAGTTTATTCCCAAACATCACCACCACACAGAAAATCAGAGAAATCCAGGCTAGAACTGTATATAAGAGGTAACAACTCCACCAAAATGCTTAAAATGACTACTATTTTCTGGGATAAAAAAAGCTTTACACGGTGCCTTTATAAGACTACAGTGAAAAACCTCAGAGTGAAAAAGGGCATCATTCAATAAAATATCATATCTTACGTTGGGCAAAGACATTTTTAGGCTGGGAAAGCTTCCATGGTGTGAGAACACAAAGAAAATTTTGATTCCCTTTGGCTTTATGCATCGAACATTGTTTTAAGCATAATTCAATTTCATCTGACTTATTAAATCAATGAACACATACCCACTTCTACCATATATATTGTTTATATGGAGTAAGGCAGTTTATGGTCCCAGACTCCCTCCATCAAAGGCCAAAATTTTCCTCCGCCTGCTGATCCAGTGGCTCTTTACAGAGGAACCTTTGTGTCCATGTTGCCTTACTAGGTACATTACTTCCCTTGATTTCCTCTCTGGGATGTAGTAACCTGGTCTGGTTTTCTTCCCCCAGATATTTTTCTAGTAAAACAGGCTATTTAAGGCCTCCTCCTGGGTCTGCCTCATTTTACAGCAGTGGTTCTCAGCGGGAGTGATTTTGTCCCCCGGGGATATGTGCCAATATTTGGAGACATTTTTGGTTGTTACAATTTGGCAGGGGAGTGCTATTGGCATCTAGAGGGTCGAGGCTAGGGATGCTACTAAACGTTTTACAATGTCACAGGACAGCTCCCCACGTCAAAGAGCTATCTAGCCCCAGATCTCAGTGGTGCCAAGGTTGAGAAACTCTGAGCTAGGGTCAGCGATTACTTCTTTTCCCACCCAGGAGGAATTTAACATCTCTTGTTCGGTAGGGAAGTTAATAAAACCTCAAGTTAACCTGGGTGCTGACCTTGCTCTTACTTCTCCCTGATTCTAATGGCTGGGGTTCCTGTACTCAACTCTCTATCTTGGTATCCCAGGGATCTCACACCTTGGATACCAAGTATCTTGCTCCGGGGTGGTTCCTGCATGCCCAAACCTTACCTGAGATACCAACTCAGAACCTAAGCTCTGAGATGTCAGATCAGGATCGTGCCGCTGATTCATAGGCAGTGTGAGCTCAAGCTGATATCCTTTCTGCCCTTTCTAGCCACGCTCCTCGTCACCACCTGCTGGCTCCTGCATACCACCCAGCCCTTTCTGGACTCACTGCCAGTCCATCTTCCGGCCCACCATTCCCGACCCACCCCCATGCTCCTGCTACTTGCTCTACTTTCTGATGGCTCCTGTCTGGGGTCTACCAGATGTTCCATAGCACCACTTTCTGAACTTTCCCGCATACAGTTAAGTATGGTCTGGTCCAAACTTCTGTTTTTTCCCAGCCTGGAAGTCTAGTTTCTAAGACCTCGCTTCTCCTAGTCTGGTCCTTCCTATTGCCTGATAACCTCTTGTTCTGACCTGTGAGATAGATCCAGCTGTATGCTGTTATGCCAGAACAACAAATAAAATCACAGAAAATAAATTCATCAAATGGATGACGACTGGTTTTATGTAGATAAAAATGACAGCCAGGAGAGCCTTTTGGATGAATTTCTCAATTTTCCAGAATTTTTTGATTGGGTTTTTTGTTTGTTTTTTGAGCTACAGTGTAGGGGATCAGAATATGCCACCTCAAAAATATGCCACTTTGGCTTAAGACTTATTTTGAGCTGAAGAAAACTGAGAAACAGCCGATACGAAAAAAAGCTTTCTGCCCTCCCCACCATTTGCCTAAAAGTGGGACATAAAATTCTACTTGTAAAGGTGTCTCCCTCTCTCATACCAGGAAGAGAAGGACAAATCTTAGATTCTTAATCACTGGAGACGACTCTAGACCCTTATCAGCCCAGAGTCAGCAATGAGAGGAATCTACATAACAAACTTTACTAAATAACTGTTATCGTCCATTAATTTTCCCCTCTATATTTACTTTCCCATAGTTTGCCACTCCTAAAAGCCTAAACCCCTTTTCTTTTTGCCTTGTTCCTTTTCTACATATTTACTGTTCTGGTTTTTTTTTTTTTTTTTTTGCAGTACGCGGGCCTCTCACTGCTGCAGCCTCTCCCATTGCGGAGCACAGGCTCCGGACGTGCAGGCTCAGCGGCCATGGCCCACGGGCCCAGCCGCTCCGCTGCATGTGGGATCTTCCCGGACCGGGGCATGAACCCATGTCCCCTGCATCGGCAGGCGGACTCTCAACCACCACGCCACCAGGGAAGCCTACTGTTCTGTTAAGATGCTATATAACCCCGAAGTCCTAACCACGCCACTGAGTTACTCATCACTGAGTTTCTCCCACGTTTATGCAATGTGCTTGTGTTAATAAATTTTTTTCTCTTGTTAATCTGTCTTTTGTCAGTTTAATTTCCGGGGCCCCAAGTGCAGAACCTAGAAGGGTAGAGGAAAAGGTTTTTTTCTCTACCCTACAATAGACACAACTGACAAGTTGGCTCTGATGTGTTTAGGAAGGCTTCTTAAGAGCCCATTTTGAAGTTCACTATCTCAGTCAAAAAGAAGAGAGGAGGGTTATCAAAAGGCAAGAAGGGAGACTAGGAGAAATGATGACTACATGCAGTGTCTTCGATGGGATCCTGGAACAGAAAAAGGACATTAGTGGAAAAACTGGTGAAACCCAAATAAAGTCTGGGGTTTCGTTAAGTATAATGCACCAGTGTCAGTTTCTTCATTTTGACAAATATGCCACGGTCATGAAGATGTTAACCCTGGGGAAACTGGGTGAGGGGTTAAAAACTAAACACAAAGGGGAAATGCGGGGAATTTTTATGCTCTGAAAAAAACCTTTCAAAAAGGTGTCAGGACACAGTTTTCGTTTTGTTTCGAAAAGGATGTGACTCCAAGACCACTTTCGTTTCCTCCCCTGTCCAGATTCCATCTCTTAGGTCAAGACTGTGAGGCAAGCATTTTCTACGAGAACCACATACTTGGTCCCCACATCCTTCCTAACTCAGAGTGGTTTGAAACAGATGTTTCCAGGCAACCATTTTGGGACATGATCCACTTCCAGGCTGAGAAGCACATACACCTTCATGTGTATTTGTTAATGTCTTCCAAATACATCACTTTCTATTGTAGTAACAGTGTTCCATCACAAACATATGAAGTCCTGGCTTCAGTGGCCTCACAGAAGGATGCACTGTTATCGGAAAGGGTTGGCCAAACCCCTAGATGAAGATGTGAATTTCACTTCGTGGCATTTTCAGTGTGCGTGAATCCACGTAATCAAATACCCCCGTCTTCAAACATGATTTTTCCTTTCATTCTGGATGGCTACTGCTAGGAAGTTTACCACTGCAGGGGCAGGTACAGATGAATTTGGCAAACTCATTATAGAGCAACTATAATGAAACCCTCCCCTTTGCGAACACCAGATTGTCAAACAATGTGTTGAACATGCTGTCTCCTCACTGTGACATTTTCCTGCAGCTAGGGAGAGACCAAGCATAATTTTTCAGGGAGTAAACTTTCCAGCAAGTAAATAAGTACCGAGGGGCTTCCCTGGTGGCACAGTGGTTGAGAATCTGCCTGCCAATGCAGGGGACACGGATTCGATCCCTGGTCTGGGAGGATCCCACAAGCCGCAGAGCAACTAAGCCCATGGGCCACTACTACTGAGCCTGCGCTCTAGAGCCCACGAGCCACAACTACTGAGCCCGTGTGCCACAACTACTGAAGCCCGCATGCCTGGAGCCCGTGCTCTGCAACAAGAGAAGCCACCGCAATGAGAAGCCCGCGCACCACAACGAAGATTAGCCCCTGCTCACCGCAACTAGAGAGAAGCCCGCGCGCATCAACAAAGACCCAAGGCAGCCAAATAAATAAAAATTAAAAAAAAGAATATCCACAACTATCTGAAAAAGCTATTAATATACTCTTCCCATTTCCAACTACATATCTGTGTGAAACTGGTTTTTTTCCATATTTTTCAACCAAAACAGTGTTTCACAATGTATCGAATATAAAAGCAAATATGAGAATCAGCTGATTCTATTGAGGTAAACATTAAAGAGATTGCAAAGATGTATGACAATGCCCTTCTTCTTAATAAGTTTTTTATTTTAGAAAACAGTTCTTTTCATAAAAATGTGTTAACACATAATGCGTTTGTTATTGTTTTTTGTTGTTGTTGTTGTTTTTTGTTTTTTTTTTTTTGCGGCACGCGGGCCTCTCACTGTTGTGGCCTCTCCCGTCGCGGAGCACAGGCTCAGGACGCGCAGGCCCAGCGGCCATGGCTCACGGGCCCAGCCGCTCCGCGGCATGTGGGATCTTCCCGGACCGGGGCACAAACCCGTGTCCCCTGCATCGGCCTCAAGTCTTCAGCTACCCCACCTAGCACACACACCCACAGCCCTAGCGATTATTTTTACTGAAGGATTGACTGCTAACAAAAGCCTGCTCGGTTCAGGGCCAAAGATCTGGTTTCCTGGTAGTGCCGGCAGAAAGACAGCGGCGCCAGAGCATACACCCTCTACTTCGGACGTTTCAGCTTCTGAGAACTTCCACCTGCTCCCCTCTACAGAAGTGGTCAAAGACATTTGTATTTTGTGCTTGGTGAAGATGATGACAGAGCTGATAAAAATGTAACTCCGACACTTTCAGCTCTTAAGCCTATCACTGTCCCAAATATTTTCTTAGGGAGTTTGTTCTATTATACATGCAGGGCTTTATTTTAGGTAAAGTTAACGTATAACGAAACACACAGATCCTCAACGTACCATTCCATAAGTCTTGACAAATGAGCAGCGCACCACCTAACCCAAACCCCTGTGAAATAGGTCATTACTTTCACTCCAGAAAGTTCCCCCTTGCCCCTTCCTTCCCAGCTCCAAATCACTGCCCTCTCCTCCTTAGAGGCAATTGCTGCTTTTCCCATCTTGTTGAGTTTTGCAGTGTATCTGGGAATTGGGGAGGGAGGAAGCAAACTTCTGAGAGTCCTTATTCATTAGACGAGCTGTGGGTTTATCCTAAGGGGCTCTGCCCAGTCTCGAACTGGAGGCCAAATTCTCACAAGTGGGCTTTTGATTAAGGCCTAACTGAAATCCATTTTCCCCCAAGTTGCTTCTGTTTCCATGGACATAACCCTGGCACTATATCCAGGAGATGTCAGTGCTTAAGGGCCAGAGAGGAAAATATACAGCTAAGTAAGGAAATCAAGACTCAAAGCTTAAAACCTAGCTCTTTTTTGAAACTTATCGTTTTTATGTCTATGTTTTATAACAAGAGGCTACAGACAGGGGATCTAAATTTTAAGCCTATCGCCAACCTGGACCAGCTACGACCTTGGATAAATTGCTTCCCATCCCTGAACTTCTTCCAGCTATAAAGTGAACGTCGCTCTATTGATTTCCACTATGATGGGTAGCATAAATCTTGCAGCCACAGAATTGGGGCAATGGCTTGTTTATGTGCATACTCCAGCCTTCCTCAGCTTCAAGGAAAGAAAAAGGGATCCTGGTCCATGATGTCAAATGAAAGCAAACTCCCTCAATCATAGTACAAGAAGTACTGAAGAGCATGTTCAATGACAAAACTATCCTTGAACTTAAGGGCCACTTCACGGGGGATGACAGAGTTCCCAGAATTTTTTTCATTATCAAATAAATCTGGTTATTTTATATTTCCTGCCAGACTACCTTTCAGATGTCATTAGTCAGACATGGAAAAAAGCAGTGCTGCCTTCCTAACTCTGCTGAAGTCACTTCTGTATTCTGTTCATTAGAATGCTCAGGAAGGATTCATTTTTATTTGGTTTACACAATAAAATAGCTACAAATGGTAATGATTCCCAAACAGTACTTTGTTCCCAAAGAATCACACACCAGAACCCTGAGGGGGCTGACTTCTGTGGTGGGAACTCAGCTGGGCCCTTTTTTCTAACAGAAACCAGTTCTGCCTGGGAGGGAGCCATTCTCCTTGGCAGCCCGGGAACGAAAGCCTCCGTTCTCTCCCTGTCGGAACCTGTATCCCCTGTGTGCCCTTTGCTTCCATCCCCTCTTTCCTACTCCTCTCCAGCCCTACTTGAATCCTCGTAGAACCTCAATGTGAATATCCAAAATAAAAAAGGGCAATCAAAAAGTCAAATAAGGGCTTCCCTGGTGGCGCAGTGATTGAGAGTCTGCCTGCCGATGCAGGGGACGCGTGTTCGTGCCCCGGTCCGCGAGGATCCCACATGCCGTGGACCGTCTGGGCCCGTGAGCCGTGGTCACTGAGCCTGCGCGTCCGGAGCCTGTGCTCCGCAACGGGAGAGGCCACAGCAGTGAGAGGCCCGCGTACCGCAAAAAAAAAAAAAAAGTCAATTAAGCAAAAAGGTATAGAAATCCTTTCTCTCCTCTCAGGCCATATCTGTTTCTGGGTGAACTCCAGATTAGGAGACAAAAAGTCACATGAACGCATATTTTTTGCTTTTGCTGCCTCCCAGTATTGTGCAAACCTGCAGGGGTTCATGGAGAGTGTCCCGGCCTGAGATGGGGAATCAAACCCTCAGTGCACGGCTGCAACTGGAGAGTAGGAACGCTGAAGAGAGATTTAGGGGTTCGAGCTTCCAGTGCCTGATCTGGGGCTAGTAACCCCCATTCCCTGAGCTTCAGTATCCTCGGCTGGAACTGGGAAATGAGGACCCGCGTGCTTACAGAACTCATCTTAGACTTTAACACGCATAATTCTTACCTGAGGGTCTTGTGAAAACGCAGATTCTAATACACAGGGCCCTGCATCTCTCCCAAGCTCGCAGGCTACCGGTCTGCAGAGCACACTTTGAAGGGTATGTCCTCTGGTCAGGCGTGTGGGAGGCGCTTGGCTTTAAAAAAATCTCTTAAGAAAAATAATCTCTTGAAATCCTCCCAAAGTGCGATGAAGTTGGTGTTACTCCACTTAACATGGAAAGAAACTTGGGCTCAGAGAAGTCAGGAGGACGGCCGGCGTCACGCAGCTGGTGAGCCTCAGAGCTGAAAGCTGAACCCAGAAGTATCTGGCTCCCCAGCAAATGAGGAGCATGAATTAAAGCGGTGCTTCTCAGAGCGGGCTCCTCAATCCATTAGCAGCAACATCACCTGGGAACCTGCCGGAAATGTAAATTCTTGGGCCCCAGCTCAGACCTACTCAATCAGAATTAGATCACTGCTTCTCAGACTTTACTGTGTACACGAATCCCTGGGGATCCTGTTAAAAGGCAGATTCTGATTCCGCAAGTCCAGGGAATGGCATGAAATCATACGTTTTCCGCACGCTCCCAGGTTCTGCTGATTCTGCGGGGCCCAGGACCACATTTTAAGCAGCAAGGAAGTAGATGATCTTTCCCTCCAGCGGGAATAATGTTGTCTGTGGGTTTTATACTTCACATGCAGATGGGGCCTGGAGAAAGAAGCAGAGAGTGTATTCCTGAATTGAACTGCAGAACCGGCTCCAACCAGAAAGCTTTGGATTCAGTCTAAAAATTCAAACACCAAAGTAAAACTCCAAAGACAAGATGGGCAGTTCCTTCAAATAGAAAATTCCTCTGCTGCCTTCAGCACTGCCCTCAGAGAATGGAGATCTCTCTCTCTTGCAAAGAGCCTGTTCCCTGGGATTCACAGCCTTGCTCCATCTTTTCTCTGGCTGGCTGGGGGAGGGGACACCCTACCAGTCCATCTTTGTGAAAACAGCACATCCAAGCAGCCAGTTGACTCTTACGGAAGAATACCCGGGCCCCAAAAAGCACGCATTTTCCTGGCGTTCCAAGTTCAGGTTCAGTAGAGAGGAGCAATGGTCAATCTCGCAGTTTGTCACTTGAGTGATACCCAGCTCTGCTGACACGTATGCTTGGCTTGGTGTGACCCGGCTTGACTTGTCCTCAGCGCGCCACGAACTCCACCTCACCGGAACCGGTGTGACACTTTCCCCCAAGAAAGGCCTTTCTCCATCACTGGGATGAGATGCCTTGTTCCATCCACCTCAGCTGAGCCTCTAATCCTTCCCCAGCTAACACTGGATTTTCCTTCTGAACTTACCGCGTCTCTCAACACTGTTTCCTTTGTAACCCCAAGCCACAGACTTTGCAAAACCAGATCCATCAAATAATAAAAACCTGCTTTTACTACGACCTCCCTCTTTGGGACATTCATCACTTCTTAACTTGAGTACCCTGAATGTTCTCTTTGCTCTTATGGCTGGCTGCCCATTGACTTGTGTCTACTGATGATTCTGGGAGGTCACAGGGAAGGGGAGAAATCATTTTATATTGGGTTGGCCAAAAGGTTCGTTCGGTTAGTGAATACGTTGTTCAATACAGTTCTTGGTGAAGATGAAAAATGGCTACTTTTATTTAAAACCGAACGAACTTTTTGGCCAACCCAATATTTGTGTACATTTTCTATTGTGGAAACATGGCTAATCAGATGTGCTCGCCTGCCAGGGAGGGCATCAGCGGGGGACAGTTAGTAGGTGACACTCTCAGCAGCTGCGCAGTGAGTGCCCCATTCCCGAGGCCTGTGCCATACTGATGGATCCTATCGCTGCCTCTGCCTCTATTTCTTTGAACTTTAGAATACACTGTGAGGCTAGGACGTACTTCTCTTTATTTATTTATTTATTTAAAGAATTAAGTCCAGGGACTTCCCTGGTGGTCCAGTGGTAAAAAAAAATCCACCTTCCAATGCAGGGGACGCGGGTTTGAGCCCTGATAGGGGAAGTAAGAGCCCACGTGCCACGGGGCAACTAAGCCCACGCACACTCTAGAGCCCACGGGCCACAACTAGAGAGAAGCCTGCGCCCCACAAGGAAGAGCCCACATGCCGCAACAAAAAACAGATCCCGTGTGCCACAACTAAGACCCAATGCAGCCAAAAAAAAAAAAAAGAAAAAGAAGTCCAGACCATTTATTTATTTATTTATTTTGGCCACGCGGCGTGTGGGATCTTAGTTCCCCAACCAGGGATCGAACCCACACCCCTTGCAGTAGAAGCTCAGAGGCTTAACCACTGGACCGCCAGGGAAGTCCCAATACTCTTCTTTATTTTTGCATCCATACCTAGCACAGAATCTGGTATGGGGAAGAGTCACACATTTTTATTGAATAAATTTTTAAAACTTGAAAAATATTCTATAACTTCTTACTACTATTGGATGCTGCCTTCATTTCCTTATTTTCCCTTAGCCACCAAAACATGTTGATGTTTCATTTCTAAGACGCTGTAAAATGGAAAGCATTCAAAGCTTGTATGTTATTTCAAGAAATATCTCTACAACCATACCCTTAATCTTGATTAATTTTTATCACTTGCTCTGCATCTAAAACAGTCCTGTCCAGTGGAACTTTGGGCTGTGATGCAAATGTTTTAATAGACACAGTGCAGCGTGGGCCTCAGTCTGCTGTGACTTGGCATCACGGCTGGGTGCCCTGGTACCAAGAGCACAGTCCCTGGTTTAATAGATTGAGTAGGAATGCAGAACCTCTTTAATCAGGAACTTGACTGATGTGATTCCTCAAGAGGAAAGTCAGATGCTACTTGTCTAGGTATAGGGCAATTTTCTTTGACTACACTGCAGATCCATATACAGTAGTTTGTACAGTAAGTCCCCTACGAGTGAGCAAGTTCCGTTCTGAGAGCGTGTTCGTTAAGTCCAATTTGTTCTAAGCCCAACAAAGTTAGCCTAGGTACCCAACTAACACAATCAGCTATATAGTACTGTATTGTAATAGGTTTATAATACATTGGCATCTTTTAAAGTTTACAACTTGCAACTTGGAAGTTTATATGTAGGGGACTTTACTGTATCCGTTAATCCCAAACTCCTAATTCATCCCTCCCTGTCTCTCAAGCTGTATTCTAACAAGATTGCCCAGTTGATTGGAATGGCCTTTCCATGAAAAAAGAATAATAATAAAGCAAGGATGTTGCAACCAGCGAAGTCTCGCCAACATTGAAAAAGCAGACTTAAAGTTCTTCACAGATTCTTAATAATATATTCTAGTCTTGGCAATGAATATTATCATAATATTACTATTGGAAAAAACTGTTAGATTTGCAACTAAGAAATGTTTGCAAAAATTCATACCAGGTCAGCAAGGTACTCTCCAACACGGCGTTTCTGTGGCCTACTTCCATTTGTTATGATATTTCCGGTTATATAATCTTTCCCTAGAGAAAGAGGAGTAAGGTTGTGAATTAGTGTCAGGTAAATGGATATGGGTCTTTCCCTTGATATGAACACTTCATGCAAAATTCTTTCCAGGAGGCATCCTTGGGAGTTCCTGAATTAGGTTACTGTATTGAAAGTTTTATTTTAAATCAGTTTTAATGTTCCATATTTAACTATAAGCTGCAGCCTTATCTCCATTATCTGAACGCCAGCAATTCTGATAATGAGAACAGTGTGTCTCATCAAAGTGCAAAATGCTACTAGCTGCTCTAAGAAGAGGGGAGGGGCAACCAGTCTTGAATCAAGAAGTCCCCAACGTTGCCATATGAATTAAACACAGAGTAGCACGTGAATTTCAACATTTACCTATTTCTTGTGGAATTGGAGCAAAAATGTCACCCTTCATTTGAAATCTCCCCACATTCTCACAGGCTGATTCTGCTTAAACCAGGGAGCAAGTGATGCACGTGAGCTCCACAGAGGACCGCTGAGAGCAATCCCTCTCTCCTCTTTGAAAGAGAGTCTGATGGTTTGCAGTGTATTAACTCCGTTTGATGGTGAATTGCTATTTCAGTCACAGAAGCTGGTTTTCAATCTCAAAGGGGGAGAATATGTCTTTATGATTTTTTCAGCTCAAATCAGTGTTTCATGTTGGACTGCTACATGAAACCATGGAAAAAATGAACTTGGAAAAATATGAAAAATGTATGCTTCATGCTCCTAGTACATTTCACTGCCAGATTTTACGGTGATATACAGTGATGGTTGCCATAACAACAGAGCAATCCAGGAACCACAATTATGCATATAAAGAAACTGACAGTGAGGGAGAGCTGGTCTGGTCAGAAATAACTGGCTTGTTACTAGCCGTCTAGTTATTTCACCTTGTACATCAATTATCTAGATCTGGACTCTTAAAATTGCTGCTCATCTACCTAAACTTTAGGTTCTGAGCTTTTTCTCGTGATTATTCCTAGAATATTTGCACAGAAGAAGATCAACAAAGTGGGTATATGTCAGGCTCCTTGATTTCAGTGGCTTAAGAAATCGACATAATTGATGAGACAGCGTCGAAGCAAACCACATAATTAAGGAAAGGGGGAACCTATGTAATTTTGAATTAAATGTCACGAAAGACATGTATCTAAATGATAAGAGGATTGCTTTGGAATAAAATATCACACACACGGTCCACTGTAAGAAATATTACCCTGTCTTTCAACCAAATGGCTGATGGCATTTAGTATGTTAGCACATCAGTGTGAGAACTTAGCTTATTTATTATTCTAAATGATTAGCAATAAAAACACATATTCACAACCAGCTTACGGTAGGCACTGAGTCAAATCTAAACCATGGCACCATCATTTTCTTAAGAGGTTTTCAAACCAACAGGATGGTTTTTTTTAATTTTTTATTAAAGTATAGTTGATTTACAATGTTGTGTTAGTTACTGGTGTACAGCAAGGTTATTCGGGAATATATATATATATTCTTCCTTGTTGTTTTTCTATTTTGTATAGACTAGTGTGTATCTCTCAACCCCAAACTGCTAATTTATCCCTCCCTCCCCCCACTTTCCCCTTTGATAACCATAAGCTTGTTTTCTATGTGTGGTATAAATATACAATGGAATACTACTCAGCCATAAAAAAGAATGAAATAATACCATTTGCAGCAACATGGATGGACGTAGAGATTATCATACTAAGTGAAGTACGTCATACAGAGAAAGACAACTACCATATGATATCACTTGTATGTGAAATCTAAAAAAAGATACAAATGAACTTATTTAGAAAACAGAAGTAGATTCAAATCAACAGTTTTGAGAAAGACAGTGGAGTGCTTTTTCTAGTAAAGTTTCTAACTTTTCAAACCTATTAGTGAAAATGCTGCCTTCCACACACATGCAATGATTACACATTTTAGGCATTATGCAGCAGCTCTAACTTGAAGGCTGAAAAAGAAAAAGCTGTTGGTGAAAATTCACCTCTCTAATAATGATAGCAAGCATTTATGAGGGACAAGTCTGTGAAGATTCTGGGTTTTCCTCACCGTTATATACCTACCGTGTAGTTCAGACCCTGTCTTATGGTAGGCACTACATGGTCAAGATTGACAACCTTTCAAGATAGTTTTCCAGCAGTAGAGTTCTGTGATAAGCTGTGTTATTTATCTATTGCTGCATAACAAATTACCCCAAAACTTGTTGGCTCAAAGCAATAAGCATTTATCATCTCACAGTTTCTGTGGGTTAGGAATTTGGAAGCAGCTTAGCTGGGTGATTCTGGTTCAGGGTCCCTTATGAGGTTGTAGTTAGGACACCAGCAGGGCTGCACTCATCAGAAAGCTTGACTGGGGCTGGTAGATGTGCTTCCAAGATGGCGCATTCACGTGGCTGTTGGCAGGAGTCCTCTGTGCCTTGCCATGTGGGCTTCTCCATAGAGCTGCTTGAGTGTCCCCACAACATGGCAGCTGGCTTCACTGAGAATGAGTGATTAAAGAAAGAGAGCAAGGAGGAGACCACAATGCCTTTTTATGACCTAGTCTTAGAAGTCACACACCATCACTTTAGTCACATTCTATTTGTTAGAAGTGAGTCACCAGGTACAGCCCACACTCAAGCGGAGAGGAATTAGACTCCACCTTGTAAAGGACGCAATACCAAGGAATTTATGGACATATTTTTCAAGCAACCACATAAGCAAACTTTGGATTTCAGAAAGTAGTGGAGCTCTGGAAATCCAAGATCATAGAAAAACACAATTCAATTTAATTTACCAAAGGAGCTAAAAACATGCCCACATTCAACCTGCCTACACTCTGATGAGTAATGTTAGGAAAGTTTGCATCATTCAAAGACTTCGCGTCCTGGTAATATTACAATATATCTGAATAATGCTGAGTTGCCTATTCAAATAATATTGTGTCTCTAAAGTATAATTACAGAAGTGTAGCATTTTTCTAAAAGGATCAGGCTCACAATCAGTACCATTATTCATAGGGACTCAAGAAAAAGACAAATACTTAAAACAGAAAAAGAATGTAAGGATAACTGATTAATATCTATAAATATCTCCCTTGCTCTTACCAGGTCTTCAGACAAATGGTGTTATTTTACCTGCAGTTGTCATCTTCTTGCATTCTTAAGCTTACAGCACCCCCAGCCCCTGTTGTGTATTTTTCCAATCATGAAAAGCACCTTATTTAACCTTTGAAATAATCCAAAGCCAGATGTAAGAGGAAAGAAACTGGATCTTTGAAACAATCAAGCTAATTATACTGTTACCTAATAAGAAGATGAAAAAACAATCATAGAGCTTAAAAATTACCCCAAAACACAAGACAAAGAGCTACCGGTGGAATCAGCTACTCCTATTCTGGGCCCAAACCCTGTATCTCTTTTTGTTTTTAACAATGGTTTTTAAACTCACTGTTATTAGAGAAAAATACATATTATTATAGAAAACCGGGAAATATAGAAAAATAGAAAGAAGAAAACAATCACCTCCCAGAATCAGCCACTTTAATGATTGGTGTATTTTCTTTACTTTTTTTTTTTTTCTTTTTGCGGTACGCGGGCCTCTCACTGCCGTGGCCTCTCCCGTTGCGGAGCACAGGCTCTGGACGCACAGGCTCAGTGGCCATGGCTCACGGGCCCAGCCGCTCTGCGGCATGTGGGATCTTCCCGGACCGGGGCACGAACCCGTGTCCCCTGCATCTACAGGCGGACTCTCAACCACTGCGCCACCAGGTAAGCCCCTTCCTTTACATCTTTGATTCGTATAGCTTTTTTACACTGTTGGGATCACAGCTACATATTTTTACATATGCTGCTTTTCTTCACTTACTAGTAAAGCCAAACATTTCCTCAAATTATTGCAGCTCTTCGTAACTGTTTTTTTTTTTTTTTTTTTTTTTTGCGGTGCGCGGGCCTCTCACTGTTGTGGCCTCTCCCGTTACGGAGCACAGGCTCCGGACGCGCAGGCTCAGCGGCCATGGCTCACGGGCCCAGCCACTCCGCGGCATGTGGGATCTTCCCGGACCAGGGCACGAACCCGTCTCCCCTGCACTGGCAGGCGGACTCTCAACCACTGTGCCACCAGGGAAGCCCCATAACTGTTTTTGATGGCTGCATAATGGTCCAAGGCTTAACCTCTCCCTCTTATTGGATGATTGGAGTATGACAACAACAACAAAAATAGCAAACGTTATTTACTAAGCTTGCGGGGGGGGAGGGGTTCGCGCGCGTGTGTGCGCCAGGCTCTAAGTGCTTTAATTCTTACAACTCTGGAAGGTAGAGGTTTTTGGTTTTGCTGTGTTTTATGTTACAAGTGGGGAAATCAAGTCACAGGTTAAAAATGGTCAGTGTGGAAGACTGGATTATTGTCGTTAACTCTTCCCTCCCTCTGCTCTGTGACCTAGCATTGCAATAGTGGAGACGGAGCCTGTATCCCCGCGCCTTGACTTTGAGCTTAGCCAATGGAAAGACTGCAAACTTGATTGGAGCTTGAAAGCTTTAAGGGTACCTGAGTGGTGGGGCTTGACCTCTGAGGCTCCTGTGATTCACCATGAGAAAAATGTGCCTCAGTAGCTGCTGGTCCAAGGAGAATGAAGAAACACATGGAGCAGACCGAAAACCAGCCTGCAGCCTGGAACCAAGCCCTCCTAACCTCAGGGGAATCCAACCAAGCCAGAGCTGACCCACAGACCTGTGCATGAAGAAAACAGATGTTTACTGCTGCAGGCTCCTGAGAACTGGGGGGTTGTTATGTGGCAATAACTAAGTAACACTATCAGTAATAACACATTCTTAGTCTGGAGTCCACAAATATCTGTAGTAAGCAATGGACTGTACTTTCCTTAAGCAGTCTTCATGAATATTCATTTTACCAACAAGCTTTTCATAAGAATTGTGCAATTATTAGAATTCCGAAACTAGTCTTCACTGCGGTATTTATAAGCAACATGAATCAAATTGAAAAAGTTAATTTTGCATGGTTGAAGGTGGTAAGAAAGCAAATCACTCATATCTATCACAAAATACATACAAGAGAGGACATTTTAATTCAGTTATACAAAAATTTAAAATCTAAAGCAGGTGACTTGGGAAGAAAACAGGAAGGAAGTAACTTTGCCTTAGGCTTACCTTTTGCCTAGAGCCTACCTAGTTTCTTACTCCTAGATTTAGGATTTTTGATTACGACTGGTTGAGAAGGGGTTAAGCACGGGGCTAGAGCCAGTCCCAGCTGATGTTAAAGTAGTGCAGAATAAAAGACAGCAAGACACAAGGCAAACAGAGGCTGAAGAAGAAAGAAAGGAGAGGCTCCTAGCAAGCCTCTCATATCATTCATTAACACTAGGATTTTATCCTTTGGCTATTATAGAAGTTGATTTTAATCAGGTTTAGTTATCCCAATTTCCAAAGCATTGTCCATGTTTCCATCATATTGAGTCTTTTATAATATTTCAAAATGGATCTAATGTGAAATCCCACTGTTTGTGCAGCCACAACTAAAAACACCCTGACTCCATAGAATTGAAATTATTTTTAGAATGCTAAAAATTCCCCTGGTGCCAGAGATAAGGATGATCATGATATTTGGAAAAGGAAGTGTTTGGTTGGGTTATGTGTAAAAGAAAGAGACAGACAGACAGACAGACAGACAGACACACACACACACACACACACACACACACACACACACACACACGGATCAGAAAGAATTCATCAAGAACCAGGAGGACACAGGTTTATTTTTTCCCAGTATGAATCTACACAAAGAGTCATTATTCTTGCGATGCATCAACTAATGTCAGTAGAGTCTTCATTAAGATTTTTCAGGCCACTGATGAAAGATACAGAAATGATAAATTTAGATTCATTTTATAAAGCTTTCTAGATGGGATTTAAAAATGCTAATCTTATTCAAACTAGCAAGCATTGTTATTCAGAAGAATAAACCCTTTGCAAACAACTTTCTGGTGGCTTCTTTTTTTTTTTTTTTTTTTTGCAGTACGCGGGCCTCTCACTGTTGTGGCCTCTCCCGTTGCGGAGCACAGGTTCCGGACGCGCAGGCTCAGCGGCCATGGCTCATGGGCCCAGCCGCTCCGTGGCATGTGGGATCTTCCCGGACCGGGGCACAAACCCGTGTCTCCTGCATCGGCAGGCGGACTCTCCACCACTGCGCCACCAGGGAAGCCACTGGTGGCTTCTTTTACACTTTATTTGAACTCTTGTTTTTATAACAAGCGGAAACTTTTATTATCGTGGTATCGTAGAAGTAAGTTTATTTCCTTTAAAGTCTCCTGTATTCCTGGCAAAGCATTAGCTTTATTGAAGTTGTCAGATAAAAATTCTTTGCCAGCTTGAAAAGTCAAACTCTTGTTTCATTTGGGCAAAAAATAACTCTTTGCTAAAAAATTTCTTTCTGTTTGTAACAGATAGCTTTAAACTATGGTTCTAGCATAGCTGTTGCAATTGGAAATGTTGGAGCAATGAGTGAAAGAGACATGCCATGTATGAGTGTGGACTAGAAAATATGAGTATGCAAAAACATAGGTGGATTCAGTCACAGAGCTAGAGAAAGTGCTAGTACAGTGCATCATCCGGTTACCTACTCTTGCCTCCTGAGGCAAGGAAGCTTAAGGGCCCCATGGCCTACGTGGCCCCTTCCAAGGCAATGTGTTCACATGGTGGTGTGTTTTCGTAAAATTTGCAAAAGTAATATATTTCTCCCACAACTAGTTAAGACCACTGTCACTTTCCACTATGACTTCCCTTTCTTGTATCGGGTGGCACTAGAGACGGCCATGGCATTTTTGAAATCTGACTAAGGTGGAGCTGAATGAGGGAGAGTTTGATTTCAGTGGCATATATCTGTATTTCATATTTAAGTTATTACTAGCCATCCTGATGTAGGAATGGCTTTCAAGACTACTTCTACCATCTACTGGGATGACTCCCTTGAAATCATGACAGTGAGGGTCACAGGCAAAAAATATTAATGCGTGCTGTCACACCTAGAAGCACCAGAAGTATGGAGTAGTGGAGGAGAAAGAAGGCTTGAAATACAGAAAGCCAGAAGGTACTCTGTGGAACCCTAACCTTCCAGTCCTGAGACACGCAGAACTATAAGTAGAGGATTTAGTTCTCAATAACCCTAAGTCACAATGGAAGTTCTTTCCCATCAGGAAGAGACTGACAGCCCAGTGTACATAATTATAAAGGCATTATCATATCATATGAAATATGTTTCATGTGCTATATATTTTCAAATATATGAAATATATTTTAATAGGCTATAGATGTATTTCATTATAAATTTCATATATATCATTTCACTGTATAATTAAACATATATAAGAAATATATGTGATATATATGAACTCAGTAGAAATATATCATACATAGGATATAGATTTGAAATCAAGAGAAATTATACTGATAGGGAGAAATAAGTTATAACTGAAAGATTCTTTGAGATCATAACAAAATCAATAATACATGAAGAGGAAGAAATAAACTTTGAATAGAAGTGATGTGCAGACTCTTGGATTGTTTGCTAATCCAGTTAATGAAAAGAAGTAAATCATGTAAGCACGTTTGAAGAAAAAAATTTCTTGCCAATTTGACAAGAAATACTAATACTGACAGTGATTAACACAGAAATATAATATAGCAGTAAATAAGGACATCAGTGACAAATTGCTAAATGAGTGTCATTAGTTCAAAGAATGTTTCAGATTAGTCACCGTGTAAAGAAACTTGAAATGCCCTGTATCTGAGAGCTTATACATGAAAGAAATGTGATAGGTTTTCCAAACTTGAAAACAGATTCTAAAAATTTACAGGACAGCTTTGGCAGTGAATGTCATTTCAACTTGAAAATGAATTAGGAAGCTGAAAATCAATTTCTAAACTGTCGATTTTTTAAAAATTTAATCAATCATGCTAGATAGAGGAAAGACTTGCAATTTCCGCTACAGAAAAGAATTACAAAATCATAATCATTTGAAGAGTTGATTAAAGAAAATACAGCTAAAATATGTAAGAAAAAAATTATAGAGCTGTGTCAGGGAGTTAATTAAGATATGTCATTTTTCTAGATTTTGTGATGCTTTTGGTATTTGCTAACTTTTTAATGTTTGTAATTTTTCTCATTCTAAATACATATTTGAATTTTTGTACCTAATTTTGAACTTGTAGTGTTTTTTTCTTAAAAGGAGACCCCCAAAATCATATAGGTTTCCTGCCCGTCTAACAGGCATAAGTAGGCACAAGTGTACACCTGTGCATGAACACACACACACACACACACACACACACACACACACACAGGCTAACATCATTACTGCTATGCCCCCATATTCTTGGTGACAGGTTTTGCTACCCACTGCAGACATTAGACCTCTGGGATATCACCTGACCCCAAGGAGTTCTGGTTCACTGAGCCCTCAAAACAGGACGGGAGAAAACCTAAGAAGCTATTGCCACTAGAGAGACCACTGTGAACAAGGTTGGATTTGGCCCAAAGTATCTCTAGGAAGACTCGTTTTCAATCATGGGCACCTCAGGAGTTCCGAGCTCTTTCTGCAGTGTCTGGGGGAGTTAAGTTTGCTCAGATCTCAAGGCCACCCTGGAGGCTGTAGAATCCCCAGTGGATCGGCTAACAAACTCCCCCCCCCCCGCCCGGCATCTTCTGGGCCTTGGAGGGCAGCCCAAGTGCCACAAGTCCCCTGAAAACCTGCAGGCCGCCAGCTCTGAGATCATCTCACACTGGAGAATGGGTAGCTGCTCAGCCCCTGGGGACCATCAGTGGTGGGGAACCTTCACTGGTTCTCAGGGGATTTGTTAATGCTTGCTTTGCAACAAGTTGGCATAAATCCCAGGTAATCCAAGGGCTGGCTTCTAAGGTTGTCTTGTACATGAAATGCAACGCCAGGGAGTAAAAGAGCTCTGCAACCACTTGCTATTTGGCGATGCACCATGCAGTGCATGAGGGCAGGGAGTTACCCTAGGAAGGGGAGATGGTGAGCAGGGCAGTAAACACGCAGGCAGGGGCACTGGTGACTGAGCAAAGTTGAAGGCACAGGGGAGGCACGGCACCCGTGGATGTCGCCCGTTCTGTGAAGGGACGTGCGATTCAGACCTCAGCGCTCTCTCCCCACCTACACAGGCCGGCCCAGTTTCAACCCCAAGTCAACCTTGACACCAATCTCGCCTCCTTCATTAGTTATGAAATCCAATCAAACATGGATAAGTTACAGTTTTGCTGAAAACTGGGGGTAACGAGAAGCCTACAACACACTGAATTCTTTGCAAACATGCTGTAGGGACATGCTTTCCTTCAAATGTCTTCTTCCAACCCCACCTTTTCCTGACTCCGGCCCCAAGCAGCCTCCGTCCCCTTGTTCCCCCGTCTCCCTTCTCTAATATGAAATCTCATCACCAGCTTAACACTCAGGCCTGAGGACTTCCTTCTCCCCAGTGGACTGATAAAGTCTTTTCAACGAACGTCTCCGTTAAGACAGGTCTCTCTCTCCACAGAGGAATTCTGGTCTCAGCTGCTAAAACGATAACTGTTTCTCCATATGGCTACCCAGATAAAATAGGAAAGAATACTGTTGCTTGACCACAGATGTAATGACTGATGGTGTCCTGTCTGAGCAACATATATCATTATGACTCTCTGAATGGGATTTTGACTTTCATAAATCAATTTCAAACTTCAAATTTAGTATTTTCTCCACACAGGCCCATTAAAGGAAATTCAGAAAATGCAGGCAAGTTGCAAGAAAAGAAAACTGAATCAGCATCAGTCCACCTCTCGTATGACTCATCGTTCACATTTTTGTGAATTTTCTCCCAGATTTTATATCCACTGAACTGAGGTTTTGGTTTCTTTGTTTTTCTAACATAGTTTTAACCACACTGCATATACATGCCTACATACTGCTTTGTAAATGTCGATCCTAAATATTTTCCACATTATCACATAGACCTCACAAATATCACTTAAATGTTTGCATGACAGACCCTCAAGTACATAGTCCGTGCTATAGAGAACTTTGTTGGCTCTCTATAGCTACTGTAACAAATCACCATAAACTTAACAGCTTACAATAACACACGTTTATTATCTGACAATTCCGGAGGTCGGAAGTCCAGCCTGGATCTCACTGGGCTAAATCCAGTCGCGGGCAGGGCTGCATTCCCTTCTGGAGGCTCTAGGGGAGAATGTTCCCTTGCTTTTTCTAGCTTCTAGAGGCCGCCTGCATTCCTCAGCTGAGACCCCTTCCTTCGTTTTCAAAGCCAGCAACACTGTATCTGTCACTTTGCTCCTCTACTACTTTTAAGGCCCCTTGTGATTACAGCGAGCCCACTCAGTAATCTCCCTGATTAGCAATCTTAATTCTATCTGCAACCTCAATCCCCCTTTGCCGGGTAGGTGACATATTCACAGGTTCCAGGAATTAGACATCTTTGGGGGGCCATTATACTCCCTACCATACTTATCCATTTCTCATTCTTGGACTTTCAGGTTGTTTCTCATTTTTCGCTATGATATATAACATTGTAATAAATGTCATCATTCGATCTACTTTTCCCTTGTTAGGTCAACCAATCTTTTCCAGGTACAGAAGGGAGAAACGGTAGAGAGTAGAGATGTTGGGAGCAGGTATACGGGATGCTGCTTGCATTGAAGAAGTGTGATTCAGCAAAAATAATACTGGGATTCTAGTCTATAGCCCACCAGCATTGACTAGCTGAGCAATTTTAGGCAAGTCACATAACGCATCTGAAAAATTTCCCTGCCTGCAAAATGGGAAAATGACACTTATCCAGGCATTACCACAGGGTCAAATGAGATGATGTAAACGGTGGAGCCACTGCATTACTGGTGTTCATGGTGGTGATGACCATGATTTTGATAATAATCAATGTAATAATTAAAAGTAGATGCAATAACATGGCATTATTATTTTTAACATGTTTACTAATAAGACACCTGGGCCCTCAAATCGTTTATCTTATCTAGATGGAGAAGGAAAAGTCAGAAAAATAATTTTGGTAAGAATCGAGTTGAGAAAGCACACTGTTGTGGACTGTTGCCCTGACTCTGATTTGAAAAAGTGAAGTATAAACAGAGAGCCATGTTGTGTAGGTGGCTGTGTTTGGAGCAGGACTTTTGCATAAAGATTAACCCAGGTGAATGCGTCACTCAGGCCTGAAAAGCTGTCCCGTGGCCTTTGATTTGGAGCTGTTGTCATCGTGAAGCGACAACTTGGTTTAATGTTGAAAAGCAGAAATGAAAAGAAATGGTATTTGGTCTGTTAGTTGAGTGGAAATCAATTGAGACGCAGGACTCACTACTACTCCTCTGCATGAACTTTTCATGAACTGATTTTCATTGTCCTTTACCCACAGGCAAATGGACTGCCGCCACCACCACACCCCATTCAAACGTGCTGTTACTTTACACTTGTGCATTCGTAACTCTTTTCTAATTTTATTCCCCCTGCTCAGAAAAACAGAACAGCTGCTAGCCCCAGCTTCCTGGCTGTTCTCTCAGCCTCCCCTTCCTTCCTGTCCTTCTCCTGCAGGCCTATGTTATTTCTCTTAAAGCAAGTTTTCAAAACATCAGGATAGATAAAGATCTGAGGGCCATAATTCTTGTATACTCCTTAAGGACATTTTTTTTTTTTGTCTTGGATCCTGTATCCCAAACAATGAAACCGTGCCAAGAATTTATTTCAAAACTAAAGCCAAGATGTATCCCTGTGCAACTAGCAGCAGATAAACAACTTTCAGCTTAATCCTAACAAGAACCGGCAAATGGACACTGATACTTGGTTTAGTATTTCACTAACATAATCCCTTTCCCATGCAGTGATACTCTTCTGTGACTTATTTGTGTGTGTGTGTGTGTGTGTGTGTAGATTTATTTATTCTCCTGGGACATGAGGCTTTTACGACTTTTAGAAAATCCATGTGAATGTTCAAGTGAAAGAAATCATGTCACGCTTATCTTCGGTGAAAGCACCTGTGCACTGAATGATTTTCACTAACAAAGGTGATCTCCTTCAACCAAAATGGTAAGACAACCTCCAGGAAAATGGGGATGGAACTTATTCACTCGAATCTTACATACTGACTCAGTAATGACCAAGCTTCAGTACTGGAGTTAAGAGCAGACACAAAGGGTCAACCTGAGTTCAGTGGCAGCTCAGGACATCCATTTGGGGCCTGGGTAAATCACTGATGGGGAGAAGTTGGCCAGTTCCAAGAGAGTTCTGGAACTAAGTATGAATCTGTGTGTTGGGCAGTTTATGTGGAGAACAGAATATGGAGCTGGGAATTAGGATCACAACTGTTCAGTTGGAAGATTCTAGATGTGAAGCTCCTTCAGCAGATCCACACCAAGGTTGCTCTTGGGACAATCCATGGGACAGCTAGCTAATTCAGTTTGGGGAAAGAATTAAAAAGCCTCACAACTCCAGATAGCTGGAAAATGGGTTTGATTCCCTTCTGAATGCTTAAATTAGCTCAAAGGGAGAATGAGTGAAGGTGAATGATTCCAAGAAATACCAGGAATTCACCAGCAAAAGGGACTTTGGCAAATGAGGGCCATAAGTTACTGATGAATTACCGGAAATACTAGAAAGTTTATGTGGACAACCAAGGAAATAACATTTCTTAATTCAGGGCCTACATCTCTCCCCAGGTTCCTGGCATGTGGGCAAAGCTGTGATGGCTGAATAGGGGTGGTTTCGGCAGTAAAGGATTCACAGGAAGTAAAAACTGTCCACATAAATTCTGAGAGGAAGAACTGAGTTGAGCAGCTTTCTAGTCAGTATAGGCCAGAGAGGGACCCAGGAATCCTGAAAACTCTAAAGAATAAGATACAATGAATCAGGGCCATAAAGTAGATGAGGAATTACCCTTCTCTTCTCGAGTTAGCCTGACTCCTGTTGGCTTCTCATTAAGAAGCAGCAAATCTTAGTTATTAGCATTTTCCAGAAGATGAACATTTTTTTCCATTGAACACTTTGATGTTATCCAAAAGTCCCTAGGAAAGCAAGATGATATACATTCAGGAGCTTTATATGAAAGATTTCAGAAAGTCCAGTAAAAATGTTTCCAGATCTCAAAGCTTTCGATAACATTCCAGTTTTACCTCAGACCTACAGGGCTGTAACTTTTATGTATAGAAAGTTACAGGAGTTGCCCAATGATTGGCAATTTTTAAAAGGCTTCATTCACTTGGCTTCCTTTTATTTTAAAATTTATTTATTTATTTATTTATTTTTGGCTGCATTGGGTTTTCTTTGCTGCGCGTGGGCTTTCTCTAGTTGCAGCGAGCGGAGGCTACTCTTCTTGCGGTGTGCGGGCTTCTCATTGCAGTGGCCTCTCTTGTTGCGGAGCATGGGTTCTAGGCGCATGGGCTTCAGTAGTTGCGGCACACGGGCTCAGTAGTTGCAGCTCACGGGCTCTAGAGCGCAGGCTCTGTAGTTGTGGCGCAGGGGCTTAGTTGCTCCGCGGCATGTGGGATCTCCCAAGACCAGGGCTCGAACCCGTGTCCCCTGCTCTGGCAGACAGATTCTTAACCACTGCACCACCTGAGAAGCCCTCACTTGGCTTCTTTTATTGTAAGAAAACTTAGTTTGAATTTCCTCAGGCTGTGCATAGGATGGTGCTAAAATGGAAACAGGAGAGAAAAGCTCTAGGGATGTCCCCAGATCTGCCAAGGGGCAAGCCCACCAGTGGCAGGAGTTGTTAACAAAAAGAACAGGGAACTCTGCTCAATATTCTGTAATAACCTAAATGGGAAAAGACTTTGAAAAGAATAGGTACATGTATATGTGTAACTGAATCACTTTGCTGTACACCCAAAGCTAACACAACGTTGTAAACCAACTATACTCCAACAGAAAATAAAAATTAAAAAAAAAAGAACCCTTGTTGATCCATAAGGCTGACCCAGTTCTAGGGCTTCAGACATCTTGTTGGCATGAAGATCATTTGCAGCAATTAGCATGGGTGCTGTTCACTGGGTTTCCTCCAGTTGGCCCTTTTGGCCACCAAACCAGGGGGCTTCCTCGAATTGCTCAAACTCCTTCAGTTTCATGGCTGGCTTGAAGGACCCTGATACAATGGAAGGTTTGGGTTCTTTTCATATCCTCCTTCACTCCTACCCTGTGATTGTGCTGTCATTTGAGGAAGTTGGAAGTGGCAGAGTTGGGGAATTGGTCTCAAGACGGATTTCAAATTGTGGCCCCAAACACACATGGGACCCCAATACAAATAATTTTAAAAACAAACTAAACAATTCTAGTGAATTCTTACCCGTGTCTTGCAGCACCTGCCCCAGGTAAGCAAGAGCTTCTGTCTTGTCTCTTCCCGCAGATGTCTGTCTGTCCTTCCATTCTGGGTTAGTTCTTTGCCCTGTGACCTCACTGTCTTATGAATTCATGGAAAGTTTGAACTTGCAGTTTGGCTTTTTGCTATTTTAAGAATAGGAGCCATACTCTTTCTAGCCCTGTGTATCTCCAAGAAGCAAATGGAGGTCCCTTCCATGGAACCTACCAAAATATAATTGTTTGTCCATGGGTCTCTGTCTGTGGACGGCCAAGTCATGGAGGGCCCAGCTGTGGCTTCTCCTCTGGATCCACAGGTCTGGCCTAGGACCAGGCACAGAGTAGCTGCTCAGTGAAAATGCCTGCTACTCTCTGCTGCATTTTCATTTTAAGTAATCCTCTTCTCCCTTGCCTTCCAGCAGTAGCACCTGGGAGCTTGTTAGATATGCAAATTTTCTGGCCCTACCCCAGCTACCGAACCTGAAGTTCTGGGGAGGGGATCTTGCAATCTGTCTTAACAAGCCCCCCGGGTGATCTACTTTAGAACCACGGCCTTAGAGAAATAAGAGATATGCAACTGCTTCTTTCTGACCCTTTCAGGACAATTGCTATGGCTTTTGCTGAGCAACAAAGCAGCTGAGTACGTGAGGAGCTGGCCCTAAGGGAGGTTTCCAGCTGCAGCCCTGATTTCTCACCCTGGGACACACTGCAGACTCTCATACTCAGCTGCTCTGCACTTGCCCATTGGGTTTCCCAAACCTTGAGTCAGTAACCTCAATTTCAACTTTGGCTGTACATTGGAATCACCTGGGGAGCTCTCAAAAAAAAAAATTCAGACCAATTAAATCAGAATCTCCAGGGGTGCGGCTCCTTCTTGTTCTTGTTGTTTTAAGCTCCCCGGGTAATCCCCTGCAGCGAAAATCTAGTAGGGAATCAGTGCTGTGGCCTTGGCTTGGTAGTGATTTCTTTATAAGATAAACTTAACCCCAGTGTTGATTTTTTTGGAGTAAGACGGTTCTCCTCTCTGAGCACCCTCCACCCCAAATCACACTGCACTATCCACATGTGACAATGAGGCCAGCAAGAATGGGAGTGTTAGTTCTGGGCACACAGACTGCCTACTATTTGGGGTCCAGTCCTGGGTGCACCAGACAACACCCCTTAGCAGAGAGGGTCGTGCAACATTGTGTCTTTGGGTTTCAAGAGCAAAGAAAATACACATGCTCTGTAATTCCTCGTTACCCTGGATTTGGTGTCCCAGAGAGACAAAAAGGTTCTGACAAGTAAGGTGTTTAACTGGAGAATGCGTTTTCACTTTGAATAAATGTCCAGCATTCTGGCTGTGCCAGCCAGCCTTGAGGCAGGTGAAATAGGTCACTGTTTCTGCTAAACTCTTCCGTGCAGAAGCAGCTCTACCATCCAAGAGCAGACTTGCAAACCTTTGCAGAAGCTGTGACCCATGAGCAAGCTCTCTGCCCCCTGCTCCCTGGTGGTGCCCAGTGGGTGCGCCCAAAGAGACACGTGACCAGGGTCAGGACTGATGTAGCGCGGGGCTGAGACCCTAAGTACTCCACCCTTCCTGTAACAGCCTCTGTGCCCTGCCCTGCTCTGGTGTCACGACCAAAACTCCCCTCTCCTGCCTCTGTGGTTGGCAGGACTGCGGCCTTATCTCCCCCGGCCCCATGTAGCACCGTCATCTGTGCATTCTCATCTCCCACCATCATCTGGTCCTCTGAAGATGGACCATCCAGTGCCCCAGCCAGACCTGTCAACTGGTTCCATCACACCTGTGCAGTCTTACCTCCCGTGGACTCACGTAGCTCTATCATCTGGTCATGAAAGCCATTTTCCACTTCCTCCTCCTTTGGACTTGGACTCCCTTGGACTTGGTCTCTTTCACCCATGGCTTCCTCTTGATGCTTCCTCTGATAATCACAAGCAGAATTGATTGTACTCTTGATGGTTCCAATAGTGCTGTATACATATATCTGTTCTAGCACTTTTCTCATTTTTATCATGATTGTTTATAATCCCTTCTCCCTCAATAGACTATATGCTCTTGGCAGTCTATTTCTTACTCCTAAAAATATATAGATCCAGGGACTTCCCTGGTGGCACAGTGGTTAAGAATCCGTGCACCCAATGCAGGGGGCCTGGGTTCGATCCCTGGTCAGGGAGCTAGATCCCACATGCAGGCCACAACTAAGAGTTCGCATGTGACAACTAAGGAACCAGCAAGCTGCAACTAAGGAGCCCACAAACCACAAGTAAGGAGCCCACTGGCCACAACTATGGAACCCGCCAGCTGCAACTCAGACCTGGCGCAACCAAATAAATTTAAAAAAAAAGAATACATTGAAAATAGCAAATTCAGATAAAACAAGTTAAAATTTAAAAAGTATATATATATATACATCCAGAACCTCAAAATACCTGACAACAGTAAGTGCCTAATTAATACTTGTTGGCTCTGCCCAATGGGAACAGAATGTGAGCCACAAATGCAGGCCACATATGGAATTTGAAATGTCTAGTGGCCACATTTTTCAAAAAAGTAAAAAGAAACTGGTGTGGTTAATTTTTTTTTGGATTGGCATCATTTTATTATATTTTATTTTTCAGTGTTTTTTTAAATTGACGTATAGTTGATTTACAATGCTTCAGGTGTACAGCAGTGATTCAGTTATACATATACCCGTCTCTTCTTTTTCAGATTCTTTTCCATTATAGGTTATTACAAGATATTGAATATAGTTCCTTGTGCTATATAGTAGGTCCTTGTTGTTGATCTATTTTATATAGAAGTTAATGTTAATAATACATTTTATATAACCCAATATATGCAAAATATTATCATTTCAACATATAATCAATGTAAAAAGTATTGAGGTATTTGATGTTCTTTGTTTATTTTGCATGAGGTTTTTGGAATGTGGGATGAAGTTTACACTTCCTGCACATCTCATTTGGACTGGCCACATTTCAAATGCTCAATAAGGCTCGTGGCTACCACAGTGGACGGCACGGTCTAGAAGCTGAAGTAGTACACTGGAAGTTGAAGGTCAACCTTTCTTCTAGGCCTCCTGGCCAGTGAGAGAAGCCAGGTCTCCCCTGAAAGTCTCAGAGACCTGTGAGAAGGGAGGGCGCATCAGAGGAAAAGACAGCCACCAACCCCGGCAAGGACCTAGGGGGCCCCCAGGGCACAGCAGCCCGGACTGGGAGAGGGGACAGGTGTGGGCCAGGGCAGGGGCGCCTCAGAACCAGAAGGGGCAGAGCAGCGATTCCAGGGTTCAAGACAAATGCAACAAAGCGAGCTGTTCCAACGAACAGACCCACTTGATGCTAACTTGCTCCCACTCACTTTCATTTTGTGTGTTACGGGGTCAGAACTGACAGGTATGGCAGATAAAGGAACAGACCATTTATGAGAGGCCATTAATCTTAGCCTCACGGCAGGGCTAAAGGAGAAAGCAGACAAGTTCCTCCTCTTCAATAAATCCACCATTTACAAATCCAATGAGAAGCAGTAAGTGAAGGAAGGTCTTCCTGCGGTAGAACAAGTAATTTTGAGTGTCAGAGGCAGCACGAGAGCCAGAGGAGGTAAGGCCAGCGCCAAAGCTTTTGGGTGGAGCAAGACTGTTTAGCTCTTTGAAGATGGAATGTTCTGGAAAATGCAAGGGGAAGGGCTGAGCTAATACCTTCAAAAGGGAGCAGCAATTTTTCAGGGAGATTTTCTCTATCTATTGCAAAATAACCAGCAGTAAAGCCATTTAAGGAAAATACTGTACATTTAGTTTCTTTATATTCCTCTCTGGGCTTCTTTCCTGACAAATAGCACTGGTATATAGGAGGAGGGGGGAGCCAGAGAAAGCCAGGGCAAGCAGACTGTTTTCTATCCTGTCACTGGCTCAGCAAGCAGCCAGTGTCTGGCGAACGCATCTCTGATCTGGGGACTGACCACAGGGGTGGGGAGACCCCTGCTCAGGAAACCTTTTTCGGGTGAAAGGGGGAAGGCAGTATTATTTAGCCCTCTACCGCTGTAATAGTAAAACCCTGACCTGCTCGATTCCTCAGCTCTGCTTTCTAGATTTATTTTGGGACAGATAGATAAATTCTTAGACTAAGGCAAAACGAAATATATACAGATTGACCACTTGGGTTGTTTTCATTATTTAAGAAAATTCATCCAAAATTACAACGGCGCTTTTCCAGGCCCTGGAAGATCCTTTTGCATTTCTGCAAAACAACTGCAAAATAGCTTTGTTAAAGAGCTATCAAAATATGGAATGACTCTGGGTATTTTTAGCAAAGGAGACATTTTAAAATAAGATTTTCACTTAATTTATGTTCTCACTCAGTCACCTTCATGTTTCAAACCAAAACAAAATGAAAAATCCTCCATAAGGTTTGAGATCTTAATGATTTAGATCAACGCTATCAGTCTATACCTTCTCAGTAGTTATTTTTTTGATAGATTCAACACTTCAGAGCTGGTTAAATATGAAACAGCACATAAAATAGTGGACCGTAGTGCAAACAGCAGCCTGAATGCCAATACTATATTGAAGAGACAAACATACCTTATAATATGTTCAAAAAATGAAATACCTTTTAAATTAGGAAAAGCCACTTAAATACATGCTAGGTGATTGAAAACACATAGTTAATGATAAGGAACTTTGTTAAATGCAAAGCCAGAAAACAAGCAGACTGACTGACCTAGTAGGATTAATGATGACTTTTAAAATAAAAACATGAAAATACCTTTCCCCTTTTTTGAGTGGGGAAAACAAAAAGACTCCTTTGTATAAAACACCCAACGTCAGAACTATACCCAGCGCCCCAGCTGTTCAAATATTTTACTGCCAACAAATTTCACAAGCAAGTATGCTCCCCTTCCTGGAGGCTAAGGTTTCTCCTGGGTTTGATATTAGAACTTGCTGGGTATCTAGACCTTTCCAGATTGTTATGAAATAACTACTACTCCAACTTGTGTCTTTGAGGCTGACATCGAGACTTGAATCAGTCTGCTTTATTATTCCCTTATCAGTTTGGAAAAGCCTACATTGCGCTCTGGGAAATGGTGGTGGGAAGTGGTGGACCGGTCCCACGGACACACCCCTGTCCTCGGGGGCTGCTTTCATTGTGTGCAGGTTACTGTTGTAACCCCCAGGCCTCCCACCAGTGCTTTACCAGGTAGGTTGGAGGCCACAAATGTAATTTACATGTTCAGATTCCTCTTTTAAGGAACTGTTGTGGAAAAGCTTTTCCATGACTATGGTTCCTGAAGGGAAGTTAACAGTGTAGGTTGGGAGAAAAAGAAAACAAAAAAACCCGAACTCTGGGGCTTCCCTGGTGGCGCAGTGCTTGAGAGTCCGCCTGCCGATGCAGGGGACACGGGTTCGTGGCCCGGTCTGGGAAGATCCCACATGCCGCGGAGCGGCTGGGCCCATGAGCCATGGCCGCTGAGCCTGCGCGTCCGGAGCCTGTGCTCCGTAACAGGAGAGGCCACAGCAATAAGAGGCCCGCGTACGGAGTTGGTCGGGGGGGGGGGGGGGGGGATCGAACTCTGCAAGGGGGAAACCTATGAAAGGATTAGAATAGCTGTGCTAATCTGACAAACCTAGATCTCTCATTCACCACATCTGCCACGACTGGCCTTCTATGCTGAATTTTCTGAACTCTTTTCAAAGTATAAGTTCCAAACAGTTGAAAACATGGCTCATGTCAAAGATTTTAGCCAATTACATTAATGATGGAATCAATGAGACGGTAAAGATATTTCAAGGAGACTTGGAGGAGCTATGTACTTACAGGCATTAAAGAAGAAGAATGTTCGAATGAGATTACTAGGTTAGATATGAAACCGCTCAATGCCCTCCAGGACAATAAAACTCTAATCTTTAGGGTTATCTTTCCCACCCATCAGGAATGATTAGCATCTCAACCAGGCAACATATACATGTTAACGTGTAACTTCCCATAGTCTGGGATCTTATTTAATAAAGAGTAAAGAGCAAGCAAGCAAAGGTAACCTCCCACAGCCTTGTAGGTAGTCCTGGGGTGGGCTTGTTAAGCAGCTCAGTGTTAATGACATTGAAGGGAGAGCCTGAACACTCCTGGCCTTATTTCCAAGATTTAGATCATTTTTCTTAACACTTTACTTATTATCCCTTTCCCGCTCTATTGTGATTCATAATCAAGATGGTAGGAAGAATATGCTAGCAAACAGACTTCAGGTACGCCCCAGAAACGTGAAGAATGCAGATGGGTGCATTTTGCGGCTGAGGGTAGGTGGCATTGGGCAAGGAGACAGGCAAAACTGAACAACCGAAGTAAGTGCCTTTCTCAAAAAACTAACTATAACTGTAGGCTTAATGTGCCCTATCAGAAACTGATACTCTGGTTTGGAAGCAGCTTGTTAACCGTATTTTGACTTTAAATAGCACACTTTGCTAATGGAGAATGCACATGCACTTTTCTTTCATAGAAAAGAGCCTCTTAGTTAATCCCATGTTAATTATACAATGCTATAAATGTGAATTTTCAGTGGGCCAGGGATCAATTGGCAGGAAACTGACACCAAAGTGAAAAGTTGAGCTGGGGTGGGGAGAGGGGGAGCTGCTGGGAAGAAAGGAGGGGAGTGAGTCACAGGTCGTGACCTCCCAGAAAAAGAGGTGATCTTGAACACTTAGAACTGAAGCTGAAGAAGGCTTCTAGAAGTGGAGGAGCCCCTGCCGTGGAGACAGGAGGCCTGAGGAGCAGCCAGTTCAGGGAGAGGAGAGCTGTCCAGAGTCCCAGGGCAGCCCGGATACCAAGCTGGGTTTCGAAAACTAGCAGGAAAAGTGTCTAAAAAGCAGGGACATCATCAGAGGGCCTGGGCGATGGGAACAGTCCATCCTCGCCTAGGAGTACTATTCCACTGAAATTATTTAGAATTGCTGGTGCATGGTGATAATAAAAAGCAGACTGACTCTTGGCTTTATTACTGTGTGGACCTCAATGAAGACCACCCAAAAGAGAACAGACGAAGGCTCTTTATTCAGAGCAAGGGAGTCGGCCACCATCGCTTACAGAGATTCAAAGACAGGCAGAGGAGCGGGAAAGCTTTACAGTGGAAAATAAGGAAGGCTCCAGGTATACCCTGATGGGAGCTTGGTGACATGGGGAAACCGGAGGAGAATGATAAGAAGTGGGGCAGCTTATGTGATTGGTTTGGGGAGCATACTTGGCTTTCTCTGGTCGGTCCTGAGTTGGAAGTCAGGGCAAAAAAATAGAGAAATTGGCATTCATTGACCAAGAAGTCCTGATGTTCTGCCATGATGGCTGTAGAGGTTATGGTTTGGCTTCCTGAGCTGGTTGCTGCAGAAGTCGTGGATCAAAATTCTTTTGTTACATATGGTCTGGCCACTGTCCATTTATATATTCAGTCTCTCAATTGTTTGTGAACATTCTACTTATCCCTTTATTGCCTGCACCCTAGTAGATGACTCTGTTGGCAGGCCCTGCCTATAAAGATATATGGCTGCAGTTGTACTAAAGTTGAACTGAATAGGGATTGATGTAAAAAAAGAGAAATCAGATTTACCTGGTAGCCATGGGCAGGACATGCTAGCCAGGAAGAGACTCAATGATGGAACAATACTGACTTGGGTTTTGGTGATGCACAAACTGAGCCAAGATATTCCTGGCTTGACCACAGTCTCTTGCACTCTTGACTTGTAATTCCCAGTAATTCTCAAACCTGACTGCACACGACTACCACAGTCACAATCAATCAAATGAGAACCTTTGAACATGGACCCCAGGTAACAGAAATTTTTTAAAACCCCCCAGGTGATTACAATGTACAGGAAGTTTAAGAATGAGTGCCCTAGCAGCCCTTGCTACTCAAAGTGTGGTCCCCCAACCACTAGTAACATCTGCATCACATGGGAGCTCATCAGAGCTGCAGATTCCCAGGCTGCACCCTCCATCTACTGAGTCAGAATCTGCATTGTAACTAAGCTCCAGGTAATTAGCACGCACATGAAAAGTTCCAGAAGCATTGCTAAACTGTTGGCTCAGTGTGGCCTCTCTATGGGGAGAAACACTAGGATTATTTCCCATTTTGCTGCCCAGGGAAGACATGCCTTCTCCCCTCCCCCACCTCTTCATCTAATTGCAAACAATGCTAGAGGTGGAAGCACAGACCTTATTTTAGAAAAACTGAAAAATGTGTCACCAGCGCTAGAGTTTTTGACATTAAAATGCATGGTTTGCTAGCAGACAGTGTAATTGCTTATCAAAATTCCCAGAAACTTAAGGGGAAAAAAAGACCAAAAGCAGAAGCCTCTAAAAAACTAATTTTGTCTTTTCCCAGGAAAATCTTTTCTGTTGATGAGTCAAAGAATATTCTATTAGGCTAGCCAAACTCTTGAAGTCTGCCCAAATAAACCAGTGTCCACAAAAAGACCTCTGATTTTTTCATGTTTTAAATGTATGTTTTTGGGAGAAAGGATTTAGAGTCAGATTAAGTAAGAATAATGAAATATTTGTATCTGTCTTCCTGTGTGTGGAAGAGCTAACATCCAGATATTCTTATTTGGGATGTGAGGAAATGAGGTTAAAATTTACTGACAAAGATCTTAAACTAAATCAGAGAAGTCATGGTTATTTCTCTAGAACTTTACAAAAAAACAGAGGATAAGACTATAAACTCTACTTTTAATAAAGAAGTTAAATTGTGAGGGTATGGAGTAAGGAAATAACACCAAACACAAACTCATATCCACAGGAAGAAATGAAGAGAACCAAAAAATGGTAAATAAGAAGGTTAATATAACAAACTATAAGTATATACTTGCTTTCCTTTTTTCTCTCACCTTTTAAAAAAGATTATATAAAGCAATAATTATAACAAACTGCTTTTTGGTTTCCAAGGCATATGGACATAATATGTATAGCAGTAATAGCACAAAAGAGGGGCACGGAATGGAACTATATAGGAATAAAGTTTTTATATCTGACTGGAATTAAGTTAGTACATAAGAAGTGGATTATGATAAATTAAGATGTATTTTGTAAGCCTGGGAGCCATTAATGACTTAAAGTAAGCCATTAAGAAAAAAACTAAAATAAAAAAATTTTAAATATCATTAAAGAAATGAAAACAATACACTAGAAAGTATCCACTTACTACAATAAAATGTAGTAAAGAAGGAAGAGAGAAACAAGATACCTGAGACACATGGAAAACAAACAAAACAAAATGGCAGATATAAATCCAACCATATCAATAATAACTATAAATATAAATGGATTAGGCAATACAATCCAAAGGCAGTGACTGTCAGACAGATAAAGAAAACAAGATCCAACTGTATGCTGTCCATAGGAGACACACTTTAGATTCAAATTTTGAAGGTATGCTAATGTTTAAGGATGGGAGTGGGTGTTGGGGGTGGGTACGTTTAATCTACTATGTGTTAGGCACTGAAGTACAGTGACTTTTTGCCTTAACTATAGCTCTTTTGTTATGGAAGACCCTAGCCCTCTAATATGAGGACAACTTCAGTTCCTCCAATGAGCATCCTAGAAGATTCAAACACCCTCCTCTCCTAATCAGTTCAAAGAGGAGAGAAAAAAGATGAGGCTAAAAACTATCAAATTATAATTTTCAAAAAGGTAAAAACAGGGCTTGCCTGGTGGCACAGTGGTTGAGAGTCCGCCTGCCGATGCAGGGGACACGGGTTCGTGCCCCGGTCCGGGAAAATTCCACATGCCGCGGAGCGGCTGGGCCCGTGAGCCATGGCCACTGAGCCTGCGCGTCCGGAGCCTGTGCTCCACAACGGGAGAGGCCGCAACAGTGAGAGGCCTGCGTACCGCAAAAAAAAAAAAAAAAAAAAAGGAGTGGTTGTAGCAGATTTTCCAGAAAGCAGCCACAGCAATATTTCTCATCCTTTCCAGAATTTTGCCATTCCCCTACTAAAAGAAGGACTCGATATACACGCTATTATATATAAAATAGGTAAACAACAAGGACCTACTGTAGAGCACAGGGAACTCTACTCAATACATTGTAATAACCTATAATGGAAAATAATTTGAAAAAGAATGTATATATGTGTATGTACAACAATCACTTTGCTGTATACTTGAAAATAACATAACATTGTAAATTAACTATACTTCAATAAAAAATAAATTAATTAAAAAGAAGGATCGATTTCCTTTCTTTGGGAAGGACTGTGAGACAACCCGAAGGAAAGAATGTAGCAGAAGTGGCCTCCAAGGGTAGGTCATAAAGGGCAATATAGCCTTTGCTGAGCTCATCCTTACCTTGGGAGGCTCAGCCTTGGCTCTCAGCCACCACGTTGGCCATATGGAGAGATAACATGGAGGTGTTCCGTCCATAGTCCCAGCTGTCTTTGTCTTTTGGTCTAACAGCTAGCATTAACTTCCACACATATGAGTGAGCAAACGTTTGGATGATTCCAGCCCACAGCCTTTCAGCAGCCCCAGCTGATGCCAGGTGCAACAGAAACCAGATATCCTGTCAAGCGGTGCCCAAAGCTCTTATCTGTGAGTGAAATAACTGTGGATGTTGTCTTACGCCACCAAGATTGGAGATGGCTTGATACATGGCACTAGGTAACTGAAACACGACTATAATCTCATTCCACAGTTAGGACAATTAGGTGAAAGGAAAACTCGATTAGAAAAATAATAAGCCAAAGAATGAGAAGAGTGTAGAGGGAACCAAAGCTTTATTAGGTTCTGAAATACGAGGGTTTTGTTGCTACTATTTTTGCCTAAGCTTTCTGGCAAAAAAGGAATATAGTTTAAGGCAGTGCTTATCAGTCTTGAATGTGCTCACAAATCACCTGAGAGTCTTGTTAGGATGCAGATTCTACACTTTGCTGTATCCCTGAAACTAACACAATATTGTAAATCAACTATACCTCAGTTTAAAAAAAAATGCAGATTCTGATTCAACAGGTCTGGTGGGAGCCCAAGATTCTTTATTTCTAACAAATTCCCACGTGATGTCAAAACTCCTGTTCCCGGGACCACACCTTGAAAATTCAGTAGGTGAGGCATCTTTGACATTTCTGCAACACATACAAATGAGCTTCATAAACTGTTTCTTAAAAGGGTCCTTCGTTGTATAATAAACGCATAAGGGAGAAGGAAATTTACTAAGCAATCCATGCAGGGTACAAGCAATGAAGGTCAAATACAAAGCTTGCTAGGATTGCCTTGGTCCAGGGGTAGGTTTTAGAATATCTGAGGTTGGATTTCATTTCTTTTAAGCAATCCTCCAACAATACTATTTCTTGTAAATGTACTTTTGATAAGGTTCGCAGAGCAGATTGTTTAAGGTTAATATCCCTGATGTGAACACAGCGCCAGACATTTTCTGTTGCCGATTAAAGGACGATCCATATGTTTCAACCATCAAAAAGAGGGTAGAGGGCTTCCCTGGTGGCGCAGTGGTTGAGAGTCCGCCTGCCGTTGCAGGGGGCGCGGGTTTGTGCCCCGGTCCGGGAAGATGCCACACGCCGCGGAGCGGCTGGGCCCGTGAGCCATGGCCGCTGAGCCTGCGTGTCCGGAGCCTGTGCTCCGCAACGGGAGAGGCCACAGCAGTGAGAGGCCCGCGTACCGCAAAAAAAAAAAAAAAAAAAGAGGGTAGAGTTTAGGTCACCTTATGAAATGGAAAAACGCCAACTCAAAACAGGTATTTGGATGAATGTCCACACAGCCATCACGTGGGGAAGACAAATCAAGAACATATCGTGGAAAGGATCAATATCTCCCTCAGCAAACCGCTCTGGACTATTCTAACCTACAGATAAATGAATGGCCAAAACCTCAAATGTGGGCCACTCAGCACTCAGAGGAACCCCACAAAGTAAGTGTTATCTGCTCTGTTAGGGGATATTTTATACTGAGCTTGACCTTCAAGGTTATAAAAATATAGGCTTTGCCTGACCAGTCAGTATAGCTTAGCCCTTCACCTCTCTCCATTCATAGAGGCAAGGGCTGAGAAAGGAGCAAAAGAAGGTACAAATGACCGAATGCTTTTCTTCACACATTTCACTAAAAGTGTTTGGGTTCTAACAACTGTCAATTATAGACAGAAATTCCTAAAGCCTGCCTGTTCCTCATGGAGAATACTGAATTGAGAAACTGAGGCTTCTACTCCAAAGGAGGAAATAGGTAAAGAATGAAAAAGGGTTATCTAATGAATGAGGTTGGATCCATAATTTGGGGAGAAATAGAATTTAGGTTTCTAAAAACAGAATGGACTATGGTCTGGGCCCAACCAGATGGCAAATACCTAGAATGTAGCCTGGATACAGCACTTCCTGATGGAATTTATATGACAGTAGCTCTAAATCCACACCTAGCTTATAGATAATTCAAAAATTGAAAAGGATGGGGAATCCAGTTGGGGTAAAGTGGTTGAAGAGAGAGGAAACCATCAGAAGGAAGCAGACCATGACCAACATTTTTGGTACAAGCAGAATTAGCTTCTTAGCATTGAAAAGATTTTTCTCTGTCATTATTTTAAACTCAGTGCTTCAGAAAACCATGACAAATGTTTAGCATAATGAAATAATGGTTTTACTATCAAAATGAGAGACTGTCCATGTTTAGGCAATGAAAGAAAATATAGTTTATAAGTTTAATCTAAGGATCAAAGTGATCTCTAAAGGAATGGGCAGCTTCACCAAATAACGAGATATCTCTTTCTGGAAGAATCCAAGGCTGCATGGACATTTGCTGGAGAGAACGTGCTTGCATTGGGTAGGAATAGGAGCTACATGACATGCAAGGTATAGGTGGAGTCTAAGTTTCTAGGGATTCCCTGTCATCTTCAGTCTGCCACTTGGCATCTGTTTATACCCCAAGAGGAGAATTTTCATACTGAAGTAAATATATTAGGTGGAGCCCTCCGAACCTGGAGCAGAAAAGGCCCCAAAGATCATTTTGTCCATTCTCCTTGTTTTACAGTTGAGGAGACCAGGTTCAGTTTTATTCCCGATGACGCAGTCACATACTGTAGTTATGTAGTTATGTAGTTTTGTGGTGGCAAAGCTGAGATTAAGAGCTTAAATTTCAGTATTTCCAGTCCGTGTGTGTGTGCGTGTGTGGTTTTAGGCAATAAACATATCTAACTGACATTATGTTTTCCACATCACAGTCACCCCTCACAACTCTAAACTTTATTGGTGAGCTTTTGTTGAATGTGGTTCTACTGAGACCCTATCAAGAGACACTTAACTTCAGGAAAAATTTCAAAGATCCACAAAAGTAGAGAATTCAGGTACCCTACACCCAGATTCAACAATTCTCAAATCTTGCCACATTTGCTTTATATGTCCTTTATATGTCCCTTTTAATCTTTGCTGAAGTATTTTAGACGAATCCTAAATGCTGTCTCTTATTACCTCTAATTCCATACTCATCTCTAGAAAATAGACCTTTTCTTACATAGAACCACAGTGCCATTCATGCTGAACCAAATGAATACCCAAGACCTAGTCTACAGTCGAATTTTCCCCAATTGGCTTAGAAATCTCAACTTCACCCCCTCAGCAAAAAAATAAAAACCAAACCAAGAAAAGAAGGTAATTATTAACTCTAGAAATAACCATTATAGAAAGGAAATGAAATCATATCTATGAATAATATTTACATAGCCATATAAATACTAAATACTGATGGATAAAAAAATTATCATGTAATTACATTAGGAGGATGAGGAAGGAACAGAGAATATCCTTATTCGGAAATGAAGAGATAATACCTAAAACTGAATATTTAAGAAATAGCAAAATAATCAGGGTTTTGTTTTGTTTTGTTATTCTTGTTTTGTTGGCGACGTGGAATTAAAATACCAGAAGAAACAGCTGAAAGATTTGAAAATGGCTGCCGCTGGGAAGACAGACTATGCAGGACGAGTGAGGACAGAGGAGTAATATTTTTTAATGAAGTAGAGTTGATTCACAATATTGTGTTAGTTTCAGGGGTACAGCAAAGTGATTCACATAGAGATGTATATTCTTTTTTTCATTCTACTCCATTATAGGTTATTACAAGATATTGAATATAGTTCCCTGTGCTATACAGTCAATCCTTGTTGCTTATCTGTTTTATGTATAGTAGTTTGTATCTGTTAATCCCATACTCCTCATTTATCCTCCCTACTCCCTTTCTCCTTTGGTAACCATAAATTTGTTTTCTGTGTCTGTGAGTCTGTTTCTGTTTTGTATATAGATTCATTTGTATTTTTTAGATTCCACATAGAAGGGATATCATATAATATTTTTCTTTGCCTGACTTACTTCACTTAGTAGGTCCATTCATGTTGCTGCACATGGCAATATTTCATTCTTTTTTGTGGCTGAGTAATATTCCATTGTACACATATACGTATATATATATATATATACACACACACACACACTCATCACACCTTCTTAAGCTAGTTGTCTGTTGAGGAGTGCGTGGGTTCATTTTATGTCTTGGCTATTGTAAATAGTGCTGCTATGAACTTTGGGGTACACGTATCTTTTCGGATTAGAGTTTTCGTCTTTGCAGATACATGCCCAGGAGTGGGATTGCTGGATCATATGGTAACTCTGTTTTTAGTTTTTTAAGGAACCTCCAAACTGTCCTCCATAGTGGCTGTACCAATTTACATTCCCACCAACAGTGTAAGAGGATTCCCTTTTCTCCACACCCTAGGAGAGATGTTTTTAATTGGGTTCCCTTTTCTTCACACCCTAGGAGTCATGTTTTTAACTAACTATTCATGTGTAGCTTTGTGCATATGTAACTTTGACAAAAACAAAAGTAGCATATCTGTGTCTGCCACTGATTGGTCCCCTCAGATCACTGCTAGAAGGCAACTCTTCTCTCAATATATCCAAACACAAAATATCAGCCATCAGTCTGGACTGGTTGTACTGTGGTTCTGGGGCACATCAGCCATCCTAGACTCTACCTCCACCATCATATTGCATCTTGGGGACTGCCTTTGCATCCCTCCTGTGTAGAGTCAGTGGTTTCTAAATCCTCAAACTTCCTCTTTCTTGGTTTAGTACCTCATTTCGGTGGAGCCCCTCCCCTAGTAACTTTCAAAGAAAAAAAGAGGGGATGAAAAGTTCAAAATCTTTCAGGTCTAAATATATCATTCTTATCCTCACACTTGATTGCCTGACTGTAGGGTAGAACATAGCCAAGGATTCCCATGCAGGATTTTAAAGCTACAACTCCCTGAGTCTTTCAGGTTGCTATTGAGAAGACTGATGTCTTGTTTATTCTCTGTGCCATTATATGATCTATTGCATAATTTTGTTTGTGTGGAAATGTTGAGGATCTTCTCTTTAACCGTGGTGTTCTAAAATTTCCTATTGATATGCATTGGTTTGGGTTGATTTTCTTTCACTATGCTGCTCACTTAGGGGAGCCTTTTCAATCTGAAGGCCCATGTTCTTCAGTTCTGGGAGAAATTTTCTAATATTTTCTTTAAGATTTCTTCCCTTATATTTTCTCTGTCCTTTGTTTCTGGGATGGCTGTTGTTTACATGCTGATCTCCTGGCCTGCTGGTCTGATTTTCTTTTTTTATCTGTTCTCTCCTCCGTTCCATCTCTTTACGTTTTTATTCTACTTACTGAAAGATTTCCTCAATTGTATTTTCCAGAATTCTACTATTATTTTAAATTTGTTTTTATGCTTTCAACTTCTAAGCACTTAGTGAATGTTTCTTTTTTGTAGTGTTCTGTTCTTGCGTACAATATCTTCTCTTCTACCTTTGAGAATATTAATTATAGCTTTGTTATTATTTTTATTTTCTGCTTCCTGCACTGTCTCTGTTCTTCCAAATTCCTTGCTTGTTTTGGTCTCTGCCTTTTCTGTTGCTAGCTTCCCTCAAACACCTGATGACCTTTGCCCGCCGGCTCATATTTAAGAATGAGGCAGATTGGAAGATCCATGTGTGAATAAGTTTTTTTGTTCTTGGCAGACTTGAATATAGGCTGCTCAGTTTGAGCCACTCAATGGTGGGATCCCTGGCTCTCAGTTTCTTTAGGTATTTTTCTTGGGCTGATCAGTGATTCCTGAGAAGAAATCTTTGATTTCTTGCCTGGGGTATATAAGACTGCCCACAGAGCTCTGGGCTCAAAGTAGGGAAGGGAGTTGGGCATGTCACTGTTAACTGCATAGATGTTCACTTAACCTTTTCCCCTTTATAAATAAATAAATAAATAAATAAATGAATGAATGAATGTATGTATGTATGTACGTATGTATTCATTCATTCATTCCAATTCTTTTCTCAGCTCTGTTTGAAATCTCAAGTTCAAAGTCCCCCCCCCAAAAAAAAAAAAAAAAACAAAGTCCCCCTGCTTCTTACCCACAGTCTTCTGCCATGATGGGGAGGGATTCTGGATCCTAACTCCTTCCTTATGAGTCCTGCTCTCTTAAGCCCCACTGCATCTTCACTTGTGGAGGTAGCTGGTAACCCAGGTCCTGCGCCTGGCTGGGGTTGCACACAGCAATCGTGTTCTACCACCGCTAGCTCAGGTTTCAGTTTTCAGGTGTTTTAGGGCAGTTTCTACTCATATAACCACTGTCCACCTTCTAAAATGTAATTTCCTGCCATCTCTCATCCCATTGTCTTTCTTACATGTTTTCACCTTTAAAAAATAGTCTTCTAATTTCCATTTTAGTAGGATTTCGTGAGGAGTAGAGGTAACTGCGAGTGTTCAATTTACTGTGTTTAACCAGAAGGCCAGTATATCTATTGAGTTTATATTTTTATTTCCTAATTTTTACTGTGTGTCTGGGGGGTGGCTGGTGTGCGCATTTGTATCTGTTAATTGCAGTTGTCTCCGTATTTGTTACTAGCCGTTTACACTTTGGTGGGAAAATGACATGGTTTATTCACATTCTACTTCCTACACTTTCTACTGTTTTAATATTTTGTTTTGTATTGTTTAATAAACATGTATTATTTTTATAATCTGAAAAAAAATTTATTTTGAAAAAGACATTAGTTCATCAGTGACATTTACTTCCTGTGGTTATTCAGGAAAAAAAAACCAAACAAAACAGAAAAGAAAAGAATACAGGTAGGAGAAATAAAATGAAATCTTCAGAATGTCAGCAATGGAATTTAAAGTGTCATGAAACAGAAAGACAGTGGTGTCTTTTGTTAGTATTTTGTTCCTTTTACTAGATGAGATTCTGTATATGAATTCATTAACAATTCATTGACATTTGATTAAGTGCCAGGCACCCAGCTACATCCTAACATTACAAAGCCATAAGAAACCCAGTCCAGCAGAGGAGAGAGACATATAGACCAATGATTGCATTAGAGACTTATGAGTGCCAGAGTACAGACACGAACAAAGCTTTGCTGATGCAGAGACACAAAATATTAGTTCTTCTGGGGTAAGAGCGGGTGGGGGATGGGTTAAGAAAGTCTTCACAAAATGACATTTGAAGTCAATCTTTTTACCAAGTTCCCCTTGCCATCTAGTGGCTTCTGCTAATATGTCGGAAATAACCAAACAGGTTTGTTTGTTTTTCTTATTTCTGGGTTTCTCTTTTCCTCGCATTTTTAAATTTAGAAAAATGGAAACATATGTATTTTTAAAGCATACAACCAGGGCTTCCCTGGTGGCACAGTGGTTAAGAATCCGCCTGCCAATGCAGGGGACACAGGTTCGAGTCCTGGTCCGGGACGATCCCACATGCCGCAGAGCACCTAAGCCCGTGCGCCACAACTACTGAGCCTACGCTCTAGAGCCGCAAGCCACAACTACTGAGCCCACGTGCTACAACTACTGAAGCCCGTGCGCCTAGAGCCCGTGCTCCACAACAAGAAAAGCCACCACAATGAGAAGCCTGTGCACCGCAACAAAGAGTAGTCCCCGCTCGCTGCAACTAGAGAAAGCCCGCGCGCAGCAACGAAGACCCAACGCAGCTAAAAATAAATAAATAAATGAAATAAATAAATTTTAAAAAAAGCATACCACCAAACAGAGTAATGAGAGTTATTTTAGGGAAAGATTTACTTTTCCATTCTGACTAGAAAATCTACTATTCACCCACCAGGAGTTCAAATTATTATCAATAGGAAAGAGGAGGGATATTCGATATTAAACAAAACACTTTCATTTTACATATTAGGCAACTAGGGTAACAAACAGAAAGATAGCAGGTACATTGTTTATGGCTTTGGGGAACAAAGCCAATTTGATTTGCCAGTTTGGCCATAATAATATTGAAAATTTATGTTACTTCTTCTAAGGTTTAGCATCGCCAGAATTTACTGGTAAATTCAATGTTCTGAGGAGGAAATACATTTGCACAATACAAAACCAAGAATGTATGATTGTCATGCAGGGGAAAGCTCCCTGGCATTCCTGCCTGCCACATCCCAGTTCCTACCACCCCTGGGGTAAATACTGTTCTTTCATATGCCTTTTTCCCCCCAGAATTTCCACCAAAAAAACAAACCAAAACACTGAATGTTGATCCTTATTTCCCAGTTTTTATGCAAGAGTTGCTTCTGACAAACACTAAAGTTTGGCCCAACAATATTAATAGCATCTAGAGTTTAAATTAACAGCAGTCTTTTAGTTAAACTTTAAAGACTGAACACCAACATTTATCTCTGATCCTCCCACAAACCCATTAAAATGATAACAAAAGATAAAAACACTAAAACTTCACAAAGATACCGAGAACGGGAACAGTGAAACCAGGCAGCATGAGATACCCTGATAGCTTTTATTATTTGTTCACTATTATTTGTTCCCTGCCTGTACTTGCTCCGCTTTCCTAAAGATAGAAATACTTCTCCATCCCGTGTACTCTGGACACGGCCATTTGACTTGCGTTGGCCAAAGTACCGTAAGCAAATAATACAGAAGACGTGTCTGAGCAGAGCTTTCGTGCCCTTCTGTAGTTCAGTTCTCTTCTGTCTTTCGCTGGGAGAACTAAATTCCCCAGATGGTGTCTGCTCTTAAGCTTGAATCCCAGATTTCAAAAACACACAGAGCCAAGCCCAGCAGAGCTAGCAGAGAAACAGCCCCTCCCGGGACTTAGACCAAAACAAAAAACAAAAAAAACCCAAGAACAAAAAAAGTAAGCCATTGAGATTTGGTGGGTGTCTGTGGCTACAACAATAGCTCACTAATGCAGATGCCAACATTTTTGGGAAGTCGAATAATGAATTATGGAGTGGTACCAGGAGAAAGCAAATATCTCACAGATCTATAAATACAAATATCTATAGACATGTATCTATAGATACTAAATAATAAATGTATTGATACTAATATCTAGAGAGCTACCAATATTAAATCTAACTCAACAGAAAATCACTCCACACCCCACAGTGAAAGTCAACTGTCATTGAGCCCCACCTCTGCTCACAAAGCTAATTTTATTTGCCATGCTTTAGTCTTAAATCTGAACACAAGCCAAGGGAAGCCTGCAACATGAAAGACAGAAACCGAAACACACACAAATGAAGGAACTTGTAGGAGACAAAGATGAATCAGGAAGAAGAAAAAGCTTAAAGAAACTAAAATTAATTTTCTCGGAACCATAAGCGACAGTAAACGTGAAACAAGATTATACATGAAACAAGATTAGGATGTGTTAAAAGGAACAGAAGAATGTTCCTATAGCCCAAATGACAAAATTCAGTAAAAGGTGTAGACGATAAAGTCAAGGCTATCTCCCAGCCATACTGTCCTAATGAACCACCTCATGGAAAACCACTGACATTATCCATAGCTTCATGAAGTTATGCAACTAAATGGCCCAAGAAAGAAAGAAGAAAACACAAACAAATGGAAGATGTGAGAGGATAAGAAATAATCTGTCTAGCAGGTCCACTGTCTAATAAATAGAACTTCCAGAAATAGAGAACAGGGAAAGCAGAGAAGGAAAATCATAAAATATGAATATATTCGAAAACAGTAGGCTCTCCAGATGAAAACTCACTGAGAGCAAAATAAATAAATAAATGCAGTAAAAATAAATAAGAAACATGAGTGACATCCAGGCATTGTGAATTTTCATACCACCAGGAATTTTTTTTTAAAGTATGAAAGCGTCCTGGTAGGAGGTATGGATGTGGGTGGGCCACATACAAAGGATTAGGAGTTGGATTGACCTTGCTCTTCTTAATAAAGACAAAGGATGCTAGAGGTTGAAGGAGCTATGTCTTAAAATGTTAAATGAAAACTCTATACCCAGCCGAAGTACAGGCAAACAGTTTCAGACAGAAAAATGCTAAAAAATGTACCTTCCATATATTCTTTCTCAGAAAAACACTGGTGGATATGCTCCACCAAAATAAAATAAACAAGCCAACAAAAACGGTGAAGGAAGGAAGGGAGGAAGGAAGGAAGAAAAATATAGCATACTGGTTATATTTTGCTATGCAATAAATCACCCAAATATGTAGTGGCATAAAAAAATTTATGATGTGGTCAGGAATTCAAGAAGGACCCAGCAAGGATGGCTGTTTTCCATGATATCTAAGGTCTCAGGTGGGATGACTCAGATGGCTGGGAGTAACTCAGATAACTGGATTTGAGGCTCATTAACAGCTTAATCATATTTCTATTACTTTGCGGTAAACAATTAAAAACACCCCATACTACCCAAACCAGATGGGAATTTAAATAGGGTTTAAGGACAACTAGTCCTTAAATTGATAAATCCTTGTGGATGTTGACAGAAAATGCCTTAGTTATTCTCAATTTGTTGCTCCCCATCTCGAATTACTTATTCTAGAAGAAGGCCTGATAGACGCACCTCCCAAACCAGGCTCCTTATCTGCCACCCTGCACCCACCATACCCGAATGCTCTCCTCCCATCCTATTTCCAATCTTCTTGTGGAACTGGCACCACGACTACCCAGGTGTCCAACCTGAAAGCTTAAAGTACTGTTAGACACCTTCCTCTTCCCCTTTTCAATGGAATAACCAAATCCTGCCAGAATTATTGCTTCAATTAGCCCCATTCTCTCCAAGCTCTCCCTTCAGCGTCTTGTCCTCTGCCCCTTGCACTACTGTAATAGTCATGCACTGGTCAACTAGCCCCCAGGCTTCTGTAACCCCAAGTCCATTTTCCACATGACGGACGGAGTTAGCTTCCTATAACCTAACGTCGACTGTATGACTTCTCATTTAAATCATGTACTCAAAAAGCCTAAACTAAGGCTAACAAGTTGCCGTACAAATCAAATTTCCTAGCATTTTTACAAGTAGCAGCACAATAGAGGCAACGCAGCTTAGAAACCTGAAATCTGAATCTTGGTTTTGATTCCTGCCCTCAACACTCTCTAGCCTGGGTGCTGGGCACTACGTTATCTGTGCTATAGTTTCCTCACCTGTAACAACAATAACAACAAAAATACTGATTATAAGGATTCAATGAGATACAAAGGAAAACATCTAGAATTGCATTTTCCAAGAAGGAAGCATTTGAGAAATGCCAGATGGTATTACTGTTAATATTATTATTGTATAAAGATCTCTTATCATAGACACTCTGTAATGTGCCAGTCACTGTGCCAAATCTTATTCAGCTTTAATTCCGTTATATAACCGCAAAGCTCCCAGCACATATTAGAGATAAAGCACATATTTTAAAATTAAAATATCTATTGTTTCAGTCTCTGAAACCAAACAATATTAAATGCAAATGTCACAAATTCTACAGAAGTGAAAAGAAAATATTACAGTTCATGCTTCTCAGATTCCTACAATCCCACCTAAAGCCCTAAAATGAATTTTCCAGAACATGCTGGATAACATATATTTTTTCCTAGTCTAAGTAAGTAGCCTTCTTTGATCTGGGTTTAAAAATGAACTAGATCCAAATGCCGCTAAAACTTTCAGTCTCCTGTTTTCACATTCTTTAGAGCCAAAGCTTATTATTTCCTGACGTTTTTAGTAGCTGGGATATACATCATCTACTTTAGCCTAAAGAGTACAGTAGAGTTGAAAAGGAATCATAAAGTACTGCAGAGGAATTTTGTTAAGCAATTGGTAGATAAAAGATAAAACAGCAAAGGGAGAGATCTTATTAGCTAAGTGATTAACATATCAAAACAGCTGTTTTCTCAGGGCTCGGAGATAAGGTTTGGATTTGGGCCAGCAGCTCTTTACGATTTAAATTAGGTTTGTCAAGTGGTTTCCGACTCTTCCAACAGGGCCCTGAAGCTCACCTGGAGGCACCCGAATGCAGGCCACCATTTCAAAGAGGTTTTTACTTGGGTCATTTGCACCCGTATTGATGAAAACCAAATGGCAGCAGCGGGCCTTGGATTCCTTTGACTGAATCTAAAGGAAAGTGAAGCAGTGGGTTGGTCATTGTGTCATCTGCAGCAAGTCAAAGTCTCCAAAAGGCTCAGAGAAGGGTTTCAGTCCAGGGGATTCAATCTTAGATGTGGGCTGGACTTCAGTTGAGAGGGATTTCTTAAGAACTCCATGTGGCTGAGATCTGACAGAATTGCTGGGAAAGGCAGTTGGAAACTTCCAGGGGTTTGTGTCTGTCATTGTCAATCAGCCAGTTTAACAAATTGCATTTATTATTACATCGCTGTTGTTGTTGTTTACTGATTATAAGAAAACACGGGAATTTGTAAAATACAGAGAAGAGAAAGAAAAGTAAAATTGCCTGCCACCCAGAGATCTACTACAACCAACATTTTGGCTTATTTTCTTCCTTCCTTCCTCCCTCCCTTTCCTTTTTCTCTCCTTCCCTCCTTCCTTCCTTCCTTCACATCCACCCATCCATCCATCATCCACATGGCTCTTTTTATCCATCTATTTATCTATCTCTTTATATAGTTACATATAGTTCTATATCTCTGTAGTTTGTTACATAAGTTTTGCATTGTCACTGATTTTCAGATGTTTTGACTCTTATCCTCTAATTTGCAACCTTTCATCTGGGGGATCTTCTGGCTTTGCTAGGCAGAGTGCCCCTTGGGAATTTGTGGCCGTTTATTCTCTGTTAAAAATTCCTTGCAATCAAGAATTTGGTGTTTTTCTTAGTGTAACTAAAACAAAAACAGAAGATCACCCAGAACCAGAGGAGTTTGCACTAGATATTTTTTTAGGTTTCTGCCCACAGAATTATTGCCATGTCCCACAGCCTGGCCTCTGCTCACTCTTGTCACATCCATCCAGACACGGGCCTCTGGTGGCTCCTTGGTCTCTAGAGACTGTCTCTTAGGGCAGGATTGGAAATGTCTCTGCCAAGATGCCCACAGAAGCACCTTGAAGGGTAATTTATAATTAGTAACAATAAATAATGGTGGTTAACATCTTGATAGGTGTTATTTTTTTTTTACAAATTTTTTTTCCATTTGCGAACACAGCACATAGATGGTTTGCATTGTGAATCAAGGTGCCTTGAGTTCTATTCCAAATTTGGTCTCAACCATTGCCTTTCACTAGCACTTGAATTCTCTGGGCCTCAGTTTCCCTACCTATGAAAGGGAAGGGGAGGCAGTGGACGCTTAGGGGACCAGACGCTCGCTGAGATCATTCCCAGATCAGCAGTTACACTGTACTCTGAAGATTTTGATGGCCCTGTATTGGCTGGGCATTGAGGCATTCTTTCCATCAACCACCAGTCAACAGTGAACCTGCCACGGGCGCACACGCAGAAGGAACCTGGGGGTCGGCGGGTGGACGGAGAATCCAGGGTCTGTTTTCCCCAAGCAAAGTTGTAAAGTCTGGTTATGTTGGTCCTCTGTATCTCTCCTCGTCCCTTGGGTGAGGTAAGCTAGGCAAGTAGAGGGGTGTGTGTGTGTGTGTGTGTGTGTGTAGACAGATATGAAGGATAATTTATTACACACATACCTCATGGGACACTGGCACTGGTCAGTACTTCGTGAATAACCCCAGAAACAAACATAAGATGGAGCAATGGCTGGAAAGAGCAGACGCCACTGAATGGGCCCACGAAGGCCTCGTACAAGAGCTGCGGTGTTTGCTCCCACAGGCCAGAGGCCATGAAAACAATGTGTTTCCTGCTTTCAAGGGCACACAGGTTAGTCCTCGTGGCTCCAGGCCTGGCATTCAGCCACAGCTGTCACCCTGCCACGTACTCAGGGGTGGGAGGGGAAGGCAGCTCCTGGGAATGGCTTCCTGTCCCCGCAAAACAATTTCACCCCCAACCCTCATGGAGGTGGGCTCCTCCAAACTCCCTTGTTATTGACACAGCCAGCCTGCTGTGATGCATTCAGCAAATACTGGGCACTCGAAGGCTTTTGTGCTTCTTGTTTAACAACGACTGAGAGTTGATTCCCTACTTCTACAGGACTTACAAAACAATGTGGAAAGAACAAATCCAAGGCCACTTGGCAAGCAGGTGGGGGTCAAGCTCCGCATACTTTAGCACACACCCTGGCCCGGTTGGAGCCACAGTGCCAGGATTGCTAGCCCACCCCCTATTCTTACACTACTCCCTGTCTGCCCCTTTGCAAGTGCCTGAAATTTCCAGAGTTGAGAGTCATTCCTTATATGTATGTATTGGGGTGTCCCCTAATTAAGATTCAAATCTTAGGGCAGGAATAGCACTTTGGGCTTTTATCAAACATTTACCTTAGTGGAATATTCTTCCTCATACCCCTCTCTGAGAGAATTAGCTAAAGCCAGGCGTTCCTGGAATGAGGCAGGAATGACACACCTCGCCAGGCTGTCAGAAAAGGAGGGAAAAGACTGGTGGGGGGGGAGGGGAGGGGAGGGGAGGGGGCGGGATTTGCGGAAGACAAACTTCTCCTTATGGTTGGTCCCGCTTTCAGCTGACTAGCCAGCCCAGGTTGCGACTTTATTCGTTCATCTTCTTGGGAGTGTGTTTGAAATACTAAGCAATAAAGAGTCTGGGGGTTGACCTGTTTAATTAAGTGGAGGTTTACGCAAACTTATTTACCTGCTGTCTTCACTGATTCTTCTGCCTCCCTCCATTCCCTAAACAGAAGTAGCCCCAGGGACTCACCGGCTCCCTTCTTCCTCTACCCTCTTCCTCCATTTGGGAAAATCTCACTTTTTCAGCTTTAAGTATCACAATCAGTAGCCTGCACCTCCCAAATGTCTCTCTAACCCAAGGGTCGGCAAACATTTTCTGCGAAGAGCCAGAGAGAGTATTTTAGGCTTCTCGGGGCGTCCATCTCTGTTGAAACCCCATCTTCACAGCATGAAAGCAGCCAGAGACAACATGTAGGTGAATGGGGATGGCTGTGCTCCAATAAAACTTTATTTATGAACACTGAAATTTGAATTGCGTGTAATTTTCACTTGTCACATATCTTTTCCCCCAACCACTTAAATATGTAAAACCTATTCATGGGCCTTACAAAAGGCAGACTGCGATCCACTGTGATCTGGATTTGGCCTGAGGGTGGGAGTTAGTTAACCTCTCCCCAAATTCCACTCCTCCCGCTGTCCAAAACACCCTCAGCCTTGACATTTATAATATGAAAATCACCCTGTCCTTTATCCACCCCACACAATAACTGCTCTTCCTAACTTCCTTATTTCTCTGAGGATGCCAGAATTTTCCAGGGACCCAGGCTGGAACTCTGAGGGTCACCATAGTTCCCGTATGTCATCTCTTATGCAAAACCAGCATCCCAATCCAATGGCTGACCCACACGCACTGCTTCTAGCATCTTGCCTTCTCTCCTGTGCAAGATGTCCTGTGCATCCAAACTACTGATACTTCTCCTAGAGCAAGACTTTCATCATCGAATTCCCTTCAGTGTCTCTACCTTTTCCCGCACACATTGAGCCAGCCTGCGGGACCCTCTGCTTGTCTACATGCAGTTTCCCCTCTGCTGGAGTTTCCTAGTTTCCTCCCTTGCTATTTCCCTACAAGGATCCTCTGTGCGAACCAAAATGACCAGACTTCAGCAGGTGAAATCAACATGCAGGGGGAGGGGGATTCCTACCGCTGTGCCTTTACTCCCGGTCTCCTCCTCTCTCCCCCTACCCGAGCTCCTTTCCCTAAACCCATGGACCTAACAAAAGGCTCACAGCCAACCATGACAAGATACCACTTCACACACACTAGGGTGGCGAGCACAGAAAGGCTGACAATAAGTAGCCTTGGCGAGAATGTGGGAAAACTGGAACTCTCATATAGGGCTGCTGGGATGTAAAACAGTGCAGTCACTTAGGAAAATAACCTGGCAGTTCCTCAAAAGGTTAAACATATAGTTATCGTATCACCCAGCAATTCCACACCCAAGAGAAATGAAAACATAGGTCCACACATTACAGCAGAAACGAACACAACATTGTAAATCAACTCTACTCCAATAAAAATTAATTTAAAAAAATATATAGGTCCACCCAAAAACCTGTCCACGAATGTTCATACCGGCATTATTCATAGTAGCTAAAAAGTAGAAACAACCCAAAGGACCACTAACTCATGAATGGATAAACAGGAAAGGTCACATATTGTATAATTCCATTCATACGAAATGGTCGGAATAGGCAAATTTATAGAGCTAGAAAGTAGATTAGTGGTTGCCTAGGACTGGGGTGGGATTGAAGGAATGGAGAAGGTAACGGGTCACTGCTAATGGGTATAGGGTTTCTTTTAGGACTGATGAAAATGTTCTAAAATTGATGGTAGTGATTGCTGCACAACCCTGTGAGTACACGAAAACCCACTGAACTATACACTTTTAAATGGGTGAACCATATGGTATGTGAATTATATCTCCATAAAGGTGTTTTTTTTAAAAAAAAAAAAGGCTCGGGCTTCCCTGGTGGCGCAGTGGTTGAGAGTCCGCCTGCCGATGCAGGGGACACGGGTTCGTGCCCCGGTCCGGGAAGATCCCACATGCCGCGGAGCGGCTGGGCCCGTGAGCCATGGCCGCTGAGCCTGCGTGTCCCGAGCCTGAGCTCCGCAACAGGAGAGGCCACAACAGTGAGAGGCCTGCCTGCGTACCGCAAAAAAAAAAAAGGCTCATGACCAAAGCAGATCACTGTAATCTGTTAAAGATTATCTTCATTTTGTAGCTACATTATCATCTGTTCCACTCATTTGATATTATACACTATCTTATGATTTTTTTCTGCTTACGTTTTAATTTCCCAACTACTTTGAAATTCTCATACTTTTGCATATCAATGCCTGTGTCTGTTGATTTAATTCAGAAGAGAATTCCAAGTAGTTAAAATAACTTAAATCGAACCAGAGCTGGAGATGATAGCTTATAGAGTATGGGTGTGTCAAACACAACTCACAAGGACCATATTGACATGAAATGATGAAGTGGGGAAGAAAACAATCTTCGGTTTCACTCGTGAATTGACGTGTCTTGCTTTTACTATTGTGCGTGCCTTGGACATGGTTAACTGGGCACGGGCTGTCTCTCTGATCCACTGCAGAGTGCCTGGAAATTAGGATATTTGGTTATGCTTACGTTGCAGTTTCCCCATTCATAAAGCCAAAGTATGATGGAATTATATATATTTTTTAAGTTACTAATTCACGACTACTATGAACCTACTATGTGCATAGTGTTGGATCCAAAGACTAAGCAAATTCAGTAAGTAATAAATGACCATAGCCGTCAGCTTTCTATATACTAAGCATGAGGCACTCTAAACCCTGTTTGCTAACAATTTGTTTTTTTCAAAAGGTTTATATTTGGGACATGGTTTCTGGGAATATATCAATTAGTAAAACATTAAAGTGTGTATCATAGGTCTATATTCAACATACACTGACTAGGTTAGCAAGAAGTTAAGGATATGGGAAAAAATAGAATCCTATTTGTGTATAGCATTCTCTAGAGAGTATACATGATCCATTCCATAAATTATATCCAAGGAAATGCTCTCAACACAAGGGTTAAGTTACCTTAGTAGTATTCAAGGGTCCCAAAAGAACTTTCTACCTTAGGATACTACTCAGAGTAAAGATGCAGCAATCTAGTAAATTATAAGTTTTAATATGAGGGAAGTATTTTAGGGAAGGTCAGAAATCATTTGCCTCTCAAGTATCTTGAATTGAATCATCTAATTCTCAGCAAGTGAAAATGCAAAGTCAAAGCTGTAGGTGCAGCAGAACCCTTGGAAGACCAGCTTCCCACAGATTGTCTTACAGCCTCATTTTCAGGATTCCTCAAATCCTTGAGGACCACCCAGGGCCTGGGCAAGCTTGCCAAAGCTAGAGTTCCTACCCAGAGGTGTGGGGTCTGGGTAGTTACTAGTTAGTAGAAAACTTAGTTAGTAGAAAACTTAGTTAGTAGAAAACTTCAGCTACTTGTGTGGAATGTCCTTTCTATGTATCTGCCCTGGGAACCCATTAATGGTGGTGACCAAGGATTCAGGAATTGGAATCTTCACTAATCACAGTGGCTTTACCTTAAAAACTGAATGAGTTTCCTACGGCTACTGTAATGAATTACCACAAACTTAGTGGCCTAAAACAGCACACATTTGTTCTCTTCCGATTCTGGAGGTCCAAAGCCTGACTTGGCCCTCACTGGGCTAAAATCAAGGTGTCAGCAAGGATGGTTTCCTCTGGAGGTCTAGAGGAGACTCCATCTCCTTGCCTTCTCGAGTTTCTAGAGGCCACTGGCATTCCTTGGCTTATGGCCCCTTCTTCGTTCTTCAAACCATCACATCTTCCAATCTCTCTCTGCCTCCCTTTTATAAGAAGACTTTGATTACAATGAGCCCACGAGGGTAATCCAGGACAATCTCCCCACCTCAAGATCCTTAATTTAACCAATCTGCAAAAGCCCTTTTGTCATGTGAAGTGACATATTCACAGGGTTCAGGGATTAAGACATGGATGTCTTTGGGGGCCATTATTCAACCACAGAAACACAACAAAAAGGAGGCCTCCTTGAAATATTAGCATCACCATCGTCACTGCCTCTAAACACCTACAATAGTCTGGGCATGGGCAGTCAGCACTCTACACCCATCGTTTCGTGTTGTTCTTAAGCAACACTGGAGTTGAGCGCTGGTTCACCCATTTCACACATGCTAACACTGAAGCTCTGGGAGGCTTAATGACTTGTCGTCAAGAGTCCCACAGCCGTGAGTCCCGTCACCTCTTACTGCAAAGGCTGTGATTTCAAACGCTATCAGAGAATTCTGGTTGGCCTCTCACGGTCACTACAACCATTTCCTTCTAGGGTGGTGGGAACACCTCGTTCTCATCATCCCACCTTCTGCTGTTCAGTCTGATGCAGCCCCCAGGTCTCGTTGCCAACCCAGTGCCCAACAAAGACCTAGACGGGTAAGGGGGACACAGCATCTAGCCCACCTGTCTGCCTCATTGTGGAAGGGGCTCAGTCCTTCAACATTTGTTTAGTGTCCTCTATGCACTAGTCATGGTACCAGGTCCTGGCGGTTCAATTTTATCACAAACCATTCTGTACAGGCATAACTCGTCTTATTGTACTTTGCACTTTTTTTTTATTGCTTTATCACACTTCGCAGACATTGCATTTTTTTTAAATTGAAGGTATGGGACCATCCTGCATTGGGCAAGTCTATTGGCGCCATTTTTCCAACAGTATTTGCCCACTTTGTGTCTGTGTTACATGTTGGGAATTTTCACACTATTTCACACTTCTTCATTATGATTATATTTGTTCTGGTGATCTGTGATCTTTGATGTCACTATTGCAAAAAGATTACGACTCTCTGAAGGCTGAGATTGATGGTATTTTTTTAATTAAGGTATATACACTCTATTTGAGATGTAATACTATTGCCACTTAATAGACCACAGTATTGTATAAACATAACTTTTATATGGACTGGGAAACCATAAAAATTGTGTAACTTGCTTTATTGTGATATTTACTTTACTGCAGTGATCTGGAACCGAACCCACAATATCTGAGACGTGTGCCTGTATATTGCTGATGCCACACCTACAGCACTTACAGTTTTAATAGTACAACTTGTCTTGTACTTTATGATTTAAAACAAGTAGTTATCATTGACTCTAATTACCGGTGTATTTAAAATGCACGAAAAGACGAGATATAGATACTTAAGATTTAGTCATTGTCTTTTCCCTACCAAGCCAATATTCTTTGACTTTTACTTAGTTCACTAATTTTACGTAATTATAAGTAAAGGTTCTTCCTTATTTCCAAAGGGGAAACTGGGGCACAGAATGGTTATTTGGTCCATAAGCAGGAAGAAAAATAACCCAGGGGGATCCCAGTCTAAGGCAGCCACTTGTAGAGACGGTGAGCCAGCCCTGAGAAGGGTCCAGATTGGATAAACCATGTCTGCAAAGGATGGCTTGCCCCGGACTGTGACAGGCCACTTGAATTTGCCTGCCTGGTTTATTTGGACTATGCCTAAAAATCCTCAGAATACCCCAGAAAAGCCCAACTCATCCCTTTTTTTTTTTTTTTTTGGTTTGCCCACACATCACAACTTGAGGGATCTTAGTTCCCCGACCAGGGGTTGAACCCAGGCCCACGGCAGTGAAAGCACCGTGTCTTAACCACTGGACCACCAGGGAAGTCTCCATCCCTGTTCGGAGACTGGGCATATAAGGTTGCTGGGGCCAGAGAGTGTTTTGTTTTTTTAAGATTGATTGATTGATTGATTTAATTAATTTATTTTTGGCTGCCTCAGGTCTTAGTTTCGGCATGCGGGATCTTCGTTGAGGCATGCGGGATCTTTCGTTGTGGTGCATGGGCTTCTCTCTAGTTGCGGCGTGTGGGTTTCCTCTTCTCTAGTTGAGGCGTGCGAACTCAGTAGTTGTGGAGCACGGGCTTAGTTGCCCCACAGCATGTGGGATCTTAGTTCCCTGACCAGGGATTGAGCCTGCGTCGAACCCTACATTGGAAGGTGGATTCTTTACCACTGGACCACCAGGGAAGTCCCCAGAGAGTATTTTTTAAAGGTGGAAGAGACTTGAGCATCTCTCTATGTTAAGGGGGGTAGAGGAAGCAATTAAAGATAGAAACGAAACAAGAGCCACAAACTAGAAACCCATCCACCAGGAAAATGGATAAACAAAAAGTAGTGCGTCCATACAACAAAATACAACCCAGTAATCAAAAGGCACCACCGACTGCTACACGCAACAATGTGGATGAATCGCAAAATCATTATCCTGAGTGAAAATGGCCGGACACCAAAGAGTATGTGCTGCCTGATCCCATTTACATGAAATTCTAGAAAATGCAAACTAACTTAGAGGGACAGAAGGTAGATCAGTGGATGCCCAAGGTTAGAAGCAGGAATGAAGAGCAGAGAGGTACAAGGGAAGTTTGGGAGGTAATAGAGATATTTTGTATCTTGTTTGTGGCGGTGATTTCATGATATCAAAACTCAACAAGTTGTACACTTTAAATGGATGCCATTTACTGTGTATAAGTTATATTTCAATAAAACTGATTTACAAAGAGACAGGGAGGTTCCTTGGGGTCCTGTGGACTGGAAGGGGAACCCCTCTTCCACAGAGAAGTAAGGGAAAGAGGCCAAGGCAGAGATTGTTCCAGGTCCATCCATACATGGGGAAAGAAGAGGGTGGTTAGCCACCGTTTATTTGTCTGAAAGCTTCGGCAAAAGCTCCCTGCATTCCTCTCCCCAGCAAAGAGCCTCCTTTGAATATGCGCATTCATGTCAATCACCGTGAGGTCAATTCAAACCTGAAGAGGGAGACTCCTACGGCCACATCTTAGCCTGCCCCGTGTGCTATCCAGGTAGAAGATTTGCAAGGTCTAACCTTAGACCTCTAAATTCAGCCCACCTTCAGTTTGGCATTCCCGTCACATGGAGCCCCTGGGAGCCGCAGCACGAACTGGCTAATGTGTTCCTAGTGGCGTTTTCTTTGATTTCTTCCTGTGCTGCTTTAATCACTGGCAGCTCCAGAAGCCAGAGAAGGTGGGTGTAAAGGCTTAATCAGAAAGCTTGGGGCTGGGAGGGGAGCCTGAAAGATAGGGATCTGTAAGTGCCTCCCTGGTTATCAACTCTCTCATTGAACCCGCTTACTGGAGTCTATCTGACAGCATTTTGCAATACTGAAGACAGAGCCACAGCAATCAGACTACAAAGAGAAGCACAGGCTTCTGGAAAAGGGCTCCAAGTCTCTGAAGAGATATTAGCTTTTGGCGGCTTCCATTTCTTTTTGTGCTTGTTTCATTTCGGTAGCTACTGGAGATAGACTGTGTTTTCTCTACACACCACTAGGCAAGGGCCAAATTAGGCAAATTTTGATTTTCCATATAGCTGGGGGCATGGGCCTAAGGCTGGAATGCTTCAGTGAGGAGAAATACTCGATTGCCATTGTTTTTCTCAGTCGTTGAATAATATCATCCTCATGCACTTGAAAAGAACGTGTATTCCCGCTTTTGTGGATGTAATGTCCCAGTATAAACCATAATGGAAAAGAAAATTAAAAATGAACGTATATAGTACGTGTATAGTTGAGTCACTTTGCTGTACAGCAGAAATTAGCACAACATTGTAAATCAAGTATACTTCAATTAAAAAAATAAAATTCAAAAAAATATATCATCCTCAGAACACGTTTTCTTAGTTGCTATCTAATATCTGGTGTCTTCTGATATTAACAATAATCTTTTTATCCTACTGGAAAATAACAGGAAGTGGTGATTAAGTAGAGAAACCAAAAGTCCTTCCCCTCGACACTGCGCTAAACTGAAAGTCCCTCACAGGCACAAGTTTCTCACGTAGTTGGAAAGCCAGGCAGGGTCTCCACCCCTGGGTTACAGGAGATGAGTTGGGTTGTGCAGCTTCTCCACTGTAGCCATTTGGGCTTCTACAAAAGAGTAATGATGTGAGACCCCCAAAGAAGACCCAAAAAATGTGACAATGCCTGGGAGGATAAGCATGGCATGAAGTTGCCATTTGGGACAATTACTCTTACAAAAGAGTAATGATGTGAGACCCCCAAAGGGGACCCAAAAAATGTGACGATGCGTGGGAGGATAAGCATGGCATGAAGTTGCCATTTGGGACTCACCGCTGTGGTGAAATGGAGCCTATTGTCTCTCACCACCCACCAAAGCACGTGCCTGCCCTCCATGTAAAAGTGAACAGGCTCCCAGGCAGATTGAAAATAGACACTCAAAAAACACTTGTTTTGTTTTTCAGTTCATACAGCGTTATTCACAATAGCTGAAAGGTGGAAACCACGTGAGTGTCCATCAATGGATGAAGGGATAAACAAACTGTGGCCTAGCCGCACAATGGAATGTGATTCTGCCGTAACAGGGACTGAAGTACTGACACGCTACATCAGGCACGACCCTCAAGACTTAAAGCTAAAGGACAGAAGCCCGACACAAAAGGTCACATATTGTACGATTCCATTTGTATGAAATGTCTAGACTAGGCAAGTCCACAGAGACAGAAAGCAGATTGATGGTTGCCAGAGGCTGCAGGTAAAGAGAAATTGGGAGTGCCTGCTAAATGGCTATGGGGTTCTGTGACGAAAAGGATGAAACTAGTTCTGGAACTAGATAGAAGTGGTGGTTGCACAACATTGGGAATGTACAAAATGCCACTGAATTGTACACTTCTGAGTGGTCAGTTTTGTGTTATGTGAATTTTACCTCAGATTAAAAAATTCCCAAGTCAAAAGAGATTGTCATGATGTCACATAAAAACCTTTTTAATGTGAATAATGCACTCAACAGTAAAATACCAAAGAAAAAGTTACTATTAAAAAATAATACTGGCAGGCAGATGTATTCAATTCAGTTAATACTAAGTGAGCCTTCTGTGCCTCAACTAGAGGAGGAAAGACATGGAAATAAAGCACGCCAGGCTGTGACGGGGATGGGAACGGGGGGACGGAAGTAGGGGTAGATGGGAGGGGAAGTAGGGGTAGTCGGGCGAGCTACTTTGCCCAAAGGGCTACCAGCACGATGGGGGACAGACACTGACAGCATGCCTTGCACCTGGAGGCCACACCCTGCCTCATCTGGAATCTCATGGAAAAGGGAATTAGTAAGGCAAGGAGCTCAAAGGCTCAACAAAGAGTACATGTTTACGGAGTTTAGAGGTGGAAAAGCTGTCCTAGGCCAACTCCACGCAGGCTGAAGGAGGGCACAGAGTAAGCACAAGTTCTAACTGAGAATCAGGAGTCAGGGCTTCTCGTCCCTGATTGGGTCACTGCATGACTATGAACTTGGTCAAGCCATCTAACTTTCTGGGTCTTGGTATTCTTTGCTAAGCGCTTCCCGGACTGAGCTGACATCACCCATGTCTGTGGAACATTTAAAACATAAAAACGTCCTTAGGGTTGGAGAAAAGGCCCCCTACAGATTAACCAGTTCCCCTCACAGAGAACCAGTGGTTCTCAGCCTTGAATCCCCTGGGGCTTGTTAATACTCAGATTGCTGGTCTCCATTTCCAGAGTTTCTGATCCAATGGGTCTGGGGTGGAGACGTGAAAATGTGCAGGTCTAACAGGCTCCTGGTGGGGCCGATACCTCACCACACTTTGGGAACCACTGAGATAAACTAAACTAGCTGTTACCAACCCTGGCTGGTCATTAGAATCACCCGGAGAATGTTTTAATAAAAAAATACCAGGGCCTCACTCCATATGTAGTGAGCCAGGGATCCTGCAGAGTTTAGACCCTTCTGTCCAGCTCTAGATCCCGTGCTGCTTCTGAGGGGTGGGCCTGGGGCTGGGCTCTTATGGTGAGTGGGATTCAGAAGGTGGGACAAGAGAGAGAGTCATTCTCACTTGAGCCAGAATGAGCAGGAGAAAAGCTCCAGGTCATGGAATCATGGAACCATGACCCAACTCATCTTAGATAAAATTTACTGACCCATCACTGCATATATTTAGCACCTTAAGAAGTGAGGGAGGGAGATACAATAGGAAAAGAAAAGTGCCTTTTGCACAGAGACACTTGGGAAAGGCCTGAGGAAACTTCACACAATGTTCCAGACACTGTCAGTGTTGGTCTGCCAATATTTATTCCTGCATGCTTTTTATTTTTCCCAGAACTAAGTCTAAATAACAATAACAGCTTTCACATAAAAATACTGTAGCATAAATTCTAAGGAATGAAATCCAATTTACTGACGTCTTAACATAAAGCACGTCCTGAGAGGCCGTTTCATGGAGTACCTGGGAGAATGATTGTTCACTGCGTATTTCATTGGTGAAAGGGAGGGAAGGAGGCTTTCTGTTTCCCTGGTTATTACTTCCTAACTCAGACATCTCACAGTGCAAGTGCCGACCTGCATCTCTGACCTTGCTTAGAGCAACTCCTGCTGATTATTCAGATATTTGACCTGGACTTGCCAGTTCAACCTTAAATCATCTGCTAGAACAAAAACAATAGGCAAGAAGGTCCTGTTGCTTGAGAATAAAACAGGATATGTTTGCTGGCAGGCAGGCACGTAAAACATGGGTGTCAAGTGGTAAACTTCTACGACGTGTCATTTAAAAATTCTCCCGAGTTAACTTGGACCAAATGACAACCCCCCTTCTTGCCCCCAACCTTGCAATAGGACTAAACCACCCAGATTGTCTTCTATACAAATGTGAGTGGTGTGATAATAGAGCTAATGGCCTGGCTTGGGGGAATTCTCCCCGGTAACTACCATGTTTCATAAAAGTGCTCTTCCAGAAAAGTGTACATTCCTTGAAGTCACGCCATTATAAACTTTAGCTCCCCATGGCACTCAGCACAAGGCAGAACACAGCACATTCACAATTTACTTCTCTTTTTCACTCAAAGGAGTACACAACAGAGTCCTTGGGTGGTCGAATCGGTTTACTCACTAATGAGAAAGTGCTGCCTTAAATCTACATCTTTAATAGTTCCATGGCAACCATGTTCTAGATCACCATGTCACCCCTGGATTTTCCTTGTGACCCTGACTCTCTCTCATCTTAATCCACTTTACTCTACAGCCATAGAATACAGCCATTCTACGCCTCATGAACCGAGGCAGTTGGGGGAGTGGAACGAGGGCTGCCCAGGAGTCAGATATGGGTTTGAGTCTCGGCTCAGTGTTGGGTAGCTGGGTGACCCCAGCCCTACCAGTTAAGCTCTTCCAGTCTCCGTTTCTTTATCTGAGAAATGTACGTAACAATATCCAACTGAGCCATGTCTCATCTCTCCAACTTGACTGTTAGCAACATAAAAGCAAAGACAGGGTCACCTGTCCCTTTGGTCTGCTCCATGTTACCTGCTGAGCACCCCAATAAGCTAATACTTGCAGAACTAGTGTTTGGAGGAAGAAAGGGGCGAAGGAAGAAATGAAGAAATGAGTCTAGGGTTCAGGAGGAAAGGAAAACTCAGAATGATTTTTTCCCATTTTCTTCTAGTCTGTGTTTTCTTGGCCTAAGGACAGAGGAGTGCAGCAATGTTTGTGAATGTCAGCAGGGAGGGTGATGTCTGTGCAAGCCTGCGGACCTCAAGAGAAGCTCAGAGATTTTGGAAATCCATCAGCCTGATGGCCAGCGAGGGAGGCTGCTAGCTGCACAGCCTTACAGTGTCCGTCTTTGAATGCAAAAAGGAGTGCTTGCTGGCGAACGATGTTTGCTAGGTATTAACAAGTCCTCAGCAGAATGTGATGTGCTAACATATCAGATATGATTGTTGTGTTTGTCATCGGCCCCTGTGAGGGAATTATGGGAAGACTTCTCTTAAATGCCAGAGACCAGACCATTTTCCTGCCTTCCCCGGTAGATAGGTCCCACGTGAAAGTTACTACGGGAAACACTCCCTACTGAACCAGGAGTCATGTCCGTAGCCTGGAAGGTTCCAGCAGCAATGCTATTATGCTCAGGGACATGGCCCTCTGGGATTTCATCCAAGCTGGAGAAAGACAGCCTGGGGGCTGGGGTGGGGAAGAACATTTTATAAGCAAGACTAAAAGAACTGGGTGTTGATTCATTTACATTGCTGGAAAAAAATCCCAACAAGGTTATGACTTAGTCAGATGAGCAAAACCGACTACCTTTTAAGCTCCAATATGCTCAGGAATAATTGTGTTACGTCTATAGAGAATTCATTTTCAAGTCATTTCTTGGGGCCAGTGTGCATGAAAAGCAGGCTGTCATTGTGGTGCAGGTAACATGAGAAGTACCAAGGACGTTGGAAAGACCACCATTTTGTGTCAAAATGAATGTTTAACCGGCAGACTGACGACACACGTGCAGGAATCACAGAGCACGTTGGTGACCAGAAGTTTCAGGTAACTCTTTGGACTGAGAAATCGCTGCGGAACAAAACTATAGTAATAAGTGGGAGAAAGATCAAGTAAATGTCTTCAGTGGATTTTCTAGAAGCAGAATTTATGACTGGGATTTAGGTCATGGGAATTATGGAAGTACTGCTCTCAGAAGAAAAGGGGCGAGGGAAGCGAAAAGAGAGGAGGGCAAGGGTTCCACCTCAGCTCGGCGCCAGGCTGATCCCACGGGGAGCTCTGGCACAGGAAGGGCATCACCTAGTGGCACCTGGAGGCAAGGGGCCCGCCTTTGGGATTCCGCCTGGCTGCGGGCTTCACAGGGGTAGGCAGGTACATAATCTCCCAGACAAGGCACCTCCCTTTGGCCAGGAGCAATTTTCTGGAGGAGGGTCAGCTGGGGGCATGCAGCAGCTGGCGGAGGATGCGCAAGCCCAACGAAGGGGATGTGAGTGGGCCATTCGACTCTAGTTGTTTACCCAAAGCCACATCCTGGTTAGCGGCACGGTCAAGACTAAAACGCGTCTCTCAGCCTTGCCACGGACTCATCAGGTCCATTTTTTATAATGGCAATACCCACCGCTACACCACCCTTTATAAAGCATTTTCAGATCTATGATCTCATATCATGACCACCATAATCCTGGGAGACAGACAAGGGCAGACATCCGTGTGCCCTTGACATGGAGGCTAAGAAAGTGATCTGGCCCAAGGCCACATACCTGGAAGTAACAGAGTTGAGACTAAACCTTATTCCGAGGGTACCACCTCTTCTACGGGTCAGAAGAGGTATAGAATAGTAAGGCACCATTTAGCCCTTTATGTCTACTGACCACAGGGTTGCTGTCATCGATTTGGTTTTGTCCTATGTCCCTTGCATGAGGACCTCCATTTGAGCAGTGGCTTACTCAAGGAATATGTAAGTTCCTTGTCATGCATCGCCAGCCCTGGTGTGGGGTTTCTGGTTTCTATTTGTAACTTTTGATACCAACCCTTAGTAATAAGAGAAAAATAGTCTATTTTTATAAAATGACTCAGATGTGTCAGGAAGCATTTATAAAGCTTGGAATGTTTTAATACTTTCCTGATCTGTATGCAGTAAGGCATCTGAATGCAATAGCTAATATGAAATTCCTCCTCATTGTGGGGTTTAAATTGTGCTTTATACTTTCCTTGCATTTCTATTTAATCTCAGTCGATCCTCACGTGAGCTGAATTTGTGATCACTTCCTCCACTGTTGGCGGATTTATGGGGAGCTCTCTCGGCTTTTCATCTTACTTTCCTCCTCCATTCCCTAAGCCTCAGAACTTTTCTAATTATCTAATGGTGCCCTACACTGGCATCTGGATATCCAGAGCCTGCTCCAAACTCTCCCGTGGAATGTTCCTATCTTTGATGAGGTCACCTGCACAAGGACACCGTGGAGTTTTACAGAGGGAAGACATTGGCTCCAGACCACGGTCCATCTCACGCTGACCTTATGAGCTTGTAGCAAAAAAGAGCATGGGTGTTTACAACTGTGCATATCCTTTAACCTAGCAATTGTTACTTCTTACATCTATTCTAGCGAAATAATCATAGATATGCCCAAAGCTTGGATTATAAGCGTGTTTACTCCCGCAATTTTTACAAGAAGAAAAAGATTGTTCAGGGACTCCTAAGTCTCCAATAAAAGAGGAATGGTAATATAAAATCTATTAGATCCAGAGGATAAAATAAGACTCATCTCTCAAACTGTTATCAGAATCCCCGAGAGGGCTTGTTAGATCAAACACAAATTGCTGTGCATCACCCCCAGAGTTGCCGATCAAGTAAATCCAGGATGGGGTCTGGGATTTTGCATCTTTACCAAGTTCCAAGGTGATGTTGACACTGCTGGTCCAGACACCACATTTTGGGAACCACTGCTGTACAGGAACATGCCGTGGTATGTAGTCTCTATTAGTCTGCAAAGGCAAGTTATGTGACAAAAAGCGCTTTAAACCTATTTTGGTAAATCAATCCAATACTTTAAAAGTTGAAAGGCGGTTAACTCTGAGTTACATTTGAGTGGTAGGATGGATTGCGGCGCGCGGGTGGGGCAGTATCTCCCCACTTCCTCATTTTTCGCACTGACTCAGAACTCACAGACCTGGGCTCAAATCCCTCTCCAGCTGTCATCTGCTGCGTATGATACTGAGCAAATTAGCTAACCCAAAACAGCCCCAACTTCCTCACCCGGAAACAGACAGCAGCACTACTTACTTCGAAGAGATATTTTAGCTATTAAGGGAAATAATGTAACACTTGTGTGTACACTCATTTAACAAATATCTGTGCAATTCCTACTGTGCCCTGAGCACCGCACTGGGGAAAGAAGGTGAAATGACGAAGAAGACTCAGTATCTTGACTTCATTCACCCACTCCCCTTCATCTTTTCCCCTGTGCAGAGATACTTCGGTGAAAGCACATCTCAAAATAATCCCAAGTTTCCAAACCTCTGATGTATGGGGTCTCGATGTTTTTTCCATTTCCATTTGCTGCATGAAGTGAGTCAAGCTGCACTCACAAGAGACCCGTCCCGGACCTGTAGGCGTGGCCCTGTCTCAACCTGGGTGAAGGGTTCCTGCTGCTTTACGGAGGGCCTGGAAGAATTAACATGTCCAAACCCCCGCAGGCAAAGTGAGTCTGGATCCTTATCAAGCTCCTCAGAGCACAGCCTCGGAGGGAGAAAAGTGCCCTCCAAGAGAAACATGCTTAAGAACCCAGACGTAAAGGTTCCTCGTTCCATCAGTGAAGGCGAGGAGGCAGAATTCTTGCTATGACCCAACACTAAACAAGAGTTTGAGATCCTGGGGCCATGTTGTCTAAAACCCACACAGCACAGGGGCGCACAGACCTCCAGGGTCGGGATTCACCCCAGAGATATTCTGCTAATAGAGAGGCTTGGACCTGTGGTTCTGAAGAAACTGGCCTGCCCTGTGCCCAGTGGGAGAGGCCCCAAGGAAACTGTTTATGGCCACAGAGCCTGGCCTTCCTGGCCTCCCTCTTGGCCAAACTGCTGGCCTTATCTCTTGATAGCTCAGTATGTTTACTCAACCTGCACTGCACCTGGAGGTGCTGCCGGCAGTGGGTGTGTCTTAGTGCCCTCACTCCAACCTCTGGGCCTCCAACTATTAAAAGAAAAAGAGGAGGGGGAGGAAGCTGGATCAAACCTTTGGAAAGACAAACCCCATAAAACTCAAGAGGAAAAAAAAGGGAAATAATTACTCTATTTTAGCAGAACATTTTTTCCCAGGTATCTTAGGCTTTATGTTTCCTGGCATATTTCTTAAACTTCCAGAATAAAGTTGTAAAAATGCTCACCAAATGTCACCACGGAAGGAAGGAAACACAACTCACAAGACAGGGGTCAATAAAATCCAAGGTGGATATAAGTTCTACAGCATTTCCATTTAAGGGACTATTAGTATCTAAGTGAAAACTACAGCACAAAAGGAACCTCCATCATGCAATTTTATGAAAGCCAGAATCTACTCTGCAAGTCCTCTAGAAAACAATGAAGAAGATAACCAATCTAAGAATCCTTTTTTTAAAAAATTTTGAGATATAATTCACATACCACAAACTTTACTTTTTTTTTTTTTTTTTTTTTTTTTGCGGTACGCGGGCCTCTCACTGTTGTGGCCTCTCCCTTTGCGGAGCACAGGCTCCGGACGCGCAGGCTCAGCGGCCATGGCTCACGGGCCCAGCCGCTCCGCGGCGTGTGGGATCTTCCCAGACCGGGGCACGAACCCGTGTCCCCTTCATCGGCAGGCGGACTCTCAACCACTGCGCCACCAGGGAAGCCCCAATTTACTTTTTTAAAGTATAAAATTCAGTGGTTTTTGGCATGTTTACAAAGTTGTACCACCATCACCACTTTCTAATACCAGAACATTTTCATCACCCCAAAAAGACACTCGTACTTCTTAGCAGTCACTTCCCATCCCCTCCCCCCCAGCCCCCCAGCCCCCCAGCGCCTGGCAATGACTGATCTGTTTTCTGTCTCCATGCCCTTGCCTCTTCTGGACGATTCAAGTAAGTGGAATCATGCAATATGTATTCTTTTGTGACTAGTTTCCTTCACTTAGCGTAATGTTTTCAAAGTTCATCCACATTGTAGTATTTCACGTCCATATCGTTATTTGACGCCTTTTCATGGCTGACAATAGTCCACTGTATGGACATACTACATTTTATTTATTCAGGATGAGATAAGCCACAGGTGGCTTTTTAAGCTGCATTTCCTGATGATTCACCTGCCTGGGTGATCAGTGGTGTTTACAATGTAATGTAAACAAGTTATTATATTGCGGGAGATATTAGGAATTTGGGATTAACAGATACACACTACTATATATAAAATAGATAAATAACAAGGACCTACTGTATAGCACGGGGAACTATATTTAATATCTTGTAATAACCTATAATGGAAAAGAATCTGAAAAAGAATAGATATATCTATATCCATCTACCTATCTATTCAACTGCATTGCTTTGCTGTACACCTGAAACATTGTAAATCAACTATACTTCAATAAAAAAATAAATAAAAGTAAATTAAAAAAAACTTTTTCTAATATATAAAGAGGTATGTTTAAACAATACAGCCTGCTTTGGGCCAGGCCTCCAGGTACCCACCTAGTTATCTAGTAAGTGTCCGTTTAATCACCTCTATACTAAACACACTGTTTAATCTATCATACTACTCTGTATGATACAGGGACAGCTGAAAGAATGTCCCTGATAGAAGGCATGTGATGCGCTGTATCTATGAAGCTCTTTATTTTCAAACTCAGCAAATCGCTGCACTGGGAGGTAAACAGCCAACTTTCAAGTGCAAAATGTCACTCAACGTATATTCAGATGTTGAGATATTCGGGGAATTGAATGTTAAATGTCCTAGTAGAACCAGAGAAGATATACAGATGGCAGATAAGCATATGAACAGATGTTCCACACCATATGTCATCAGGGAAATGCAGATTAAAACAACGAGATACCACCACACACCTATTAGAATGGCCACAATCTGGAATACTGATACCACCAAATGCTGGTGAGGATGTGGAGCAACGGGAATTCTCATTCATTGCTGGTGGGAAAGCAAAATGGTTCAGCCACTTTGGAAGACAGTCTAGCAGCTTCTCACAAAACTAAACATACTTTTACCATACAACCCAGCAATTGTGCTGCTTGGTATTTACCCAAAAGAATTTGAATACTTATGTCTACACAAAACCCTGCACACAGATGTTTATAGCAGCTTCGTTCATAGTTACCAAAATTTGGAAGCAACCAAGTGTTCTTCAGTAGGTGAATATCTAAACTGTGATACATCTGGACAATGGAATATTATTCAGCACCACAAAGAAACGAGCCATCAAGCCATGAAAAGACATGGAGGGTACTTAAATGCCTATTATTAAGTGAAAGAAGCCATTCTGAAAAGGCTACAAACTTGAAGATTCCAACTACATGATGTTCTGAAAAAGGCAAAGGTATGGAGACAGTCAAAAGGTCAGTGGTTGCCAGGGTTTGGGCAGGGGGTGGTGTTGGTTAGGAAATGATGCATAGGTGGAGCACAGTGGATCTTCAGGGCAGTGAGACCACTCTGTATGATACTCTAATGGTGGATACATGCCATTATACATTTGTCCGGACCCACAGAATGGCCAAAACCAAGAGTGAACCCTAGTGTAACAGATGGACTCTGAGTGACAATGTGTCAGTGCAGTTTCATCAACTGTAACCAATGTAGCACTCTGGAGGGGGATGTTGACAGTGGAGGAGGGTGTACATGTGGGGAGACAGGGGGTGTATGGGAGATCTCTGTACCTTCCCCTCAGTTTTGCTCTGAACCTACAAGTGCTCAAAAAATAACATCTATTTAGAAAAAAATTCTAGCAGAATCCTTGGCACTGAGCATGCCCTTGTGAATACTTGCTGATAAGCAGGCCATTTTTCCTCCAACACTTTGGTCTCCTCCCAGCAAGACCTTTAACTCTAAAATACTGTGTCCACGTGTGAGGAGTCTGAGGGTTTCGGGACCACTAGTCTTAGTCCAGCGCGCTGGGTTCAAGTTCTCATTTGCCATACACCTGTCTGGGACTCAGTTTCCTCACCTGAGAATTGCAGAGTTGCCTTAGGCTATCTCTAAGGTCTGTGAGCTGGGTAGGGTCTAGACAAAAGTCAGTGTATAACGCTGGCTTCCATGACCTTTACCGATCTCTCTCCACCAAAGGGATATTTCAAACCCAGTAACCACATTTTTCAAATCAAAATGCAAGGTTTATTATCCAACAAAGGATTTTTTTTATGTTTGAGGAGTTGTCTGAGCTCCCTGCTTCCATGTGTGTTTGATACAGAAAAATTGGAATGTTTAGAAATACATAAATAAGTAAAATTTCTCATCTTTTCACTCAGAGTAATCACGAAGATATTTTTCTCCTGGCCTTTTGGAAATTATCTATTTCCAAGTCTACCTTCTAACCTAGACTGTGAATACCACGTGTTTTCTCTTATCTTCCCAAAGCCTGGAACTTAGTAGGTATCCATTAATTTTTTTTTTTTTTTTTTTTTTGGCCATGCTGCACAGCTTGTGGGATCTTAGTTCCCCAACCAGGGATTGAACCTGGGCCCACGGCAGTGAAAGTGACAAGTCCTAACCACTGGACCACCAGGGAATCCCCACATTAAATTTTTGACTTAATGACTCAATTAAGTTTGCATGGCAAAATATTTTAAATTCCATGCCATTTCTATAATTTATGGAAATAACAGGGAAAACTGATAGAAAACAGTTGCTCCATGTCAAGGACCAACCTTCGTTTGGGGCACCAATTAAAAGCTTAATTTTGAAGAGTTGGCCATTGAAGATCATTTTTATAAAGATTTTTTGGGGAGAGAGGGGCAGAGGGAGGGTTACAGAGGCCACTCTATAAGGAAAGCCAAGGCCCCAGAATTCAGGGCCTCTGTACTTTAACAGAGAAGGTGGCATTAGTTGCGTAATCAAACTTCAATCTCCTGCAGACACAGCTCTTTTTTCTTTTTGAAAAAGACTTGAATTTTTTAAAGCAGTTTTAGGTTCACAACGAAATTGAGAGGAAGTACAAAGATTTCCCATCTACTCCCCCCTCCCCTACACAGGCATGGCCTCCCCTATAATCAACATTACTCACCGGCATGGTACATTTGTAACCACTGATAAACCCACACTGACACATCGTCATCGCTCAAAGTCCGCAGTTTACCTTAGAGACTCAACTCTGACTGTTTCACGTACGTGGCATTGCTTCGTGTTGTGTTCAGTTGCAAATAATCGAAAACCCAACTTGAGTGGCTTAAACCTAGAAGAATTCATTTTCTCATATAACAGGAAGTTTGGAGCTTAGCAGTTGTCAATATTCAGATCAAAGAGTCCCCCCTCACTCACCACCATCCCAGCTGGGGCCGCGTCCCTGCAGTTCTCTTGGCCTTTCCCTCACTTTCCAGGTTCCAAGCATTACTTGTGCATTCAGGGCAGGAGGAAAATGGGGAGAGAAGAGGGAAGGGCCACACTGGCCAGCTCAGTCTCTTTTTATCACAGAAGCAAAAGCTTTCCAGAGTTTACTCCTGTCCCAAGAAGACTTCTTAGGTCTCTCTGCCTGAATCAGGTCACATGGCTATTCATAGTTATAAGAGGGTCTGGGGAACAGAGCAGGGCATACTGCTACTTCAAACACAGGTGAGGTTATATCAGCCCGGAACAGGGGGATGGATGGATATTGGCATGCAAGTAATGGTACTTGTCATATACACTCCTAACAACCAATGGCTGTGTGGCTCCTTCCAGGATTTGAATGACCGGATGTATATAAGGCACCCACTTCAGTTAGCATCCAGTGTAGGGTAGCTTTCATAATAGTGATAACTACATTTGATTATAACAAGCCGTTTTAACACACAGTTTTTGTTCATCGTTCAACAATTCTGCAGAGTAGGTACATTAAGTCTTCTCATCCCCACTGTAGATGAGAAAACCGAGACAGAGAGGGGACAGCTACATGGCACACACAGAACTGGAATCGAACTCTTGTGCCTCCAAAGCTTGTGTCAAGAACTGCAGTTCTGTGCCTGCCTGCTTAGTCAGCACTGCGTGTTGAACCTTTGCTAAGGTCACAGGACTTCAAATACAGAGAAATGAATGGGGTCAACTCGAGTTGGGAGCCTGGGGAAGGCAGAGTCTGCCTGTGGTTTCCTCTGCCTGAGATGGCCTGTGGCCTTTTGGTTTTGTTCATTGCAACATTCCAAAGGACTTTCTGACTGCCACCCTGGGCTAGCAAAATGTTGACTGAGGAGCTGTGGCCAGTCACACCCCTCAAAACCTCAGATTACGATAGGATATTAACACACAGTGCCCTGCAGATTGCTGGTCTACAATCTAGCGAGCTGCTGGGCGAAGAGGGAGCCACCTCTGCCTTGGGTGCGTGGCCCAAGCTTGCTGTTAGAAAGACAAACCCTTGGAGATCTCTTATTTGAAATATTGGGGTTTTCCTTTGGTTGCCGAAGCTTTTCATGACATAGGGCTTTTGGGGAATTATGAGGGGATTTCAGACACCAAGACACATAAAATCCCCTTCAACTGGACTTTAGGCAGAAAGCCTTACGTGTGGCCCTGTGAAGAATATTTATACAACGCTTGGAAATAAGCAAAAGGATGACAGCAAGTCCTTTCAAAGTCATACTGAACCACTGTCTACTGAGCCAAGAGTATTGAATTCTCTCTGGAAATGCATCTTTGTTTGACTTACTATTTACCATCGATTAGGACCAGACTCTACCAAGTTAGATATTAACACGTGGAGTGATAAGTTACAAATGATTTTTGTCCAGTAGAGTTGCAAATGATTTCTCTTTGCGAAAAAAGATAACCTCAAAGGTTACAGTTGTATTGCCTTGTACGACATAAAGCAGTTTTGTATTTATCTTTGCAATCATATTTTAACATTCTTTTTTCCACTGACTATATAGCCATCCGTCTCTCCCATACGCCATTTCCTCATTAGTGAATTTAATATGGCTTTGATACATGTTCTCCATATATTTGTATAAAGATCCTATTTCTAGCTTTTGGACGCTTGCGTTGGCAGTGCCTCGACAATTCTTATGGAGAGAAGCAACTGTAGTATAAGGAATTTAGCAATGTGAAGATTATAAAGTGCGAGGAGGAAAATCCCACTGGGAGTATATATGCTATTTGACTTTATCCTTGCCTACAGCTGTCCATAAACACCGTGTAGAAGCTACTCCTCACAGCGTGTTGGTACTGGATTCCAGAACAAAATCAAAATAAACAAAACAATGCATAATGAGAAAGCCCTATGCAAACACATGGAGGAACAGAGAAATTACAATTTTAGAAATGAAACGGAATCTGCTGGTGGCGGCCACCCAGAGAGCACCCTTCTTGCTTCTAAAATCTGTCTCTCTACAGGTACTTGCTTTCTTTCCAAGCCCAGAGCCTATTTTCAAGGCCATGTGCGTTGGATGGAATTTCTTGTGCAAAGAAAAACAAACTGCCTCAAGTATATTTTACCCTAATCTCCACAGTAATCACTGCAAAGATCCAGAAGCCAGTGCCTTCTCGAACGGATACCAACCTCACACAGCCTTTACTTGTTCCATTTGAGGCCTCTGGTCCACCAACAGGGACTCGCTGACATCCAGGTTCTAGAAACAATTGCTTGCAATCTAGTGATAAAAGATTACAAGTGTATTTCTGTCCTCATTTTAACATCTTGGTAGTGCAGCTGAGGGAGTATGGGCAGAGAGAGGAGTATCTGAGAAATAAACAAATATGTCCTGCTATTTATGGTACGCGTAAATGTGCGTGTATATATGTGTGTAAAAGAGGGCTCCTGTTTGAGGCTACCCTTCAGTTTTGGCATTTCTCCTGAAACTTAAACAGAGACAGTGCTTTGTTGATAAATTTGTTACAAAAATAGTAAACACCTAGACCACATGATTGCATGAGTTCCTGCAGTCTGACCACACGTTCCCACTAAGGCAGTTTCATGTGGGGAGGTTGGGAGTATCCAAACAATCGGTTTAACCCCAACAGTAATATTCCACCGAGAAAAACGCCTAACCCCTGAGATTCCCAGGATATTTTCCGTCAAATTGGTCACAGGAAAGGGCTCTGGGATAATCCATGTCAGAGTTCTGTTATGCAGGCTGTATGCAACTTACAAATGCCTGTAAATAGTAAGCCCACGTGATAACATTGTGGTTTATGTCTGCAATCCACTGACTGTCTCTGTCACATTCTAGACTCTCAAACATTTTGCCTCTCACTCAACAAAAAACACTACGAACTATATATATAAGCACATTTCTTTAAACAATTGGTGTTGCTTAGTACAGGGCCTTCATCTCTCTCACTAAAAAAAAAATTATGTATTATGTTATATCCCTACATGTTAACTGGTAGGAAGTCACATATATGGCAGAGAAGCTTTGATTGTGTCTGTTCTAAGGCAATGGATTCATTGTCTTCTCCCTGATATTCTCAGATCACTGTCCCACCAATGTAGCAACTTTATTTTAAAAACATACTATAAAAATGTTTTAAATACATAAATTTGAAAAATAAAAAAACAACAACAACAAAAGAAATTACTACACTGTTGGGGGGAATGTAAATTGGTACAACCACTATGGAGAACAGTATGGAGGTTCCTTAAAAAACTAAAAATAGAGCTACCATATGCAGTCCCACTCCCGGTCATATATCCGGAGAAAACCGTAATTCGAAAAGATACGTGCACCCCAGTGTTCACTGCACCACTATTAACAACAGCCAGGACATGGAAGCAACCTAAGTGCCCACTGACAGAGAAATGGATAAAGAAGATGTGGTACATATATACAATGGAATATTACTCAGCCGTAAAAAAGAATGAAATAATGCCATTTGCAGCAACATGGATGGACCTAGAGATGATCATACTAAGTGAAGTAAGTCAGACAGAGAAAGACAAATATCACGTGATATCACTTATATGCAGAATCTAAAGAAAAGAGATACAAATGAATTTATTTACAAAACAGAAACAGATTCACAGGCTTAGAAAACAAACTTATGGTTACCAAAGGGGAAAGGTGGGGGGAAGGGATAAATGAGGAGGTTGGAATTGACATATACACACTACTATATATAAAATAGATAACCAACAAGGACCTACTGTATAGCACCAGGAACTCTACTCAACACTCTGTAATAACCTATATGGGAAAAGAATCTGAAAAAGAATGGATATATGTATATGTATACCTGAATGGCTTTGCTGTACACCTGAAACTAACACAACATTGTAAATCAACTGTACTCCAATATAAAATAGAAATTAAATTTAAAAAATTTTAATAAATAAAATAAAAATAAAAAACAAAAAAAGAAATTTAAAATTAAAGTAAAGATAAATTAAAATTTTTTTTAATTAAAAAAAGGATGTTAGATTGACCTGACGTTACTCCTTCCAGAGGGCCATCACTTGATGCTGATGACTGGTTTTTCTATTAAGAGCTCAGAAATCAGACGTGCGATAATTATGTTAGGCTCTCATCCATTGGTTAATGGTATTCAGAATCTAAATTCCTACCTTCAGTTTTCTGGTGCTTACTCCATTCTGAGTCCTCAGTGGTGAGTTAGAGTGCTCAGGCTAAGTTTTCTCAGTTCCTTAAGATACCTCTTGTACCAATAAGGAGACTCAAAAATCTTTACAAATACTATCATTCATAAATTTTGGCAATACCTGGAAAATCAAGCCACTTTCAAGTATGTTATATGATTCTCATCAAAACTTTAACTCTCTTGTCTGCCTCGTAAGGTAATATTCCCATATATCCCTGTTGAATGCTTCCTTCTCCTGTCTAGAGACATAAGACTTTGCTTGTTTCTACGGCTTTTTTATTGAAATAACCATGTTAGTTCTTTTGTTTGCCTTTCTGATCTAGAACATAATCATTGTGCTCTCTATTTTCTTCTTTTTGGACAATATTCTCTGAAACAGTTAATGGGCAGGATGAGATGGCCATGTGACTTGTTACACATTCCCCCAAGGCACAGTAAACTGAAAAATGAAAATCTAGTTTTGAAATGGCTTTTGAGTATCTTTTTCTTAAAATGGGAGAATCAATTATATAATCATCTCTGGCACAACTTCTGACTCCTTTTGCAATATCATTCTTTATATGACTCAATGAAGAAAAATAATGGTCGACATCCTTTTTCCACAGCTATTTCCCATGCAGAATGAAGTCACCAAGGACTATTAGACCAAAACGCTCCAGGTTTTTTGGAGAACTTTCCATTCACCAAAATCTCCTAGCAGCTTTCCCCGCCCCCCTGCTTTTTTTTCTAGCACTGTTAAGATGCAAGGGTAAAAACAAAACAAAATATACTATGTTATTACCTCTTCTACTCTAATCGAATTTGTACTTCAATGAACTCTTCAAGTTTCCTTTAAATTTTCCAAAGAAATTTCAGAGCTTAACACTTCTTTCAAAACCCTGGACCAAAATTCCCTGGTAAGTTTTTTCCCATACAAAAGGCTTACATGCTTTTCTGTCCATTTGGTTTCTTAGACTCCATATTTCTTATGATACTTGCTTTCTCTTCGTAATGCTTTGGATCTATACAGACCCATGGAGGGATTCTTTCATAATGAAACTTGCACACAGCATAGCTCTTGTGTTCCATTTTCTGAAATGACCAGAGATGCTGGTTGCATTCAGGGTTGTGTGCTGGCCCCTCGTCTTCTCCTTGAGCTGGCTCATCCCAATATTGTAACCTCCATGAGGGTAGGGACTGCTTCTCTCTTGCTTCTGCTGTATCTCTAATTCCTAGTCCAGTACCTAATATATAGCAGTGCTCAACCTGCGTTTGTTGAGATAATGAATTAGTCCCTTCCCCTAAAGATCACGTATAGAGGGGGATGGGATAAATTGGGAGATTGGGACTGACATATATACACTACTATGTATAAAATAGATAACTAATGAGAACCTACTGTATAGCACAGGGAACTCTACTCAATGCTCTGTGGTAACCTAAATGTGGGAAGGAAATCTAAAAAAGAGGGGATATATGTATACGTAGAGCTGATTCACTTTGCTGTACAGCAGAAACTGACACAACACTGTAAAGCAACTATACTCCAATAAAAATTAAAAAAAAAAAAAGATCACGTATAGAGTATGAGCCAGTAACTTCTTTAAAGGATCTCAAGAGCAGCTAAACTTTGCTGGGTCAGGGTCTAGAGACACGGATCTGGAGATTTTTGTGTGTCCTAAATCCCTCTGGATACGCAATGAAAGCCATGGACATTCTGCTCAGGGAAGGTTTAAATGCCCACGTGCAAAGGGTCAGCTGATGATTCAGAGAATGACCGATTCCCTAAGTCCCATTCATGGGCTCTACCTTAAGAGCTTCTTGTCTCAACTGTCCATGAATGATTATCTGTGATGAGACAATGCCTGGGATGGAGGGCCCAGAAACGGGGCTTCCCGAGTGGTGGGAACGTGGGGAGCTGAAACAAAGACTTAGAGGTCACTGGCGGCCAGTGGAGGCCATGGGCAGACTGTGAAGAGCTGGGGTCAAGGAGAAAGCTGAAGAAGCTCTATTGAGGAAGAAAAAGTGGGGCAATAAGACGTACTCAGCACAGAGGCATTCCCGCAAACATACACTGTAAGCAGGATTCTTGGGGTGCCCTTGAGTTGAGATGTGGTGTTTAAGAAAAGGAAACTGAGATCTGGAGTCACCAGCCCTAGACCTTCTGTGCAGAGTGGGAAGGAGAAAGAATTAGCAGGATAAAGGAAAATCTAACTCAAGTTGTCACACTTTCATGGAACACCTACATTGTTTTGACCAGGCTCGGAGCTAAGGACAAAGCAAGGACACTTTATCACAGAGTTCACATGGCTGCCTGTCCTGTACACCACATTCCCTCATATAAGAGCAGTGGTACGCCACCAGGAGCAGTTTCATCCCCCAGGGGACATCGGGCAATGTCTGAAGACAATTTTGGTTGTCATAGCTGAAGGAGGGGGACATACTTCTGGCATCTAGTGGGTAGAGACCAAGGATGCTGCTAAACATCCTACATGAGACAGGGCAGCGCCCACCACGAAGGACGACCCAGCCCAAGATGTCAACAGTGCCGAGGATGAAGAGCCCTGCTCTCGGGTAAAGGCTCTGTACATGCTTGTCTGCTCCTTCCTGTTTTTTTGTTTGTTTGTTTGTTTTTTTGCGGTACGCGGGCCTCTCACTGTTGTGGCCTCTCCCGTTGCGGAGCACAGGCTCCGGACGCGCAGGCTCAGCGGCAATGGCTCATGGGCCCAGCCGCTCCGCGGCATGTGGGATCTTCCCGGACCGGGTCACGAACCCATGTTCCCTGCATCGGCAGGCGGACTCTCAACCGCTGCGCCACCAGGGAAGCCCCGCTGCTGTCTGTTTTGCCTGACACACGGGGAATGAGGGTCGTTACCACGAGAAAAACAAACGGGGAAAATTTGCGATTCCCTGGGCACAGTCTTCAGAGGAGGAATTCCACCGGCTCCCGTGTTGTGGGAGCAGAAAGTTACCCCAGGTGCAATGAAACAGTTCTGGGAGCTCTGTGTTTGGGGTAAATTTCATCAGAAGTTGCACTCAGGGAATACCAGCACATTTAAAATTAGCCTAAGCCAAACATCGTCGGAGCAAAAGGGTAACTGTGGTGCAACAGTCACCATGGAACCCATCCTGAGCTAATCCGAAATAGCTTCTGCACGTGTATGTCCCCACCTCCCCCTCCACCCAGCAGTGCAGCTACTTGGGAAATACTGGGATGCTCGGCCATGTTATTCCTCTGCGTGGGCGGGAATTTGAAGGGCCTGGAGTTCTGAAATACCGTGGCCCATAAGCCCAAACTGCTTATCTATATTTGAAGATGACTGTGCTTCCATTTCAATCAACTTTCTTCAAAGCATTGAGTCACTGAAAGCAAGAAAGATGTGCTAGCTGCATGTACCTCCTCTGTTTCCAATTTTATGAACTGGCAATGAAACAGACAATGAAGAGGTTGGCCCTTAAAACACTGCCAATTTTGCTCACTTAGAGTTCTTGCCCTTTTTTTCTTTCCTCCGGAACACTCTGCTTTTATTGTTAGAACACCCAGGGAGGTCCGTGATCCTGCAGGGTGCTGTGACACGGCTGGAATTCTTGGGAGCATGGTCCCCTAGCCAGGGAAGCTCTGGGAGATGGTCGGGGCCTGGGAAGCACAGGTGTCAGACAGAGATCTGAAAGTTTGTGTGGAGCGCTTCAGCGGGGTCCCAGCTGCTGCCTTCACCCCGGCTCTCCCTTCTCCTCTTCTGAAAAAGCCTTTATGTCCCAATGTCCCTGTCAAATGTGCAACAGGACACAAGCAGATTATCTGAAGTGGAGCTAACCAACGCTCCTCCCAGCCATCAGATGTACCGTCCACCAGGTCAGCGGGCATCCCTCCACGTTCTGCAAGCCGGTGCCCCTCCGTCCCATCACCCCACCTCCTGTAGGAGCACAGGGCACTGGCAGTGGTTTTGAGGCAATGTGATTTTAACGGTGTACAACAGCTGGTCCAAAAGTGATGATTATTCTGATGTTTTTTACTGACCCTCTCACCAAATAACCTCTTTTGGTGGAAATAATTTTATGAGGTCACAAAAAGATGTCCTGGTTAATAAATTTACTCTGCACCTGCAATTAGGTGATGGTTTACAGAAGCCTTAAAAGAAGAATCCAAGGCCAAAGAGCCCGTGTATCTTGTGTGAAGTTAGTGCTATGGAGAGGGGAGAACTAAACAAATGAGGCGCTTGGAGAAAATGAATTTCGTAACTTCAGAGAAATTCCTACAGCTAAGGCTGCGGAGGTTAATGGGCATGTGGATGGCGACAATGGAAGGGAATCTGATAGATAATTATGCCTGATGGGAAAAGAAATATGCAAAAGAAAAATAAGCTTAGAATATCTAACGGAAGAACAGAATAGCCGTGCATACTCAAAAGGCACACGTGGGTTGTTGAAGATGCATGTTACAAAGATAAATGCTACATTGAAAACAGTTTCTGAGCTATGCATGGAATTATCCCTCCATGAAAAAAACCCCACTACATTCTTGAAGCTACACGTACAAACCAAAGTGCTAAAGAGCCTCAGCATGAGCCCTTATTATCATCATTATTACCAGAATAAAAGTACGTAGTTTAGGATGTTTCACTGAAATGAATCGTTCAGAATATATTCCTTTGCAGAAAATTATAGCTTATGTTTCCAAACTCTTGCTACGACTATGGTCAGCCTTTGGAGCTAAAATAAATAAATACAAGATGAGGGGCAACTAAAGGAATTTAAACAAATAGGGAAATTCAGCTACTTGAAGCTGACACAGGAAGTTGATGGTTTCACATTCACAAACTACACAGCCCTAGGAAATGAGGATGTATTACATACTGAAAGCTAACGGGGGGGGGGGGGGGGGGGGGGGGGGGGGGGACACACGACATTTGCAGACCACTTAGAACAGTTCCCAGGGCACAGCTTTGGTTTCCTTTAAAGCTGCTGTCATAAGCGCAGGAAATCTGGAAGCCTTTTCTACATCTAAGTTTTATCATTACAATATATGAGAATGTGGCCTTTGGCTGGACTCACAGAACTCTCACATAGAGGTCGGCAAACTAGGTATGGCCCGTGAGCCAAAGCCTGCCCACTGCCTGTTTTTGTTCAGCCTGAGAGCCGAGAATGCTTTTTACATTTTTTAATGGTGAAAAGTCAAAAGGACAATAATATTTTGTGACACATGAAAATTAATTGAAATCCGAACTTCAGTGTCCATAAATAAAGTCTATTTGGAATACAGCCCTGCCCAACAGTTTACATATTGTTCCCAGCTGCTTTTGAGCTACAAAGCAGAGTTGAGTCCTTTCCACAGAGACCCTTATGGCCTGCAAAGCCAAGAACATTTACTACCTGGCCCTTTACAGAAAACATTTGCCGACCGCTCCTCTAATATGTAAAGATCAGCTTAATCTGAAAGTAAAAGTACCAAGAAAACCAATATGGAGAAAAAAGAGGAGAGGAAAAATGCCTCGTTCATGAGTTGATTTTCATAAGCTGCACTTGAACCTCTCCTGCACATCTGTACCTGCTCTCATGACACCCTGGCCACCTCCAATTAAAGAGGGCACCCTCCCTGAAAACCTTATCATTCTTTCTGTTGTGTGATCTGTGTAAAGCTCAGGTGTGGTCTGAAATTTGATGCGAAACTTGGAATTAGTTCTTATTTCAGCTGGTTGAGGTTACCTAGGTTATACAACAAAGCAAAAATAGCTGAAATATCTGTGTAAATGAAAAACAAATGTATGCAGAGAGGGAGCAATCAGTTTTCAGAAGAAAGAGAAAAGTTCTTTTGGATGGCGTTCCCCATTGGGAATGAGCTCCCTGGTGTTAAATGAAGGGGGAAGAATGGAGGGACTTTTGTGGGTCCCAGCGGGACTTCTCAACAGCCAACAGAGTAGAAAATTTTATTGCTGATTGTGGGCTGTGGCAAAGTTTAGGGTTGCCTGTTTGTACTGATACCGTGAAGGTCACTGGGTATTTTGGTAACAAATTCCCATGCAACTTCACAGTGGTGAGAGAATGGTAACTTTGGGGATTATCCCCATGACATGTTTTGTGATTCTTTTGCACACTTTTTTTTTTCTCGAATTCAGATGAAAATGAGCCTCAAGGCGTCAAAAATGCCAGAGGATGATGCAACCAGTTATAGACTTTCGCTCTTCCAACTGGGGTCCACGGGCCAGCAGCATCAGAATCTTTTGCGAGTTCTTGGAAATGCCGAATCTCAGTCCTCCCCCTCCCAGATCTGCTGAATCAGAGTCTGCATTTGAACAGCATTCACAGATCATCTGAACATACAGTAATATTCGAGAAGCACTAACCAAAGGAAATTCAGGAGACTCAGGGTCTTAGAGATACAGTTCTGGGTTCAAATGGAGCTAATTCACTGGTGGCCTTGAGCAAACTCCTCACCATCTCGTTGCCTTGGTAGTCATCTCTCCCAAGTGGGCCTAAAATCACCTTCCCCCAATTTTTGAACAATCCCCTCACTATCCCATGAGATCATGAACATGAACCTGCTTGAAAGAGTATTAAGTACTCTATGGTTACGAGATCTTGTTAATGGCGAACATCTACAGACCTCAACCATGTGTCCTGCTCTGTGCTGACGTCTGAAGATGGGGCTTTCAGTTCAGTCTCACATAAACTATCTGATGAGAATAGTCCTATCAATTTCACCTTATACATACAGAAACTGAGCCATAGAGAAATTCAGTGCTTCACCCAAGGTTGCACATCTCGTCCATCCCGGAAGTGGAGTTTGAGCCCCTAGGCTATGTTCTTACGCCTGAACTACACTGCCTCTAAAATACAATACCGAACAGTGGGAACAGGAAATTATTATCACAGAGGACAGTTTAAAAACCACTGCACAGTGAGAACAAAGGCATAACATGTTTTAAACTCTGTTTTTTAATCTATGAAAAGGGGAGAAAACTTTAAAAAGAGAACTTCCCTGGAGATTAATGGCGCGAGGTCTCCGAGCACCCAAACCAGCTTGAATGTGTTATCAAAAATGGTGGCCAGCTGGTCTCTGTGACTTTGCTTCTAGTAGGTAAGTGTGAACCCGATGACTGGTACACGCAAGACGCAAGGAGATGCCCCAGGATATCCACTGAGATTCACTGTATCTCATACTTACAAAAATAAGTAGTTGGAATCACAGCTGAAGGAAGATGAAATTTTAAGCATAGAAAGTTATAGAGCTCATCCTAATCTTACAATTTAGTTCTAAAATGTTGGAGGTATAAAGGTATTTTGTACATTTTGCAGGATCTACTCTGATCCCTTTGGCAACAGAAACTTAAAGCTTCCAGATAGTTCTAAACAAACGTAATTTGGAGACTTCTTAAAAATTCCCCTAGTTCTTGGATTTGACCTTAATGTCTTGCTTGTTTTGTGCTGAGGACTATTCTAAGAGCTTTTGAAATATTAACTCAAGTATTAACCCTCTCAACAACTCTTTTTGTTAAGTGATACTACAAATTCTACATTATGATTTAGATGAATTGGATTATTATTTAGCTGAGCAGGCACAGATAGGCTAAGTGATGCTCCTAAGATCACACAGACAGTATCCTGTAGAACTGGATTTCAAACGGAAGCAGTGGGTCCACACTCTCTACTCTTTATTATTACCCTAGAGAGCCTGCAAGTAAAGCTACCTTGCAGGGATCTTTTGGTTTTTTGACTTTGACTTTAATATGATCACAAAATGTATTTTTAAAGGAGGATCTGAAGGCTGCATTGGTAAAACATTGGTGTTTTCTTCTTAAAAAAATAAAGGGCAGCTGTAATAGCTTTGGAGAGTCCGTGTGATGAAGGACCATGTGGATGAAATCACTGCACCCACATTTTTAGTCTTACTGCACGGCAGCAGTTCTCAAGTGTCGGGGGAAGGCGGGACATCTCATCCCCACCCGCCAGGGGGATGCTGGGCAGACAAAATTTCTGGAGACAGTTTTGATTGCCACGACTTGGGTTGCTACCAGCATCTAGTGAGTTAGAGGTAAGGGCTGCTGCTATACATCCTACAGTGCACAGGACAGCACCTACCGCAAAGGATGAGCTGACCCCAAATGTCACTAGCGCTGAAGTTGACAAACCCTGCTCTGTGGGAATAAGGGTAGATGGCATTTACTGGGCACTAGTTAAGAATATGCACAAAGACCACAGACCAGAGGAGAGGGTGTCAGATGTTAGACGTGACAGACAAGCGGACAAATAGTTACAAAACCAGGAGGAACATGCTGGAATGAAAACTGTGCAAGGTGCTTAAAGGTACACGTGAGGGACAACTGCCAACAGCCTTCAGAGTGACGCCAGGCCTGAGTCTTAGAGACTGCGGGGGGGCAGGTTCACTGCAGATAAGAACCTCCAGGGCAGAGATTTGTAGCAACATGGTTGGACTTAGAGATGGTCAGACTCAGTGAAGTAAGTCAGACAAGGACAAATACCATGATATCACTCACATGTGGATTCCAAAAACCTGATACAAATGAACTTATTTACAAAACAGAAACAGACTCACAGACTTAGAAAACAAACTTATGGCTACCAAAGGGGAAAGAGGGGGAGGGATAAATTAGGAGTTTGGAATTAACATATATACACTACTATATATAAAATAGATAAACAACAAAGACCTACTATGTAGCAAAGGGAAGTATATTCAATACCTTGTGATAACGTATAATGGTAAATAACATGAAAAAGTATATATATATATATATATATATATATATAAACAGAATCATTTTGCTATACCTGAAACTAACACAACATTGTAAATCAACTATACTTCAATTTAAAAAAAAAAAGAACCTGTAGGGCAGAGAAAGGGCAGCATGGGGCTTGGGTTTCGTTTGTTTGTTTGTTTGTTTGTTTGTTTTTTTGCTAAGCCTAGACACCCAGTTTTAGCTCTGGCATGGCCCATTGCCTGCTTTCTGTCTTGACCTCTAAGGTATTCCCTTTCTTACCCTTAAGGAGATCAGTGGAAACTTTTGGAAAACCTGATTGCACGCTGAGCCGGACTGGGAGCTCATCAATGCAGAAAAGCTCTCTGCTGAGTAGAAAGCACAGCAGAATGTGATCACAAGTAAATGAGCCATTAGACATGTTCAGCCCTAGATTAGGATGCAGAGTATTCTGATTGCAAAAAGTGGTGGAGATGTAAAAGCTCTGATTTATCCGAGACCATTAAAAGTTTTAAGGGAGGGCTTCCCTGGTGGCGCAGTGGTTGAGAGTCCGCCCGCCGATGCAGGGGACACGGGTTCGTGCCCCGGTCCGGGAAGATCCCACATGCCGCGGAGCGGCTGGGCCCGTGAGCCATGGCCGCTGAGCCTGCGCGTCCGGAGCCTGCGCTCCGCAACGGGAGAGGCCACAACAGTGAGAGGCCCGCGTACCGCAAAAAAAAAAGTTTTAAGGGGGCAAAATATAGCATCAAGGTAAGGAGCTAAAGGGTAATAACAAGAGAAGCTTCTCCAATCTTCCAAGTCAGCTTTAGGAGAGCAAATGCATGAAAAGATTACGAAATCTTCTGATGCTAACCATTCTCCATTACTCAATTTGTTCTTCACCCTGCAAAGCGAAGAGGTTCAGCCCAAGGGGTTGAGAGGCTAGCTAGTGTGTGGAAGCCGGACAGGCACGTGGCTGACCCGCCTGAGTGTTACTGTGGTGACGTGTTTTGGTCGTTGTTGTGAATACAGTGACCTCCTCAGCAGACGTTTACATTTTTTGGCGGAAGTCTTGGGTTCCAAGTTACCTCTGAATCCTCAGTCTCGGCAGACATAGAGGAGACGTAATTTGCCACATGGGGCTCCCTCGAACCAAGGTGACCTTCGGAATCTTCCTTCCCGAAGTTCAAAGCCAGAGCTAGCACTGTGCAGGGGTGTATATCTGTGGGGAACGTGGGAGTTTGTTCTGATCAAAGTGAATTTGTCATTTTAGTGAAAGCGTGGGCTCCCCTGGGTTTAGGTGCTCTTGTGCGATGGGGATGGAGAGGTTTGGCGAAGAGGCTGGGAGAGAAGCATCACCCACTCTTCACTTGCCCCCTCACTGCTGGGAGTTTTGGTCAAGGTCACTTGTTTTTCATTTGCACAAAGCAGCGGGTACAAATAGATTGCTGATGAATCAGCTTCTCACTGAAGCAGCATTTCTCCGTGGAAAACAGCTTCCTTCTTCTTTGGGGGCAAGGAGCACGTCAAAACCATGTGCTTGAAGGCCTTTCTGCTTTTTCCTGCGATTAGTTCTGGATCTCAGAGAACCATGGTGGGCTGCTAAGACCCACGGGGCCGCTGCAAATAATGTATCCTGCAGTTTCACAAAGCTACGGGGATTGATTCAGAAGGTTACATGATGTCAACTCCAAATTATATTCTGTCTACTTTTCATTTAGGGAAAGTTTCTTTCCAAGTATGAGTGAAAGGCTTTTAAATGACACCCTCTTATTCCCAGAGATCTTTTAAAGTTCTTGGATTTGCTGGAAGTGAGGCAACACAAATACCAACCCAATAAACATGTTGGGAATTCTCTAAAAATCTGCCAACGAACTGCTTTCCCCGCTGGAAGAGAAGGTCATGACTACAGAACAATCTGAACTCCCCATGCACCCCAGCCTTCCAGGCCCAGGCTTGCCTTTAATGTCTAAATAAAAGAGCTCAGGGCTCCATGGCGCATCCCATAGGAAGCCTGGCGCCCACCCTAAAATTTCAGAGCATCGCATGGGTCACTCGCCTCCTTGCTCCCAACTCCAGCCCCAGCCTCAGGCCCCGTGGGTCTTCCTCAGCCTATTCAACACATCCTTTTTAGGCTTCTTGACACCCTTGAAGTGGGCAGCCACCATCCTCTTCATCCTAGCTCCTTGTTTTCTCTGAGTGATAGAGCTCCCAAATTCTCAACTTGAGGACCATGTGGGAAAGGAGAGGGATGATTTAAGTTGTTCTCACACAGTTCTACCTCCTTTTGTTTCAGCCCTTCCACATCAGACCAGTTTTCCCATGAGAGAGGCATCTATCTGGGTGGTACCTTTAACCTCATGAAGTTCTGGGCCAAAATTTTGAAATTACAGGTCTTCTTTAAAGGCTTTATCTGTTTCCTGTTCCTGGATCACATCCTTAGAGAAAGGAGAATCCACCAAAAAATATCCTCCTACCTCCTTTCAGATGAACCCCCAGGGCTCAGCGACTAGTCACTCAAACAAGGAAATTAAAGGTTTGTGCGGTAATCAGTCAAACCCAAGAGAATGCAGGTTTCCGAAGGATCAGATTTCAGTCTATTTAAATTTGTGTCCCCAGCACCTGGAACATGACTGGCCCATACTTGTGGTCAAAAAATATATCGAGTGACTGACTGAAAAAATGAAATAGTGGCCAATGAATAGATTTAAAATTCATCTGTCTGCTGATAATGAATTGAGCTATGAGTGTGTGCCAGGAACTGAGACAGGCAGTGTAGAGTTTTCCAAAATACAACAGTCCTGACACTTGCACCTGATGAGCTCTAGTTGAAAAAGGAAGATAAGACACATACACAATTGCTTTAGTCAAAGAGAGACCTTGGAGGTTGTAGTACAGAAGGCTAGACAAGAAATAATGGCAGATTGCTTTGGAGCAGATGGGGAGGAACTCTTAGGTCAGGCCAGCAACCTGTGGAGTAAATAGAATCCCTCTCACTACAGAGGGATTTCCTTTAGGTTATAATAATACTAATAATCCCTTTAAAGCCATATTTTGCTACGTCATTAGCATTTGTACAAATGGCTGTATCCTTTGACTGACAGGTTCTGTGGATATTTGACGGATATCGACATTTTAACTATTGTTTTCCACCTTGGAGCTTAAAAATAAGCTGCACTCTAGTCCACCAAACACCTTTTCCCAAAGCAAAAGACAAAGAGACAAGTTCACGAGAAAGTGAAAATGTCTGTAGCAAGTCTAAGCTTCCACTCCAAGCGATCATAACCGTCCCTCTCTCCTTAAAGAAAGGAAATCGTTCTGGTTCACCGGGTGACAACATGGATGCTCCCCCTTTATTGACGTATTAAGCTAACATTAACCAGCAAAGCACGATCATTTGCAAAAGACAGACACTGACTGGCGCCGCTGGATGACGTGGGTCAGTCTGACCCTCCGGGGGTCCAGAAGGCCCCTGGGAATGGGCAGAATGGTGGGCTTTGAAGCACACAGCTTCCTTCCTGTGAGGTTGTACTCCAAGCTTCAGATGCAGCCCCGCTTTCATCTCTCAAGGAGGGTGACGGGGGAGGGCTGGGGAAGCATCCTCAGGAAAGTACCAGCAAGTAAAGGGGCAGAACTCTTAAGACATTAGATGTAAGGACACCCAGCAAGCCCTTGCGGTACCTGAGTGGGAGAAACCTGGCCCCCTCGTACACGTGGCTGCAAACCTGGACGAGCCAGTTCTCCCCACAACGTATGGAGAGTTTTCTAAATAGAACTTAATTCCTTTATATGTGATTAGAGTAGAAGGTCTTTTAGAGATATTAAAAAAAAAATACAGGTGCGCATAATGAAGAAAGTAAAAATCAGCTACAAATTAAACCCCCATTGTAAGCTCTGCTAATTTTTTTAGTGTCTTTTCCTCCAATTTATGCCCGAGTGTGATTTTTTTTTTCTTTTTCCACAATTCAGACTATTTTGTAGGTACTGCTTCTTCTCCTTTTCTGCCCTCATTGAGTCCCACCTGATCGCTATTTGCGGAGTCTGATGACATGTGAAGAAAGAAGCAGATGGTAAACCAGGGAGACAAGCTGGTGTTGGTGGATGGAATTCAGGGGTGACCAGTGCTGGCATCTCAGAGCCCCCCAGGAGAGCCCAACTGCAGGGCACACAAACCAACGAATTTTTGTTTCAAGAACCGAGCAGTTTCAACCACAAACACTCACCATCCAGGTCCCGGTCTCTCCTCCGCCAGCTTCCTGCTCCGGGTTGCTTTGGTAGAAGTCAGCTCACTGCCAGGTCCTTCTCCCCTGAATGTCAAGTACAATTCAGAGTTAGACCTTTCCAGCAGCCTCAGAGATGTGCTTGGAAGAATGGATCAAGACGCACTTGGCATATTTATAACTTCTCAGACTTCCCACAAGGAACACGTGTAAATATTTTCAGAAGTGGTGGAGATGTAAGAAAATTTATTGTCAAAGATCTTGAACTCACTCTTCTAACTTGGTTCCCATCTTATAGTTTAGAATTAATGGAAAACATGGGGTATCAACCAAATCTACTCAAACAGACCCATGCATAAACAAATCCTTCTTATGTGTGATAACTGAAAATGGTTCATCAAAATGTAATAAATGTTAAAAATGCTTAGTCCCTAAGAGCTTCAAATGGCTCCAAAAGTCCATCTCCCCCCCTCTTTTTGGCCAGTTGGATATTTATTAAGCATTGCCTTATGGAGAGTAGATTTGAAGACATTGGCTCCTGTAGGGTTTTTTGCCCTATATAATGCAGCCATTGCAAGGGAGATGACGGCATATATAATGATTTATTATGAGAAAATATTTTATTGAAAGATTACTTCGTTGGGGCACAGTGCAGATGGAACAAAGCTGCAAGAATATAGAAGTGAGCCATCGGTACATTTTTGTAAATAATGGAGTTATCACAGTTGAGTGCCTATCATTTTCCAGGCAATGTTCTTAGTTTTAACTCATTTAATCACCATAATACTATAAGATAGATCTTATTAGTATACCCAATTTAAAGATGATGAAACTGAGGCACAAAGAAGGTTAAAGAACTTAGCCAGAGTCACAAGTTGAAAGAGACAGTTAGGACCCAAAACCAAGTAATCCGGTTCTACAATCTCTGCTCCTAACCACTATGTTATACTTACTGGACTATACAAGATCTTGAAAAGGTCTGTCTGCTTCCTTTATCCAATAAAAACTCAGGAAACATCTATTAAACACTTACTGTGTGCCAAGCTTTATACTGGACCCTTTGAACACAATGGTCAATATAATGAGATACCTGTCCTCGAGGAGCGCATTCCAGTGGGGAAGACAGATAAGTAAAAGAGCAATTCTAGTATCACTTTACCTTCCAACAGAATCAAGTTCAAGCAATTCCAGGCAGATCAGAATCAACACCATTCGGAAAACTTGAGGAATAGGTTACCCATGCAAAGATACAGGTGGGCCTGCAGAGGGTGTACCTGACTACCAGCCCATCTTGAATGAAAGAGCCCAGAGGCCCACTAGGTCAGCGCTTGCTGGGTCTTTTCTGCTGCGGGAAAGATTGTGTGAAAACAGCCTTGCACCATGGAGGTTAAGAGAGTGGAGGATAAATGTTTTACAGAATCTCCCTCCCACAAAACTCTACAAAATTATGGACCGTAGGTGAGCCTGCCCCTGCTATTTCTACCTAAAGCTTTTTTATTTTTTTTAACTCAGGCAATGAACTGTAAAGGGGAATCAGGGTTGTAGACAGATGTGATAGGAAACATATAAGAAACTCCTTATAAGAAACTAAAAATATGTTCTATTTCTCACCATCACCAAATACTTCCCTCCACTCCTCTTTCCCTATAAAAGCGAGTCCTTCTGCTTTTGGTATGCAACTTGGCTCCTGAAACAGGCTGCACCCCAAATGGCTGCCTGATGCCAAGTTGCCATCTATGAGGTCTCCTTGAAATACGCTACATAATTCCAGAATTGCCTCACGGCTAATCTGGTTTGTTGGAAGGCCTCTGGACAGGACTGCTCGGCTGATCGTTCATCCTGGAAGCCCCGTCTCCTAGGATATCTCCCATACCCACTTGTAGTAAATACAGAGGTGGCCAGCTCTTCACTCTTAGTCTTTTGTAGATTGTTTTAACTAAGGAAAGTTTGGGAAAACGGTGCACTTGGTAAGATTTCTTTCAACAGGTCATAATTGAGCAATTGCTAAAGGTCATTGAGAGCCAGCAGGTGGAGCAGATAAGGAGGCCCTATCAGCTTTTCGGCCAGTTGTGACTTCCACCCTGAATTTAAAACCTGTTTACTCTTAGGAAAAATCCAGGCCCTCCTCTCTCTGCTTCTACTGGAAAGGGCAGGGCAGGTTTAGGCTTATCAGTCACACATTTATTTTTCCTTGAGCCCATGAAGGCTGATAGCTCTTGCAGCCAAAACGTGATGGAAAGGCTTAGCAGCCTATTGCCAAAGTATCCTGTTTTCTTCAAAGCTCATCTCTTGAGACTGGATTCAGCTCTGAATTTTACCAGGCCCTTCCAAGCATGGGGGGCATTGCTCAGTTCTTGAAGGCCTAAGAACGGAAACATCCCCACTTTTTCTTGGAGAGCAGAGGGAATGTGTTTGCAGTTTGTCCTTATTTGGGCTCAGTTTCCTGCAAAGGCTTTTTTGAGTCGTTTCTCAGGCCAACAATAGCCGACACAGCAAATTCATGTGCGGAAACTCTGTCTGGCTTTGGTCTGTTGTCTGTGTTTTTAAATATAATTGAGCTACTTTATCACCATTCTACTTAGTAGCCACCCACGTTTGGAATGCCTCCACCTGGAGTGACACTCATGCCTTTTTTATTCCCATTTTAGAATTTGTTTAAGACTTTAGAATTTGTTGTTTAGGGTACAAGATGGATAGAAGATGGAAAATATCAATTCTTTTTTTTAATTTTTAATGACATTTCTTGCTTTCTAATTTCACAAGCAATACATATTCATGGCAGACAACTAGAGATACATAAAAGCATAAAGTAAAGCATAACAATCAGCCACAATCCCCACCCTCCAGAGATAACTACCACTGGCATTTTGACGCATTCCCTCCCTGTGTCTACATATTTTTTTAAATTGAAATACAATTGACCTACAACACTACGTTAGTTCCAGGTGCATAACAGAGGGTTCCAATATTTATATACACTACAAAATAATCACCATGATAAGCCTAGTTACCGTCTGTCACCATACAAAGATATTACAGTGTAATTGACTATATTCCCCATGCTGTATTCTTCATCCCTCTGCCTCATTCATTTTGTAAATGGAAGCTTGCGGCTCTTAATCTCCCTCACCTATTTCTCTCCTCCCCCCACCCTCCTCTTCTCTGGCAACCACCCAAGAAACTAGCAGTTCTTGATAAGGCCATCTACATAATATATGAGGCCCAGTACAAAATGAAAATTCGAGGCCTCCTGTTCCAAAATTATCAAGATTGTTGAGACAGAGAAAGCAGAGCATTAAACCAAGCCCGGGGTCCTTCTGTGTGCAGGACCCTGCTTGACTGAACAGGTCCCACGCCCACGAAGCCAGCCCCAATGCTGAATTATTCCCAGGCAATCTGAAGGCTATCCAGGCTCTGTGTTTTCCCTCATCCACTTCCCTGCTTGCTGGCTTCGGACAAATCTCTGGCCCTTCAGAAACTGCTACATTACACTGTGGACTGGGAAAATAAATGACATAAAATGAAATGTATTCATTTGGCTAAAGGCATCTTGTGGGGGACAGGTAGAGATACTTCTCCATTGCCTGATTATTTCACTTGTCCTCACTGTGAAATAGTGTGATAGAATGGGAGAACGGTAAAACCACTCAAATGAAATGCAGATCCTCAAAGTTTAAATATAGGATTACCATATGACCCTGTAATTCCACACCGAGGTATATGCCCAGAAGAATTGAAAACAGGGGCTCAAACAGTTACTTAAACAGCAATGTTCAGAGCAGCGCTGTTCACAGTAGTTAAACGTGAAGACAACTCAAATGTCCATCAATCGATGAACGGATAATTTGCGGTTTATGTATACAATGGAATATTATTCCACCATAAAAAGGAATAAAGTACTGATACATGGCACAACATGGATGAAGCTCAAAAAGCCAGTCATAGAAGGTCATATATTGTATGATTCTATTTATATGAAATGTCCAGAACAGGCAAATGCACAGAGACAGCAAGCAGACTGCTGGTTGCCAGGGGCCGGGAGTATGGAGGAATGGGGAGTAAGTACCCATGTGTATGAGGTTTCCCTTTGGGGTGACGAAACGTTTTGGAACTAGATGGATGTGTTGGGTGCACAACACTGTGGATGTACTAAATGCCACTGAATTGCTCCCTTTTAAATTTTATGTGAATGTTACCTCAATTTCTCATCCTAACATAGTAAACCAGGTGAGCAATCCCGCTCCGTGAACGTGTGAAGCTGGAAAAAGGCCCAGAGCTTCAAAGCTATCGTCCCCAGCGATCCCGTCATGACATCTGAAGTCATGACCATTAGAATCACTTCAGAAAGAACCTGCTTCACTGCAAACACGTTACGAGGGGAGTGTGACACGTCTGTACCCTGATGTACACTGACCTATTTCACTGTTGGTGACTTTTTAGGCCATCTCGAAGGGCTCTTCTGGGATGCAAGAAGAGGGTTCAGGGAGTAAAGTCCAAGCGTTGAAAGTTGGGGGCCTTGGCTTCCCGGTCTCTGCTTGGTTACCGTGGGAGCATCACCGCGATCCTCTAGGTCCTGGTGTGCTCACCAGCAAAAGGAGGGAGCTGGCATGAATGTTCCCTAAGGTTCTTTAGGACTGCTGATTGTGTGCATCAGACTGGAGCACAGCAGGGCCTTGCGGAGGCCCAAGGGTGACGGAAGGAACCAGAATGGAGTAAAAAGAGGGTAGGAAGGCTTAAGAGGTTTCTGCCTGGGGCCCATAAGAAAACAGGGGATTGGAAAAGACAAGAGAATCAGAGGCCTAAAGGCAAACTTAGCCTATTTCATGACTTGGTCTATGGAGAAGAGACTTATTATCCAAGTTCTAGAAAGCACTATTTATGATAAGATATATAAGGCATGAGGTAAGAAGATGAAGTAATGAGATCTAATATATAAGCCATCCATCACCATCTAGGAATTTTTTATTGGTATTACAGAAATTCTAAGATGAAAAGGCAAGCAGGTCAGGCATGGGTAGAGGAGGCCCTTGCCACTCAGCATCAACATCACCTGGGAGGTTATGAGAAATTCAGAATCCCAGGCCTCACCTCAGACCTACCGAATCAGACTCTGCACTCTGACAAGACCTCCGGGTAACAGTAGTGCACACTGAAGTTTGAGAAGCACCGTCTTTGACCATATTTCTGGAGACATTATCTCACTGCATCCTTATTTGCTCTCCTACACTCAGCCCTCTGCATCCCCATTCAAAATCTTTCCCAGCGGAAAAGAACCTGATATTTTAGTGACCAGAGAGAGCCTGAAATGAAATATGTGCACTGGGGGAGTCTGTGCTTTCTGGGCCATGGTAGTCGATCACTGTAAATGGGGATCAGCTGCTCCAGTTTTGAGCCAGTGGGCTCTCTTGGGCCATTTAGCTGCTCATAGCAAGCCTTCAGAATCTAATAAAGCTTCTAGAACATGGGTCAGCACACTTTTCCTGTAAAGGTCCAGTTAGTCAATGTTTGTGGCCTTGTGGGGACACCGTATGTCTCTGTCACTGCTATTCAACTCTGCCTTATAGCTTGAAAGCAGTCATAGACAACATGTAAACTATCACTCCTGCTGTGTTACAATATAAAAGTTGTGGACACTGAAATTGGAATTTTATATAATTTTCATATGTCATGAAATAACCATCTTCTGATTTTTTTTTTTTAATCATTACAAAAATGTACAAACCATTCTCAGCTCACAGGCCATAAAAACACAGACAGTGGGCTGGATTTGGGGCCATGGGCTAGAGTCTGCTGACGCCTGTACGACAAGGAAGGTAGTCAGCCTGGGGAGAAATTATAGGGAGAAGAAGGATAGCATATTTCCTACTCAAAGTTTGGAGTGGAAAATGAGGGGGAGAGAAGCACGGACGTGTAGAATTTAACTCTTCGTTTAGGTTTTGGACTGTGATGGGGGAACACTGCAAATCCCCATTGTTTGTGGGCTCTGATACAGATACAGCCAAAGAGAACTTATCACCCAACAGCACTGTGGAACGCTTTGGAAAGTTCACACAGAGCCACTAAAGAGTTTCTGTAAACAAGTGAGATTATAGAAGTGAGCAAAACGTAATACCCTGAATTCTTTCTTTTCTGAGGATGCAATATAACTTGAACTCATCTAAAGTAGAATTTATATTTCATCATCTATTAAAATTCTGTGGCTAAAGAGGTTGACCACAAGTCAATGATACTCTGGGTGCCAAGCCACTCACTGCAAGAACTTCTAAGTCCTGTTGACATGAAATAGAAGCCAGAACCACTGTGATTCTATTTTTCCTTAACTTTTTTTTTCATTTTAACATCTTTATTGGAGTATAATTGCTTTACAATGGTGTGTTAGTTTCTGCTTTATAACAAAGTGAATCAGTTTTACATATACATATGTTCCCATATCTCTTCCCGCTTGCGTCTCCCTCCCTCCCACCCTCCCTATCCCACCCCTCCAGGCGGTCACAAAGCACCGAGCTGATCTCTCTGTGCTATGCGGCTGCTTCCCACTAGCTATCTACCTTACGTTTGGTAGTGTATATATGTCCATGCCTCTCTCTCACTTTGTCACAGTTTACCCTTCCCCCTCCCCTTAGCCTCAAGTCCATTCTCTAGTAAGTCTGTGTCTTTATTCCCGTTTCACCCCTAGGTTTTTCATGACATTTTTTTCCCTTAAATTCCATATATATGTGTTAGCATACGGTACTTGTCTTTCTCTTTCTGACTTCACTCTGTATGACAGACTCTAGCTCTATCCACCTCATTACAAATAGCTTTCATTTCTTTTTATGGCTGAGTAATATTCCATTGTATATATGTGCCACATCTTTTTTATCCATTCATCCGATGATGGACACTCAGGTTGTTTCCAACTCTGGGCTATTGTAAATAGAGCTGCAATGAACATTTTGGTACATGACTCTTGTTGAATTATTGTTTTCTCAGGGTATATGCCCAGTAGTGGGATTGCTGGGTCATATGGTAGTTCTATTTGTAGTTTTTTGTTTTTTGTTTTTTGTTTTTTTTTTTGCGGTACGCGGGCCTCTCACTGTTGTGGCTTCTCCCGTTGCGGAGCACAGGCTCCGGACGCGCAGGCTCAGTGGCCATGGCTCACGGGCCCAGCCGCTCCGCGGCATGTGGAATCTTCACGGACCGGGGCACGAACCCGCGTCCCCTGCATCGGCAGGCGGACTCTCAACCACTGCGCCACCAGGGAAGCCCCTATTTGTAGTTTTTTAAGGAACCTCCATACTGTTCTCCACAGTGGCTGTATCAATTTACATTCCCACCAACAGTGTAAGAGGGTTCCCTTTTCTCCACACCCATTCCAGCATTTATTGTTTCTAGATTTTTTGATGATGGCCATTCTGACTGGTGTGAGATGATATCTCATTGTAGTTTTGATTTGCATTTCTCTAATGATTAGTGATGTTGAGCATTCTTTCATGTGTTTGTTGGCAGTCTGTATATCTTCTTTGGAGAAATGTCTATTTAGGTCTTCTGCCCATTTTTGGATTGGGTTGTTTGTTTTTTTGTTATTAAACTGCATGAGCTGCTTATAAATTTTGGAGATCAATCCTTTGTCAGTTGCTTCATTTGCAAATATTTTCTCCCATTCTGAGGGTTGTCTTTTGGTCTTGTTTATGGTTTCCTTTGCTGTGCAAAAGCTTTGAAGTTTCATTAGGTCCCATTTGTTTATTTTTGTTTTTATTTCCATTTCTCTAGGAGGTGGGTCAAAAAGGATCTTGCTGTGATTGATGTCATAGACTGTCCTGCCTAGGTTCTCCTCTAAGAGTTTGATAGTTTCTGGCCTTACATTTAGGTCTTTAATCCATTTTGAGCTTATTTTTGTGTATGGTGTTAGGGAGTGATCTAATCTTATACTTTTACATGTACCTGTCCAGTTCTCCCAGCACCACTTATTGAAGAGGCTGTCCTTTCTCCACTGTACATTCCTGCCTCCTTTATCAAAGATAAGGTGACCATATGTGCGTGGGTTTATCTCTGGGCTTTCTATCCTGTTCCATTGATCTATATTTCTGTTTTTGTGCCAGTACCATACTGTCTTGATTACTGTAGTTTTGTAGTATAAACTGAAGTCAGGAAGCCTGATTCCTCCAGCTCCGTTTTTCGTTCTCAAGATTGCTTTGGCTATTTGGGGTCTTTTGTGTTTCCATACAAATTGTGAAATTTTTTGTTCTAGTTCTGTGAAAAATGCCAGTGGTAGTTTGATAGGTATTGCATTGAATCTGTAGATTGCTTTGGGTAGTAGAGCCATTTTCACAATGTTGATTCTTCCAATCCAAGATATATCCAATGGTATATCTCTCCATCTATTTGTACATCTTTAATTTCTTTCATCAGTGTCTTATAATATTCTGCATACAGGTCTTTTGTCTCCTTAGGTAGGTTTATTCCTAGATATTTTATTCTTTTTGTTGCAATGGTAAATGGGAGTGTTTTCTTGATTTCACTTTCAGATTTTTCATCCTTAGTGTATAGGAATGCCAGAGATTTCTGTGCATTAATTTTGTATCCTGCTACTTTACCAAATTCATTGATTAGCTCTAGTAGTTTTCTGGTAGCATCTTTAGGATTCTCTATGTATAGTATCATGTCATCTGCAAAGAGTGACAGCTTTACTTCTTCTTTTCCAATTTGGATTCCTTTTATTTCCTTTTCTTCTCTGATTGCTGTGGCTAAAACTTCCAAAACTATGTTGAATAAGAGTGGTGAGAGTGGGCAACCTTGTCTTGTTCCTGATCTTCGTGGAAATGCTTTCAGTTTTTCACCACTGAGGACGATGTTGGCTGTGGGTTTGTCATATATGGCCTTTATTATGTTGAGGAAAGTTCCCTCTATGCCTACTTTCTGCAGGGTTTTTATCATAAATCGCTGTTGAATTTTGTCAAAAGCTTTCTCTGCATCTATTAAGATGATCATATGGTTTTTCTCCTTCAATTTGTTAATATGGTGTATCACGTTGATTGATTTGCATATATTGAAGAATCCTTGCATTCCTGGAATAAACCCCACTTGATCATGGTGTATGATCCGTTTAATGTGCTGTTGGATTCTGTTTGCTAGTATTTTGTTGAGGATTTTTGCATCTATGTTCATTAGGATATTGGCCTGTAGTTTTCTTTCTTTGTGACGTCCTTGTCTGGTTTTGGTATCAGGGTGATGGTGGCCTCGTAGAATGAGTTGGGGAGTGTTCCTCCCTCGGCTATATTTTGGAAGAGTTTGAGAAGGATAGGTGATAGCTCTTCTCTAAATGTTTGATAGAATTCGCCTGTGAAGCCATCTGGTCCTGGGCTTTTGCTTGTTGGAAGATTTTTTTTTTTTTTTTTTTTTTTTTGTTGGAAGATTTTTAATCACAGTTTCAATTTCACTGCTTGTGATTGCTCTGTTCATATTTTCTATTTCTTCCTGATTCAGTCTTGGCAGGTTGTGCCTTTCTAAGAATTTGTCCATTTCTTCCAGGTTGTCCACTTTATTGGCATAGAGTTGCTTGTAGTAATCTCTCATGATCTTTTGTATTTCTGCAGTGTCAGTTGTTACTTCTCCTTTTTCATTTCTAATTCTATTGATTTCAGTCTTCTCCCTTTTTTTCTTGATGAGTCTGGCTAATGGTTTATCAATTTTGTTTATCCTTTCAAAGAACCAGCTTTTAGTTTTATTGATCTTTGCTATCGTTTCCTTCATTTCTTTTTCATTTATTTCTGATCTGATTTTTATGATTTCTTTCCTTCTGCTAACTTTGGGGTTTTTTTGTTCTTCTTTCTCTAATTGCTTTAGGTGCAAGGTTAGGTTGTTTATTCGAGATGTTTCCTGTTTCTTAAGGTAGGATTGTATTGCTATAAACTTCCCTCTTAGAACTGCTTTTGCTGCATCCCATAGATTTTGAGTCGTTGTGTCTCCATTGTCATCTGTTTCTAGGTATTTTTTGATTTCCTCTTTGATTTCTTCAGTGATCACTTCGTTATTAAGTAGTGTATTGTTTAGCCTCCTTGTGTTTGTATTTTTTACAGATCTTTTCCTGTAATTGATATCTAGTCTCACAGCGTTGTGGTCGGAAAAGATACTTGATACAATTTCAATTTTCTTAAATTTACCAAGGCTTGATTGGTGACCCAAGATATGATCTATCCTGGAGAATGTTCCATGAGCACTTGAGAAAAATGTGTATTCTGTTGTTTTTGGATGGAATGTCCTATAAATATCAATTAAGTCCATCTTGTTTAATGTATCATTTAAAGCTTGTGTTTCCTTATTTATTTTCATTTTGGATGATCTGTCCATGGGTGAAAGTGGGGTGTTAAAGTCCCCTACTATGATTGTGTTACTGTCGATTTCCCCTTTTATGGCTGTTAGCATTTGCCTTATATATTGAGGTGCTTCTATGTTGGGTGCATAAATATTTACAGTTGTTATATCTTCTTCTTGGATCAATCCCTTGATCATTATGTAGTGTCCTTCTTTGTTTCTTCTAATAGTCTTTATTTTAAAGTCTATTGTGTCTGATATGAGAATTGCTACTCCAGCTTTCTTTTGGTTTCCATTTGCATGAAATACCTTTTTCCATCCCCTTACTCTCAGTCTGTATGTGTCTCTAGGTCTGAAGTGGGTCTCTTGTAGACAGCAAATATATGCGTCTTGTTTTTGTATCCAGTCAGCCAATCTGTGTCTTTTGGTGGAAGCATTTAGTCCATTTACATTTAAGGTAATTATCGATATGTATGTTCCCATTCCCATTTTCTTAATTGTTTTGGGTTCGTTATTGTAGGTCTTTTCCTTCTTTTGTGTTTCTTGCCTAGAGAAGTTCCTTTAGCAGTTGTTGTAGAGCTGGTTTGGTGATGCTGAACTCTCTCAGCTTTTGCTTGTCTGTAAAGGTTTTAATTTCTCCATCAAATCTGAATGAGATCCTTGCTGGGTAGAGTAATCTTGGTTGCAGGTTTTTCTCCTTCAACACTTTCAATATGTCCTGCCACTCCCTTCTGGCTTGCAGAGTTTCTGCTGAAAGATCAGCTGTTAACCTTATGGGGAGTCCCTTGTGTGTTATTTGTTGTTTTTCCCTTGCTGCTTTTAATATGCTTTCTTTGCATTTAATTTTTGCAGTTTGATTAATATGTGTCTTGGCGTATTTTTCCTTGGATTTATCCTGTATGGGACTCTCTGTGCTTCCTGGACTTGATTAACTATTTCCTTTCCCATATTAGGGAAGTTTTCAACTATAATCTCTTCAAATATTTTCTCAGTCCCTTTCTTTTTCTCTTCTTCTTCTGGAACCCCTATAATTCGAATGTTGGTGCGTTTAATGTTGTCCCAGAGGTCTCTGAGACTGTCCTCAGTTCTTTTCATTCTTTTTTCTTTATTCTGCTCTGCAGTAGTTATTGCCACTATTTTATCTTCCAGGTCACTTATCCGTTCTTCTGCCTCAGTTATTCTGCTATTGATCCCATCTAGAGTATTTTTCATTTCATTTATTGTGTTGTTCATCATTGTTTGTTTCATCTTTAGTTCTTCTAGGTCCTTGTTAACTGCTTCTTGCATTTTGTCTATTCTATTTCCAAGATTTTGGATCATCTTTACTATCATTATTCTGAATTCTTTTTCAGGTAGACTGCCTATTTCCTCTTCATTTGTTAGGTCTGGTGGGTTTTTATCTTGCTCCTTCATCTGCTGTGTGTTTTTCTGTCTTTTCATTTTGCTTATCTTACTGTGTTTGGGGTCTCCTTTTTGCAGGCTGAAGGTTCGTAGCTCCTGTTGTTTTTAGTGTCTGTCCCCAGTGGCTAAGGTTGTTTCAGTGGGTTGTGTAGGCTTCCTGGTGGAGGGTACTAGTGCCTGTGTTCTGGTGGATGAGGCTGGATCTTGTCTTTCCGGTGGGCAGGTCCACGTCTGGTGGTGTGTTTTGGGGCGTCTGTAGACTTATTATGATTTTGGGCAGCCTCTCTGCTAATGGGTGGGATTGTGTTCCTGTCTTGCTAGTTGTTTGGCATAGGTTGTCCAGCACTGTAGCTTGCTGGTCGTTGCGTGAAGCTGGGTGTTGGCGTTGAGATGGAGATCTCTGGGAGATTTTCGCCGTTTGATATTATATGCAGCTGGGAGGCCTCTTGTGGACCAGTGTCCTGAAGTTGGCTCTCCCACCTCAGAGACACAGCACTAACGCCTGGCTGCAGCACCAAGAGCCTTTCATCCACACGGCTCCTTAATTTGGGATGATTCGTTGTCTATTCATGTATTCCACAGATGCAGGGTACATCAAGTTGATTGTGGAGCTTTAATCAGCTGCTTCTGAGGCTGCTGGGAGAGATTTCCCTTTCTCTTCTTTGTTCTCACAGCTCCCAGGGGCTCAGCTTTGGATTTGGCCCCGCCTGTGCGTGTAGGTCGCCGGAGGGCGTCTGTTCTTTGCTCAGACAGGACGGGGTTAAAGGAGCCGCTGATTCGGAGGCTCTGGCTCACTCAGGCCGGGGGGAGGGAGGATCACGGAGTGCAGGGTGGGCCTGCAGCGGCAGAGGCCAGCGTGACGTTTCCAGCCTGAGGGGCGCCGTGCGTTCTCCCGGGGGAGTTGTCCCTGGATCCCAAGACCCTGGCAGTGGTGGGCTGCACAGGCTCCCCGGAAGTGGAGTGTGGATAGTGACCTGTGTTCGCATACAGGCTTCTTGGTGGCGGCAGCAGCGGCCTTAGCGTCTCATGTCTGTCTCTGGGGTCCGCACTTTTAGCCGCGGCTCGCGCCCGTCTCTGGAGCTCCTTTAAGCAGCGTTCTTAATCCCCCCTCTCCTCGCGCACCAGGAAATAAAGAGGGAAGAAAAAGTCTCCTGCCCCTTTGGCAGGTCCAGACTTTTCCCCGGACTCCCTCCCGGCTAGCCGCGGCGCACTAACGCCCTGCAGGATGTGTTCACGCCGCCAACCCCAGTCCTCTCCCGGCGCTCCGAGTGTAGCCGGAGCCTCAGCTCCCAGCCCCGCCCGCCCCGGCGGGTGAGCAGACAAGCCTCTCGGCTGGTGAGTGCCGGTCGGCCCTGATCCTCTGCGCTGGAATCTCCCCGCTTTGCCCTCCGCACCCCTGTTGCTGTGCTCTCCACCGCGGCTCCGAAGCTCCCCCACTCTGCCACCCGCAGTCTCCGCCCGCAAAGGGGCTTCCTAGTGTGTGGACACTTTTCCTCCTTCACGGCTCCCTCCCGCTGGTGCAGGACCCGTCCCTATCCTTTTGTCTCTGTTTATTCTTTTTTCTTTTGCCCTAACCAGGTACGTGGGGGGTTTCTTGCCTTTTGGGAGGTCTGAGGTCTTCTGCCAGCGTTCAGTAGGTGCTCTGTAGGAGTTGTTCCACGTGTAGATGTATTTCTGGTGTATTCTTGGGGAGGAAGGTGATCTCCGTGTCTTACTCTTCCGCCATCTTCCCGGAAGTGCTCTTCCAGTTTTCTGATTGCCAGTTATTTAATATTCTGGTCAAAGACAATGGAAGCACTATTAAAGTATGGCATTTTGACTGCCATTGGAAAGGTCAGGTTTCAAACAGCAGTGCACTAGTTGTGCTCCGATTAACTTCTTGATGTGCACTTCACTACAACCTGGTGCTAACTTTGTGAGCTTGTAAATAAGTTTCCAGGAACTTAAACTCTTTGTGTTTAAAAGATATTCAGAACACTCTTCATTTTCCACTGGAATTTTAAAAAAAAGAACTAAAGTAGCTTGTTATTAGGGTTACTTGTGGTATAAGAAATCCATAGACATAAGAAGAGACACCGGGAATTCCCTGGCAGTCCAGTGGTTAAGACTCAGAGCTTTCACTGCTGAGGACCTGGGTTTGATACCTGGTTGGGGAACTAAGATCCCACAAGCCGTGTGGTATGGCCAAAATAAATAAATAAATAAAATCAAAACTAAGAAATAAATTTTTTTTAAAAAAGAAGTGATACCATCTCTGAAATCGACCATCAAGAAAAGGAGTCCAACGGTGCTTTGTGACAGCCTGGAGGGGTGGGATAGGGAGGGTGGGAGGGAGGGAGACGCAAGAGGGAAGACATATGGGAACATATGTATATGTATAACTGATTCACTTTGTTATAAAGCAGAAACTAACACACCATTGTAAAGCAATTATACCCCAATAAAGATGTTAAAAAAAAAAAAAAAAAAGGAGTCCAAGAACGAAAAATTTCACAATTTATATGGAAACTCAAAAGACCCCAAATAACCAAAGCAATCCTGAGTAATCAAAACGTCAGGTAGCAGGCTCCCTGACTTCACACTATACTACAAAGCTATAGTAATCAAGACAGTATGGTACTGGCACAAAAACAGAAATATAGATCAATGGAACAGGACAGAAAGCCAGAGATAAACCCACGCATGTATGGTCACCTTATCTTTGATAAAGGGGGCAAGAATATACACTGGAGAAAAGACAGCCTCTTCAATAAGTGGTGCTGGGAAAACTGGACAGCTACATGTAAAAGAATGAAATTAGAACACTCCCTAACACCGTATACAAAAATAAACTCCAAATGGATTAAAGACCTAAATGTAAGGCCAGACACTATAAAACTCCTAGAGGAAAACATAGGCAGAACACTCTTTGACATAAATTGCAACAAGATCTTTTTTGACCCACTTCCTAGAGTAATGTAAATAAAAACAAAAATAAACAAATGGGACCTAATGAAACTTAAAAGCTTTTGCACAATAAAGGAAACCATAAACAAAATAAAAAGACAACCCACAGAATGGGAGAAAATATTTGCTAATGAAGCGACCGACAAGGGATTAATCTCCAAGATATACAAACAGCTCATGTAGCTCTATGTCAAAAAACCAAACAACCCAATCAAAAAATGGGCAGAAGATCTAAATAGACATTTCTCCAAAGAAGACATACAGTTGGCCAAAAAGCACATGAAAAGATGCTCAGCATCACTAATTATCAGAGAAATGCAAATCAAAATGACAATGAGGTATTACCTCACACCAGTCAGAATGGCCATCATCAAAAAGTCTACAGACGGGGCTTCCCTGGTGGCGCAGTGGTTGAGAGTCCGCCTGCTGATGCAGGGGACACAGGTTCGTGCCCCAGTCTGGGAAGATCCCACATGCCGCGGAGCGGCTGGGCCCGTGAGCCATGGCCACTGAGCCTGCGCGTCCGGAGCCTGTGCTCTGCAGCGGGAGAGGCCGCCACGGTGAGAGGCCCGCATACCGCAAAAAAAAAAAAAAAAAAAGTCTACAGACAACAAACGCTGGAGAGGGTGTGGAGAAAAGGGAGCCCTCCTACACTGTTGGTGGGAATGTAAATTGGTGTAGCCACTGTGGAGAACAGTATGGAGGTTTCTTAAAAAACTAAAAATAGAACTACCATATGATCCAGCAAGCCCATTCCTGGGCATATACCTGGAGAAAACTCTAATTCAAAAAGATACATGCACCCCTATGTTCATTGCAGCACTATTTACAATAGTCAAGACATGGAAGCAACCTAAATGTCCATCGACAGCAGAATGGATAAAGAAGATGTGGTACATATGTACAATGGAATATTACTCAGCCATAAAAAAGAACAAAATATGCCAGTTGCAGCAACATGGATGGACCTAGAGATGATCATACTAAGTGGAGTAAGTCAGACAAAGACAAATATCATATGATATCACTCATATGTGGAATCTAATTTTTTTAAAAATTATATAAATGAACTTATTTACAAAACAGAAACAGACTCACAGATTTCAAAAACAAACTTATGGTTACCAGAGGGGAAACCGGCGGGGGGGGGGGGGGAGGGATAAATTAGGAGCTTGGGATTAACATGTACACACTACTATATATGGAACAGATAACCAACAAGGACCTACTGTAATATATAGCACAGGGAACTCTACTCAATATTCTGTAATAACCTGTATGGGAAAATAATCTGAAAAAGAATGAATATATGTGTATGTATAACTGAATCACTTTGCTGTACACCTGAAACTAACACAACATTGTAAATCAACTATACTCCAATAAAATTTTTTAAATTAAATTAAATGTTATAAAAAAAAAAGAAAGAAAAGGAGTCCAAAATTTGATGGAAGTGAAGGAATTGGCTCCTCTTACCTGGCTCTGGAACTTTCTCAGATAACTTGTTTCAGAATGCAAATCATAGGGTACACTTTTATCCCAAGACTCTACCAGCTTTAAGGCCAATTAAGATTTGGGCAACTTTCTCCTATTAACTAAGACTTTTTTTTTTCCTCCCAATTATGTGAATGTTTGGAGTCTAAATTGACGGAATATATAGAAAGTGATTTTTACAAGAGAGATCAGGAGTTTGCAATATTCAAATTCTTTGATATCATTATTCTCTTTTTTGAATCTATTCTCTGGAAAACATCTAAACTATAGGGAAAGAAAATATAAGCCCAGGGACTTCCCTGGTGGCGCAGTGGTTAAGAATCTGCCTGCCAATGCCAGGGACATGGGTTTGAGCCCTGGTCCAGGAAGATCCCACATGCTGCGGAGCAACTAAGCGTGTGTGCCACAGCTACTGAGCCTGTGTTCTAGAGCCCACATGCCACAACTACTGAAGCCCGCACACCTAGATCCTGTGCTCTGCAACAAGAGAAGCCACCACAATGACAAGCCCTCGCACTGCAACGAAGAGTAGCCCCGGCTCACTGCAACTAGAGAAAGCCCGTGTGCAGCAAAAAAGACCCAATGCAGCCAAATAAATAAATACATTTGTTTAAAAAAAAGAAAGAAAATGTAAGCCCAAATATGTTTATCACAGCACTACCACATATTAGTACAACACTGTAAGTGATCTCAATTTACAACAAAAGGAAATGATTGAAGTAAATTAGAATATGATCATATCATGGACTATTATTCAGTCATTAAAATGTTTAGCAAGTAATTATTTCAGTTTGTGAGGTGACCCCTTGAGGTACTAAAACTTGAATATATATCTTCTAAATTATCAGATGGAAAACTCACATGTTCATATATTTTAAAATTAGGAAAAATAACTTAAGGGAACAGAATTAAGACCAAACATACAGGGAAATTTATAACAATAGAGATAAATGAAACATATTTTTTTTTAAAAAGCAACTCCCAGATTGAATAATAAAGAAAAAAACCAACTTTGAACTCTGTGATATTTATAGGAGATGCATTTAAACCAAAGTGACTCTAAAAGTGAAAGATAAATAAATTGAGGGAAGGAAGGAAGGAAGGAGGGAAGGAAGGAAGGAAGGAAGGAAATAAGGAAGGAAGGAAGGAAGGAAGGGAAGGAGGAAGGAAGGGACTCATGATATTATAGTCACAATGTTGTACAACCATCGCCACTATCCATTTCCAGAACTTGCTCATCATCCTAAATAGAAACTCTGTACCCATTAAACAATAATTCCCCATCCTTCCCTCTCCTCAGCCCCAGGCAACCATGATTCTACTTCCTGTCTTTATGAATTTGCCTATTCTAGGAACTGTAGGGAATCCTACAGTATTTGTCCTTTGTGTCTGGGTTATTTCACTTGACACAATGTTATCAGTGTTCATCTATGTTATAGCATATATAAGAATTCCACCCATTTTTTTATGGCTGAATACTATTCCACTGTATGAAGAGACCACATTTTGTTCATCCTTTCACCTGTTGATGGACACTTGACTTGTTTCCACCTTTGGGCTCTTCTGAATAATGCTGCTATGAACGCTGGTGTGCAAATATCTGTTTGATTTTCTGTTGTCAGTTCTTTAGGGTATGTATCTAGGAGTGGAATTCCTAGATCATATGATCGTTCTATAAAGTGAATGTAGTTTTAATCTTAGTGGAAAGTAGGGCCTTCTAGACAAGACATAAAATCCAGAAGCCATAAAGGAAATTATAGATATAACTACATAAAAAATATAAACTTCTTTATTTCAGAAAATCTCATTTCTAAAGCCAAAAGACCGAGGAAAATATTGCAACACATATGATAGTGAGCTCACGCAACTCAATAAGAACAAGATAGATAATCCAATAGAAAACAGGTAAACAGGAAGTTTCTGGAGAGGAGGGGAAGGGAGGGGAAGAAAACAAATAACCAGTGAACTTCTGAAAAGACACTCTCACTTATAATTTAATAATTATAAAAGCAAAACAACAACGAGATACCGTTTTTAAGCTATGGTAAAGTTAGTTAAAATTTTACAACACCCAGTAGTGGTAAGGATGTTGGGATAAGTATATACATGGGTATATACGTTTTGGTAGACATGTACATTTTTTCAACATTTTTGGAGAACAATTTGGTGACATCTGTCACAGTTTATATGGCACATAATTTTTGTCCCAGCAGAGAGGGAGATACATACATAAGAGAAAGTTTACTGCAGCATTGCTTGTAATGCTAAAATGGTGAAAAGGTTTATCATTACAAGACTAAATCAGTTGCGACACAGCCAAACAATGGAATGCATTCAAAGATAATGGGAATTAAGTTACGAAGAATTCAGGCTCTGTCATCTTCTCTGCACCACCCCCAACCAAGGATTCTTTTCACCAGGTTTTAATATATTTGAAGCTCCCTAGAATGGTGCTTGTGCATGCGTGCGTGCGTGTGTGTGTACCAGAATCTTCTACTGTAATTATTTTCAACTGCTGCTCCTATTTTGTTTCTTGTTTTGCTAATGTCACTGCCAGGAGCCTTAAAGGGAAGTTTCTTCCCCATGATGCTGCCATCTGCCAAAGAGAACCTGGGTTTTCCGGAAGTTTCATGGGCCTTGCACTCTCAAGAAACTAGGAATGAATGCACAAAAACCTGGGCATCTTTGGGACCCTGGCATATGCCACCCCTGAGATCGACCTTTACCACTGCCTGGGTCCTGAGTTGATGTCCCAGGATGTAAGCACATCCTTAGCTGTCTTTCCGCACAGCTGTGCTCCCTGTTGCCTGAGATCTCTTGCCCTCCCTGAGGCCAGGAAAGCCCATCTCTTCTCATTTGGGAGTGTGCATCTCAGAATCTCTGAAATTCAATCATTACTCCCAATAACTTGTTCACAGTTTCAAACAAGAGGCCAAAAGGATTCTGCATTCAACATGCAGCTAAGCTTTGGCCCACCACATCATGACCTTTGCTAGATATGCTTGCACTCGCTCCCTCCATTAAATGCAATTAAACCAAATCTGTGTTTGATATTAATATTCTCCTGAACAGTGATAAAAGAGTGTAATCTTTACTTGTGTCCGATAGCTGTTAATTCCTAGAAGCAACAGAATGCGGTCTGGGTAAAACGTCAAAAGCTTACATTATTATTTACATGATAATGCATTCCTTTTGTAGTATTAGTGAATACGTATTTTGCTGGCCTCATTTTCCGAGCATGCATAATAAATCCAAAGAAAAAAACTGTGTGCTAATTTTAACTTTAAAATTTTAAGTTAGTGATGTCTATCTGGTTTTATTAGCTATAATAGCAATCTATTTCTGCCCTAAGAGTTCAAGAAGAGAACACTATTTAAAATACAAGTTGGATTACATAACTGCTGGGTTTTGCAACCTTCAAAGATTTCCCATTGTCCTTTGAACATAATCCCAAAGTGCCTGTAATTACCAGTGTCGACTGCCAGACCTCTCACCCTCCACTCTCTCGGAGATCCCTTCGGCCTCTTGGCACACTCAGTCCTCCAGGTCTTCTCTCATCCCTGGACCACACACGGCCTTTCATGCCTGAGGGGCTGTGTTTCTGTTCTCTCCACTCCATCACTTTTCTTTTCCCTGCTTTTATTGAGGTATCATTGACAGCTAACATTGTGTTAGTTTAAGGTGTCCAATGGGCTGATTTGATACACGTATATATTGTGAAATGATTACCACAATAGGGTTAGCCAACACCTCCATCACCTAATTACCATTTTTTTTTTTTGGTGGTGAGAAATTTAAGATCTACTCTCTTAGCAAATTTCAAGTGTATGCGTATACAGTATTGATAACTATACTCACCATGCTGTACATGAGATCCTCAGTACTTACTCATCTCATAACTGGAAGTCTGTATGCTTTGACCACCAGCCCCTGGTAACCACCATTCCACTCTCTGTTTCTATGAGTTCAGCTTTTTGGGATTCCACATATAAGTGGGATCACACGGCATCTGTCTTTCTCTGACTTATTTCACTTAGCATAGTGCCTTCCATTAAGATATAATTCACAAACCATATAATCCATCATTTTGAAGTGTACAGCTCTGTGGTTGTCAGTATACTCACAGCAGGGTGCGACCATCACAGCCATCAATTATGGAACATTTTTATCTCCCCAAAAGGAACCTCCACACCAATTAGTAATCCCTCCTCACTCCTCCATAGCCCTAGCTCCTGGTAACCCCTCCTCACTCCTCCATAGCCCTAGCTCCTGGTAACCCCTAATCTACTCTCTGTCTTTATGGGTTTACCTATTCTGGACATTTCATATAAATGAAATCACAATACATGGCCTGTGGTGACAGCGTCCTTTCACTCAGCGTCATGTTTTCAAGGTTCATCCATGCCCAGCCGTGGATGCTGTATGTATCAGTACTTCATTGCTTTTTTTTTTTTTTTTTTTTTTTTTGCAGTACGCGGGCCTCTCACTGTTGTGGCCTCTCCCGTTGCAGAGCACAGGCTCCAGATGTGCAGGCTCAGCGGCCATGGCTCACGGGCCCAGCCGCTCTGCGGCATGTGGGATCCTCCCGGACCGGGGCACGAACCCGTGTCCCCTGCATCGGCAGGCGGACTCTCAACCACTGCTCCACCAGGGAAGCCCGTCATCGCTTTTTATGGCTGAAAAATCTTCCACTGTATGAACAGACCACATTTTGTTTATTTATCCATTGATGGCTATCTGGGCTGTTTCCATTTCTTGGCTATTATCAATAATGCTGCTATGAACATTTGTTTACAAGGTTTGTTTGTTGATTCCAGCCGCCACCTTCATGAGTGGGAATATCTCATTGTGGTTTTGATTTGCATTTCCCTAACACCTAATCATGTTGAGCATCTTTTCCTGTGGATATTCACCATCTGAATAGCTTCTTTGGAGAAAGGTCTATGGGGAGTCTCATTACTCTTTATTACGAATGTATTTATCTACCTATTCACTTGTTTACTAGCGACCTCCCCACTTCACCTCCCTCTGTCAGTTGTGTAACTTAATATGCAGACATAAGTAAAGAAAACCCTGTGTCCACAGTGAGCCAGTAATGCCTGTGACCCTGGCAGAGAAGCGCACGCCTAGCTCCCTCAGATCCCCTCCCTCTTTCCGGCCCTGCCTGCCCCCCATCTGCTGATCTAATGTGAGTCATCCTTTGCTCGCATCCCGACACACCCAGTCCCAAATGAATACTCACTTCTTGTCTTAAAGCTGCTACTCTAATTGCTGAAGACCCCCCTCTCTCTCTCTTTGCAGTAGGTTAAAGTTCAGCCTGCAGAATATTAATTCTGTATTTTGATCCCCAGGGCTAGTCTCTTCTCCTAAGGCAGTTACTATTTTCTCCTACATAGATCTAAGGATACAGGGGGAGTCCTTCTCTCCCGCAGCACAGCAAATATGCCTCCCCCCTCCCTGGAGTAACCAGGCTGATTTTATAGACTTCCCTCATTTTTACTATGAGAGTGAACACCTTCTAACCTGATCTTACCCCAAGGAATGTCTGCCTAGTACTTTCTTACTGAACAGTCATCCATTATCAGTGCTCCCCACTCTACCTTCACCACCTGTCTCGTGAGGAAACAGGTTTAAATTGATCTGCACTGTTTAAAACAATGAAATATCCAGTATCCTGTGATAAACCATAATGGAAAAGAATATGAAAAAGAATATATATATGTATAACTGAATCACTGTGCCGTACAGCAGAAATTAACACATTGTAAATCAACTACTTCAATAAAAAATTTTTTAAAAGAATGACAAATATTATAAATAACCTAAATAACTCAAGGGAATGAGGTGAGAAGCAATATGGCCGGGTGTTTCGAACTTGGACTCGAAAGCCAGACCATCTGGGGTTGAACCCCAGATACCAAGTTAATGAACGTCTTCTTAACTCAGTTTCCCGGTCTGTAAAACAAGAGTACTCATAGTACCTACCTCACAGAGATGGTGTTATAGTGCTTAGAACAGAGCCAAGCACATAGGAAGCATTCCGTGTTAGTTGTTAATATTTACAAGTCTACCGTGGAATACAGTTTGACCATTTAAATGGATGACGAAGATGCATATTTACTGGCGCGCAAGAAGCTTTACAGTATAGCACTAACTCAAAGCAGATGTTAGGACAGCAGCCATTTGGAATATGCATATATCATACATGTGTGGGGCCACGTTAGAATATATACCGAGGCTAACGGTAGTTTTTACTGAGTAGTAGAATTTTAATTGATTTTATTTATTGATCGGTCTTTTCCATATGTTCTCATTTTCGACATTAATTATGTATAACTTGAATAATGTTTCAGAATAAAAAAAAGAATTCTCTGCTTACCTCATTGAATCCTGTGGCTTCCTGGTTTCAGGTCCTCTTTGTACGCGAGGTACATAAACAATTCTATTGTTAGGATTGTTTTGTTGGCTAGCCCTGCAGGGGATGGATTATATTTAGAGAGAGCGGTTAACCACTTTGGCTTTAGTCTTCTTACATATTTATGTTTCCATAAGTTATCTCCTCCCGTGAAAGCTTAAGGAGGCACAGTTCAGCTCAAGCAAGCAGTAAAATCCACACTTTTTGCCTCCGGGTTCCAGGCTTTTTCCTACTCCACCATCTTTAATTAAAGATCATTGATCACTTGTGTTTGCTAGAGCACAGGTGCCCTAATTACCCTAGAAGATTCGTTAACTAGTTGTGATTTAAAGAAACATCCCACCAAAGTATTGAAACAACAGGCCTTTAAAATGATTTCAGCTGAGAGGTACCAACAAGTTTGAACAATAACATTTGATTGAGACAGAAAGGTCAGCCCCAACTGGTTTCTGTCTGTAGCTAAAACTTACATCACGCTGGTTGTAATTTTGCAACGTGAGAATAGTTTGTCCAATTCAGGAAAAACCTCAGACCGACTGATTGTTTGGTATTATACAGTCCAAACATCTGGATGCCTGGATTCTATGAAGCTGGCTGTTTTGTTGCTACTGTCTGTGTTTCCTTTCCTGTAAAGAATGGTAATGATGCAAACCCCAGCATCCTCCATGGATTTGTTTGAATAAGTTCTGCCTTTGTCCAAAAAAAAATGTTTATTGTAAAACCAAAGACATTCCACACGTCCCTGGTGAAAAGTTCCACACGTCCCTGGTGAAAAGTTCAGGGTGACTTCCAGTAAGTCCAGAGGGTCTGAAAATCATGGACTGGAATCTACCACAGCACCACTGCTGGCAGCCCAGGACTTGACGTAAGGAGAAAATGTTAGTATTCAGGATCAAGGTGGAAAATTTGACATTTCTTAATGTGCAATAATTTACTTGTTTATCAGCCACCTTTTCCCTCCAGTGTCTATTCAAATGAAGTATCACGCCTGAAAGGCACTTTTTTTTTTTTTTTTTTTTGCGGTACGCGGGCCTCTCACTGTTGTGACCTCTCCCGTTGCGGAGCACAGGCTCCGGACGCGCAGGCTCAGCGGCCATGGCTCACGGGCCCAGCCGCTCCGCGGCATGTAGGATCTTCCTGGACCGGGGCATGAACCCGTGTCCCCTGCATCGGCAGGCAGACTCTCAACCACTGCGCCACCAGGGAAGCCCTTGAAAGGCACTTTTAAAAGATGTCTTCCCAAATGAAGACATGCCTATAATAGCAGAGAGCAAAGGATGAAGCAATGGGCAAATGTTCAGTGAAAATGTCCTAATATTCCTGCATTCTTGGTGTTTCTTCTCCTTTTCGTCGAGCTGTGTGGTAACGTCTCCCTCTTCTGACTTACCCCACGCGATTTTGTGTAGTGTGGACGTAGACTTTGCATTGTGACCACAGTAGACACCACACATGGTCAGTGGCCTTAGAGTTTCAAGGTTTCTCCAAATGTCATCCCGAAGCCGCCTCTATCAGGATAATCTGGCTGCTTGTTGAATACTGCAACAAGCTGCACCTCACCTCACACTTACTGAATAAACATTTCTAGGAGCAGAGCTTGGAAATCTGCATGTTCATCAAATTTTCCAGATTATTCTATGCACACTATAGTTACAGACTGAAGTGTCCACTGTTTAGGCCAATATTCTTCTTTCAGGAGACTGACGTTAACCCACAGCCAGAGTCCTATGAATTAGACCAAAGCCAGTGGCACCTCCTAGCTCCCTGCCTTGCTGTCCAAGATGCTGGAGGGATTAAGAGTGGGGCAAGAAACAACCCTAGTCACTGAAAATGTGAGTGTCCAATAGGACCCCAGTAAGAAAAATGAAAAGTCAAGACAAGATTGGGAGAAAATATTTACACATCATCTGTCTGATAAAGGACTCACATCCAGAAATATCTAAAGAACTCTCACATTCCAGTAAGAAAAACAAAACAAACAACTCAGTATAAAAAGAACCAAAAGATTTGATCACACACTTCACTAAAGAGATGCAGATCGCAAATGAGCACAGGAAGAGATGTTCAACATCATTAGTCATCAGGGAAATGTGAACTAAACCCACAAGGAGATGCCACTACAAACCCATAAAAGTGTCTGCAATTTTTTCTAAAAACTGACTATACTGCCAAGGATGTGAAGCAATTGGGAATCATACGTCACCAGTGGGAATAAAATGGTACTGCCACTTTAGAAGACTGGCAGTTTCCTTTAGGTTGAACACGCACTTAGCATACAACTCAGCATTCCCACTTCTAGGATTTACTCATGCAATGGACTGAATGTTGCTGTCCTCTCAAAATTCATGTGTCAAAATCTTAACCCCCAATGGGACAGCATTTGGAATTGGGGCTTTGGGAGGTGATTGGGTCATGAGGATGGAGCTGTCATGAATAGGATTTGTGCCCTTATAAGAGGGCTCTCTGGCCCACCCTCTTTTTTTGAATATGAACTTCAGTTCAGGTGATTTTTTTGATCCAGAAAACACCTATCTACACAGCAGAAGAGCAATGGAAAAATAAATGTATAACAACGACAACAAAATAAGAAAAAAAAGAAGATATTGAATCACTCCCATTGTTTTAATTTCCTAGTGTCAAATACGCAGCCTGGGTGATTGACATTTCTTACTTGCTGACTCGGTCTGACTGGTGCCACAAAGACATGGCCAATTTTTTCCCCATAAACGGGAAGAAAGGGGCAAAGGACAGTATGAGGATTTTAGGGAAACCAAGGAAATTATGAGATACAGATGAAGTAGATTAGATCCCAGAAGTGGCATCTCAGATTCTGAAAGAAAGAACCAAGGAACATATAATTGCACCAAGCTGCCATTCGAGGAAGAATAAGATGCACCTCATGGTTAAAGATAAAAGTTTTAAATAGCAAGAAGGATGGGATGAAGTTAAACCTGGTGCATCATTAGAAAAATTGGTGAAACACCTACTTGGGTGAAAGGAATTTGACTTGTCATGAATAATGGCTGTTGTAAACTACACCTCGTGGAAAGACAAGTTTGGACATTTCTCTTCTTTCCTTCGGCATCGCAGCCTTCATTCTCTAGTGTCATGACAACACTACAGGGTCTTAAAATAGTTTCCCCTTCTCTAGTCACTTTTTTTTTCTTTTTTTTTTCTAGTCACTTTTGCAAAGCTGCTTCAGGTTTCTAGAATTCAATGGCACTCAAGTGGGGAGCAGCTGACGCTCAGGAATGCACTTCTGAAGAAAGGTGGCAGCTGGGAAAGCAGGGCAGCTCTCTTTGTGCCCAGGGATCAGGAGAGCTGTGAATCTGGCAGGGGAAGAAGATGTCTTCAAATACTCAGAACAGACACCACAGAAGGATCTGATTGCCCTTGGTCTACAGATGCCACATACTCCTCGCTGCCTGCAGCTGCCATTTCAATCAGGGCTTCATTACAGAGCAAATTTTCCTCTTAAAGTATTTTCTTTCATAGGAATCCTGTCTGTATGAGCACTGTGTTCAACCCCAATGCCAGGGAAGACCAGCTGTAAAGATACAGGTTGGTGTGAGTGAGTAGAACATGACATGAGGATGTTTTAAGTGGCTGGGCATTTGTTCTAATTTTCATTCTTCCTGACTCCCCAACCTTCTCTACCACTGATCCAATTAGCCACGCACGAAGCACTGTATTTCTTTAAGAAATTACTATAATGGATGGAATTGGGAAAATAAGTATAGAAAGATTGTTGCTACTTCTCTAAAAATTTGTTTTCTTATATCTAAATCACAACTAGCGATGCTAATTTCTGTAAAGTTAACCAGCCACCTTCCCTGTGGCCCAGCAGTTTTCTTCCTAGGTACATAACCACGAGAGATGGAAACACAGGGCCGAAAATACAACGCTCGTAGCAGCTTTATTCCCAATAGGTCCAAACTGGAAAGCGTTCAAACGCTCATCAACAGAAGAATGGCTAAACAAATTGTGGCATACCCTTACAGTGGAATAATACACAGTTTTTGGAAAAAAAGAAAAAAACTACCGATACACGCAACCACACAGATAAATCTCAAAAACATTATGTGGAGAGAAAAAAGCCAGACGCCAGAGTATGTTCTGTATGAGTTCAGTTATATGACGTTCAAGAGTAAGCAAACCTAGTTCATGAGGGTCACTGCGGTGTGAGGACGGTGGGGAAACAAGGGAACTTGTTTCTGGGGTGATTGGAAAGATTCTATATCTTGATCCAGGAAGTGGTTACCAGGAGGTATATGTAGGTAAATAATCAAGCTGTACACTTAAGATGCATGCATTTTACTGTATGTAAATTATACCCCAGTTGAAAAACAAAGGACCATCAGGTGTCCATGTCCAGTTGCTGCAGGCCTGACAGAACGTGCGGGGATTTCTTGCTTATAAGCATCAGACTTGGCTTTGTGCTGCTTGACCACCAGGCAATAAAGAGAACAAAGTAACATTTCTCATAGTTATAGGACGGAGGAGGCACACATTCACCATGGGTTGAGCACCACGTGCTTGGTACTGTGCTGGGGGCCTTGGGAGGCTTAACAATCAATCCAACAGCGTTCCTGCCTCCTGGGAGCTTACAGTCTAGTGTAGAACATACCGCATGTACACTGACAGGAAATCAAGGTAGAAAGTGACAGGTGGCTCCAGCTACGGTGGAACCAGGCACTGAGATGAGCAGGTGGTTTGCCCAGCAGTCACCGGGAATTGTTGCCTGACAGAGGCAGAGGGAAGGTAGGCGCCATGTTTCCACAGGCAAGGGTGATTCAGAGGGAGCGTGGTGCAAAGAAAATGGACATCCTCTCCTCAAATTCTACCCCATAAAGGCTGTGGCTTTGTCTGTGTTGTAAGAGTTTGTCCCTCGGCCTCAACCGATCAACATGGGGGCTCAAGGAGTGGTAGGGTATTTTAGTTTCCTAGGGCTGCTGTAACAAATTACCATAAACTTGGTGGCTTAAAACGAGAGATTTATTTGCATGGTTCTGGAGGCCAGAAGTTTCTAATCCGTATCACTGGGCCAAAATCAAGGTGTGGCAGGGTCACTCTCCCCTTGGAGGCTCTAAGGGAGAATCTATTCTCTGCCTTTTCCAGCTTCTGGTTACTGCTCTCATTCCTTGGCTGGTGGCCCCATAGCTCCACTTTCTACCTCTTTTATCACATTACCTTCTCCACTGTGCATGTGTCATACCTCCCTCTGCCTCCCGCTTATAAGGATACTCCCAGTGGCATGCAGGGCCCACACAGATAATGCAGGATCGTCTCCCCGTTTCAAGATCCTTACCTTAATCACATCTGCAAAGACCATTCTTTTTCTTCATATAAGGTAACATTTACAGGCTCCAGGGATTACGACCTGGTCTTTGGGGGCCATTATTCAGCCTACTACATAGGGCCAGCCCATACCTTGGTCCTGACCCCTGTAAACAGAGGCCAACACTGACCTCTCGCTGTCAGGAAGAAAGATGCAGTGAATTAAAACCCGTAGGCATAGTTCCACCTTTTCTCTGTCCCGCCTTCTGCCTAGCTGTAGGCGCTGCTGGCTTCCTGGTTGCAGACTGTCGCTTTGAAGAAGCCCCAGACAGAGCTTCCTCAGAGCCGCAGGTGGGGTTTCTCACCACAGCACTAGTGACACGTGGCGCTGCATCATTCTTTGTGGTGGGGCCGGGGGCCGCCGTGTGCACGGCAGGGTGTTGGGCTGCCTCCCTGGCCACCACCCACTAGATGCCAGGAGCGCCCTCTCTCCAGCTGCGACAACCAAAAATGTCTCCAGACATTGCCAAATGTCCCCTGGGGGCCCAAACTGCCCTGGCTGAGCACCGCTGCTCTGCACGGAGGACATGGGGCCTCTCTGTGGTCTCAGGGGAGGCTGGGTTGCGTAGCCATCTCCCTCCTGTTTCTCAAGGTCTCCTCAGTTTTGAAGACACAGCCGACCGTGTACCGGGTCTCTGCTGTAGCCCACACGTCTTTAGTCTCACTGAGGAAGGAGGACCTTCTAGAGCTGGGTTTCCTGAGACTGGGGCCCTGAGTGAGGGGCTCAGCTGCTGGATTGCAGGCTCCTCTCTGACCAGACAGTTCTGGATGCGATCTCCTAGGGGGTCACTGGGAACTTTCCCATCCTCAGGCCTGAGACAAGCCAAACAACCTCACAACTTTCTTTCCATAGGGTCCTGAGAGTCGGAGACAGTCGATGTCTTAGAGATTGGAGTTCCTGGCGCCATTGTGTACTACTTAAGGCCTCTCTGTTCTTGCCTGTAAACATAGGAAAACATCTCAATGGAGTGAGGGGCTTGGGCATCTGACTGCTGGGGCGGCTTCTTAGGTCCACTACTTCTAAGCTCGGGCCCCTTGGAAAGTTATGTAACTCCCTGCGTCAGTAACTTCATCTGTAAAACGTGGATAAGAATAGGATTTCCTTTGTGGGATCATGGTGAGAATGAAACGGACGGTGCATCTAAAGCAGCTGATAAATATTCACTGGAAAAATGTAGAATGAAGTTGATCGTATTTGTGTTGTCTCTCTCTACAAGATTTGATGGTCCTTTTTAAGCACCCCTTAAGGAGAAACTTTAAAGGATGCATTTATTTCCCAGAGGCTCTGAGGAACGGGTCTCCTACACATCATAGATAAAATGCAGTAAAGCCTGCGCCATGCCTTCACCATCCCCATAACCTCCTGAGCCACCCCTGGTTATTTACTTAAACAAAACTAGTTTCTGTTTTCTATGTATTTTCAGGTAAATGCTAACAAGCCAGAAGCTGCAATTGAAGCTTTAAAACAAACAAAAAAATGCCCCAAAGGCATTAAGATAAGACGTCTTTCATAACTGGGAGAAAGACACATACTTCTCAAAGCCTTGCTTTTCAAGTGCATATATTATCAATCTAGTTGAATGAGGTAAGATAACTACCAAATATGGGCAGGACATACTGCGAAACCTCACTTGTGATTGGCTCTTCACGTTGCCCCCAAAAGAGAACATTGTGTTTTCAATGGTGGTCCCAGGAAATCTTGAAATCAACCGAACGAATGGTGTTTCAAACTTGACCGTCATTATTTCAACCAGAGCCCCAGGCCCACCACTATTGGCTGCTGGAAGAGCCAAGCCCTGAATAGGGGCTGACATTTCCAACTCCTGTTTGACAGAACTTAATTAGCGAAGAAGCCACACCCCAGTGTCGGAGACATTTGAGTCTCAAGAGCTTTCGATCCCAGCATTGGGTTGAATTTCACTTTCCTTTCTTGCCACGCTGCCAGTTTGTCCTGCTGTAAGCCGACCAGCTTAAACACTCTGCAAAGGCAGCTACAGTTCAGAGGATTTTCAGAGCCCCATCAAAAGGCCGGTGCTTGTAAAAGGATGTGGACGGGGTAGCTTCAGCTGGCCCCTCTCAGCGATGGCCTGACACGATAAAATGCTTTGCAGCTTGAATTGCCGCCAAGTGTTTTAAAACTCTGGCGTTTGTTCCAGGCCTTGTGTAATTCTTTGTTATCGGCAACACAGGCACTCTCTTTGCTCTTGTGATCAGATCACGAGTCTCTTGCACAATCACCCCAGGAACTCTGGAAGGATGAAAGCTATTAACCCCAGCCTCGTTCTGTGAGCAACCCAAGGCCTCCTTAGATAGCTACACTGTGGGCTGGGGCTCCCTATCAATCATTTGCACACACTGTCAGTCCTCTCTCCCAAACCTTTGATAAGCACCAATTCAACCACAAGTATCCCTTGGGAAGGCGATGGATATTATTATCCCCAGGGGAAAAGCAAACAATGACGCTGTCAGTTCCGGCCAGAAGCAGAAGAGGGCCAGGATCGGTTCACCTCGAGCTGCCCACTGCACAGTGCCCACTGACTGAGTGACCTCAAAGGTCAGCTTATACATTCGCTTCCCTCTGTGCAAGAGCTAATCACTTACGCAGGCGCGCTCCCCTTACTGAAACCTCAAACCCTCCTTGGCTACCCTGTCACGAACCCTGACTTGAATAAACAAGTGTGGGTTTGGAGGACCTAAGGGAACTTTTGGATGAGGTATATGTCTTTTTCATGTTCAAGTTGAGGGCATTTTGTGCTGGTCACTTTGGGAAAGGTCAGTCATTCTGCCAACACAGTCCTGGAGGGGTCATTTCCTTCTAGAGCAACCTTGGGAAGCACCCTCAGCTGCACCTCTGATCAGTTTTCCTCCTGGATGTTGAAATTCCTGATAGGGAGCTGGTCTGTGCTTTTCATTCTCGCTTGAGACACTGCACAGGCACTATTAGTCCTCAGTACCAAGGATCCTTTCATAATAAAGAGCAAGAAAACCTTATGTGACTGTAAACTGGTATAGCCATTTTGGAGGGCAGCCTGACAATGGGCATCGACAGCCTCAAAAGTATTTACACCTTTTGATCTTGAAGTTTTTACTTCCAGGGTCCTACGTTTGGCCAATATTCAGAGATACAGTCTAAAGTCTACGAAAAGAGATGTCCAGTACAGTGTTTTTTATCCTGGAGAAAAATTGTAGACCTTTGAAGCGTCCCTCAGTAGTAATTTTTAAATATATATGGCATGTTCTTACAGTGAACATAGCCATTAATAAACCACGTTGTAGGAGAATGGGGGTAATGTAGCTAAATTACCACATAACATGAAGAAAGATGGGAAACAAAATTGAATATCCAGAATGACCTAGGTTTGTAAAAAAAAAAAAGGGACACGTGTTTATGGAAATATGCAGAGGTAGAGAAAAACACTACAAGGAAATACATCACAATATTAACAGCGGCTTCAGCTTGGCTGGGGAGGAATTAGGAAAAGAATATCCTTAGTTAATTAATTAATAACATGAAAATGAGAGAAAAGCAAGGTACTAATAGGCCAGTGGACATGATGGAGGTCCTGAGGCCATGTGTACTCTCCACTCCGCTGCTTAGAACAGGGTTACCCTGATTCCATAGAACCTCTGCAGGGGGAGGGGGGAGGCCCTCCTTTCACACTCAGATATGGAGACTGAAAGCTCGCCCAGGCCTGTGGAGAAGGAGGTAGCTGCTCTTGCATGTGAACTGAGGGGCAGTGGGCTGTGAGCATCCTCCCAGCTGACTGAGAAAATGCAGGAGTTCCAAGCTGACTAGCAGAGAGGGCTAAGAAACAAGGCCAGGGCAGCTGGTATCCGGCTGAGACAGTCTTCTGTTTCCTTGAGTTCACACAGGCGAAGAGGAAGCCTTCATCGACCGCAGAGCACAGTGAAGCAAACTCTGTGCAGAGCGCAAGGAGGGGCCCCAGAGGCCCCAGAGAACCCCGATTTGGGGACCTGTAGCCGTGGCTACAGTGCTCTCTTATCTTCAGGAAACTGCTCACCCTGAGCTCAGAACTTTGACACCACTGGTCACTGGTCGCCAGATGCTTGTCCTTAACGGCACTGAATACGTGTCCATTGTCGTTCACAAGAAGAGAAGTCTCTGCCACTCCTTGGGGGATATGCTGAGCTGACTTGGGAGGTCTAATGAGAACGTTACACAAAGCCATGCTCTCCTCCGTGCTCTCTGATTAGTCTTTGGTGGGTACCGGACTCAGCAGGAGAAGCTGCCAACCTTCTGGCCTCACAAACCAACCTGCCCATGCCAGTCCCATCGACTCCATCTTGGACAACTATCTCACCATCGGTCAGTCATGTTCCCTTATCTCAGCCCCATGCTTCCTTGGAGGTCCCCCTGCCAAAGTGCACTGCTTTTAGCCCCAGAGATGTCCCAACTCCTCCCTAAGGCCTCGATGGACCGGCTCCGGCTCCGCTGGATCTACAATCTCCTCTCTATTGTCCTGTGTTATCTGTGTGCTGATGGGGAGACTGACTGATGGAAAGTATTCACAAATATCTTAAAATACAAAGTACAAGTTCTTCTTTCTCCTTGCTTGGAAACAGCACACAGGCAATGCAACTTGTACTCTACTGTGCAACCCTACTCAGGAGCCACATGAAACACGAAGCTTCTGGGGTGGGGTGGGGGTTCCTGCAAGCATGTGAGAGATAGTCGTGGTTTGAGGGCAACAGTCAGGTAGATCTGGCAGCCGGAAACGTTCACACCAGACACCCTTTCTGGCTTCTGTCTAACTCTAGTGTTAAGTTAGACACTGTCCTTTTGCTACTTGGACAAAAGTCATTTGATTTCTCACACTGTATTTATTTTTTCTGATTGCAGCCATGAAAAGGACGGCAAACTGGATCCAGCTGAGGAGAGGCCTGGGTCTGGGGCCTTTTCCCAGCTCCTCAGATTGAGTCATTTTTCCTTGAGCCACAATCCCTCAAAAACTTCTAAAGAGACCACTTAGAGAAGGAAGAGCCCCACTCTACTAAGGCAGCTGAGTGAGCCCTCCTGGGAAATGAAGCTAAAAGAGAGTACCTTTTAGCCGCCTGCTCTTAGGAATCTGGTCTTAATGCCAATCGTTGTTATTTATCACTACTGAAGACGTATTAATGGTGAGCCTGAGAGGCCCAAAGATGATCAGACTCCTAGGAACCACATGTTCAGATCCCAGTGGCATTTGGTCAGGTTTTCCCCTTCCGAGGAAGATGAAGTCCATAATTTAGGAGACAGGCTCACAAGCTTTGCAAGCAGGTTACACTTCCATTATGAAGAAAAAAACCAACCAAACAAAAAAACCCCTCTTGCACCACTGATTTCAAATACAACCACACTGCAAGACTGCAAGATGATGGACCTTGCACAAGGGTACCGAAGATAGAGGGGAGCTTTTGTAAATATTTATATATTTCTCCACTGAGGGTTTTTGTTTATTCCTAAACTTTAGACAGAGTTAGCAAAGGGAACAGCTGGTGCACAAAATCTCAAATGGAGGATGGTTTCTCTCCCTCCCCTTCTGATTTCTCCATTCCTCACTCTAAAAGTCACACACTTTGATAAACAACCCAAGAGACATTTGTAAATTGATAATGCTCAGCTTTTAACAATTCCCCTGAACAGCCAATGCTCTACTGTCTAGTTAACAGTCGAGGTGGTGGCCTGTCTTCTTAAAAGTCACTAATGGTTTCCTAAACCCACATTCCCGTCCTCCTATTAACATTCTTTCTTGCTCAACTGTTGCTAAGATGAAAATAAACAAACAAATGAATGAATACATCAAATGGGATGTGGGTTTGGGATTCAGTGCCTTTTGCCCTCATGTCTGATCCAAATTCAAGCCCCAAAACGAAGGAAAAGGCAAGACAAAGTCCTGAGTAAAAGAGAGACTGTAAAACTATTCCTGAAAGCAGCTGCAGAAGGAGTAACCTAGATAGCCACGTGTTCTGGGTGGGAGGGGGTGGGCCGGGGAGTGAAACTGATGGAGAAACAAACCAACCCCGCCCTCCCCGAGGGTCCTGCAGGCCCCCCCACAGCCCAGGTGGGTTGCCTCACTCCCTACAGGCTGACTTCCGGTGAGAGACTTCCTGTCGAGGAAAAAACCCGTGGTGGTTTCTGAGTTCTTGCCCTGTGTATTCTGTTTTCAGCTTTCAAGAGCCTGTCATAGAGAAGGCACTACACACTGAAACACTACTCTATTTTGCATACAGATTTGCTTGGAAAATTCTAAATTTATTAACATTCAGACTGATATTAAGATATACATATTACTGTCTGAGCAGGGTCTGCAAGGCCTACTTGGACCTAGAAGTAGACTACAGTTAGATAAACGCCCAATCCCAACCATTTCAGAATAACAAATAGGTTTAGATGCTGGAGGAATAATCAGTTCTCCATCACAGATGTCCTGGTTTCATTTATCTGGTGAAGGAAAGAAGGTCTTAATTATTTACAATCTTTCTATAGCAGATACTGATTCCTTTCTCTGTTGGATTAAAGCACAAGTCCAAGAGTTGATGAGCTGTCACTTGACTGCTTCTAAATTGGTAAAAATAACTAAATAGAGACTTTTGGTGGTATGGTGAAAATCTCAAGGTTAGGCTGTACTAAACTATTTTTGTCCTATTGTTTCTTTAGTTTAACCGTGACCTTGGAGGTCATAACCTGTGTTTTACAGAAGAGAAAACGGAAGACCAAGGTCACACAGATAAATGGTGACCCCAATTGTCTTAAAAGCCCCAATCTCCCAATTACTGCGCTTTGCACAAAACTCTCCAAACCATGGGCAGGACTTTCTGTATTCACATTCTCAAAGGATCGTGGACTTCATATTTCAATAACAGTCATTAAGTTTCCTAACTAGGAAGAACAACCCACATAGCCAAGTGTTCTGGGTGGGAGGGTGTAGGCCGGGAGTGAAACTGGCAGAGAAACAAACAAGCCCCGCTTTCCCCGGGGTCCTGCAGGGCCCACCCCCCCCAGCCCAGGTGGCTTGCTTCGCTCCCTGCAGGCAGACTTCCGGACAGAGACTTCCTGTCGAGGAAAAAACCCATAGTGGTTTCCCTCTTCTGGCCAACAAATTAGAAGAACCAAGGGTTCAGGCCGACTGAAGCAGGCAGTGCTTTGTTGGCCTTGCATGTATATATATGTCACTTATTGCCCTGCATCTAAAAACAGTTTTAGCATAAATTTCAGCCTTTCTCCTTAAACTGGGAGAATGATCAAACAAGCTAGATTTCTTTTTAAAAAATCTTTTTAATGTTTCACCCTCACTTGCCATTTCAACAAATTTAGCCAAGAGATGCTAATGCAGTTATAAATGTTTATTATTCCAGTGGTTTCGATAATTTTATTGGGAACATAATAGCCTCTAGAGAATGGCAGAAATTGCAGCGAGACGTATTTAAGGAGATTGCTTACAGAGTTGTTTTTTCAAAAAGGTCAGGTTTACATTTATTCAATGATTTTCTGTGGGGTGGGAAAGAGGAAGGAGGAAACATTACTAACTAGGTTGCTTGGTTTTTTGTTTTATCAGACTGTTGTCCTGGTTGATTCCACCAACTGAGGGATGTTTCAAACGGGTTTATATTTAGGATGTGGGTTGGGATGGGGGTTTCTCAGCCTTGGAACTAGTGACATTTTGAGTCAGGTCATTATTCGTTACGGGGCTGCCCTGTGTTTGACAAAATGTTTAGCAGCATCCCTGGCCTCTGTCTATTAGATGACAGTAGTAATGCCCACCTCCACGTGTTATGACAACCGAAAATGTTTCCAGATATTGCCAAAGGTGCCCCTGCCGATTTGCCCCTGGTTGAGAACCACTGAGTTGGGCAAGTTTTGGAGTCTCCCAGGCAGCTTTTGCCGTACATCATAAGAGCTCTAAGAGGAATTGGCTTCTCTGGATATTTTTTGCTTGGTTTATGCTCCAAGGACATATGAAAAATTCTAAGTGACGCTGTCTGCCTCACAGCATCACTAATCCTCCATCCAACTCTCCCTGTGAAAACAGACGCCCGCTATTATTTGAGGAGAGGTTTCAGCTAATCAAGGAACGCGTTCCTATCAACTTGCTTTACATCAAATAAAGAGAAGTCATTTTTCTTTCACCATCAGGCACGTTTCTGCTCTTGGTTACAAGATGTGGGTATGCATGTGGTTTTTAGCTCCTGCGTCTTTGCTGGTCTCTGAACCGGCCAGTTCTGCCTCAGAAATGCAGCGTTGCCTACGTGGCTCTGGTCAGAGCCCTCTGCAGTACAGGAGTCGCTAATATTGGGTCATGCTATTTTTGCATTCTCTGAAATTACAACATTCACAAAAAATCCCACCTCCCCTCTGCTTTTTGAGCTTTTTTTTTTTTTTTTCCCCTCAAATGGAATCCATATGGGTGGTGTGTCCAAGTCAGTGCCAGGACAATGGAATGTGGATTGGTGAAGCATTCCCCTAAGCCCAATGAGAGTATGGTAACTGATGGGGAGAAATCCTCCCGTGTCCAAAGCTGAAACTTTGTGTTCAAGAGCTCTCCTACCAGAATTCCACACTAAGTCTTATCTACCTGACATATTCTGGTACTCGGATCCTCCTCAATTTTATTATGCTTGAGATAAACAGATGCACACAAAAATATGTTTTGGCTTCAATGTCAGTATTGAGAGAAGGAGAGGTAGGATTTCTTGTTTGCTTTTGCATCAGACAGCAGCAATACCAGCCACCATACAGATCTAAATTAATAGAGACGTCCCAGCTGTAAAATGTAATCGCTGGAAGCTCACGGTGCTATTTTCTAATCATAGATCTCCTTGTGCAAGGCCTGTGTGCACGAGTCTGCGACCTGGCTTTCCAAAAGCAACTTCCTGCTCAGGGACAAAAATATTTCAGGCAGAGATCTATTTCTAAATTCTTGTCCTTTCTTTTCTCTCTCTTCCTTTTTTTTTTTTTTTCTCAAACTTTCACTCCCCTTGTGACAAATCCAGTTGTCTGACTTGAAATGCTAATATGCGTGTTCTTTGGACCTCCCACAATCACCCAGGCCTGGCACAAATGTGATAAATAAATGCAAACACAAAGAGGTTTTATATTCTCCCCTGTCCCTCCCCCACATATAAGCTGTAACAACCCCAACTGGCCCTGAGAAAGGGGATAATGCTATTTGTTGAAAAATGCTATTTGTTAACTTTACCCAGTAGAAAATGTCTTCCAGTTCTACCACTTTCTATAGTTAATAACTTTTAATCCAAAGGACCTCCTTCAGGTTCAAAACTCAAGTGGCTTGTGACAAAAGAGAGAAGAGACTAGAGGGAAAGAGGAGTTTCTGGAAGTTTTCACTTCAACCGAAATTCTTTTATGCCTTCATGAAGTATAAATACTGGCAGAGAAGAAAAAGCCATAAGGGTGCTTTACTATTAGAAAATGCTTCATTTTCTGTGGATGTTTCCTTCAGAATCCACCTAACTGAATCTGTTTGAACATGTAATTCTTTTTTTTTTTTTTTTCGGTACGCGGGCCTCTCACTGTTGTGGCCTCTCCCGTTGCGGAGCACAGGCTCCGGACGCGCAGGCTCAGCGGCCATGGCTCACGGGCCCAGCCGCCCCGTGGCATGTGGGATCCTCCCGGACCGGGGCTCGAACCTGTGTCCCCCGCATCGGCAGGCAGACTCTCAACCACTGCGCCACCAGGGAAGCCCTGAACATGTAATTCTTTGTTATTTGATTCTGTGGACCTTTTTTGAAAAATCAACACAAAGTGGGCCCAGAATGCAGAAGCAGGCGAAAATCCTTAGTGGAACTACATTCCAATGGCGGGGGGGAAGAAGGAGAGAAAGAGAACAAAAGCCACAAACGGAATCAACCAGTCAGAGTCCATAGTTTGTTCGAAGGTAATAAGTGGAGCAGAATAAAGGGAAGGGCACTTGGTGCTGGTGTAACTGGAAACAGGATGGTCAGGACAGGCCTCCTTGAGACATCTGAGCAGAGACATGAAGGGGGTGAGGGAGGGAGCGCCGTGGGTGCTGGGGAGAAGCACCGTCCAGGCAGAGGGAACAGCCAGCGCCAAGGCTGGGAGGGTGGCAGACGGCTGACACAGAGACGCAGCGTGCACTGAGGCCAGCGCACCCAGTAAGGGAGTAGGGGCAGCGGGGGGGCGGGGGATGACACCAGGGGGCAGCAGATCCTGCAGGCCTTGGCAGACCACTGTAAAGACTTGGCCTCTGCTCTCAAGGAAATAAGGAGCCATTGCAGGTTTTAATTAACAGTTCTTTCTTTTTTCCTCACTGAGGTGAAATTCACGTAAGAGAAAGTGACCCACTCAGTGGCATTTAGTACATTCAAAATGTTGTTCTCACCTCACTTCTATCTAGTTCCAGAACGTCTCATCATCTCAAATGGAAACCCCCCTCTGCATTAGCAGTCATTCCCCACTTCACCCTCCCCTTCAGCTCCTAGCAACCACCAATCTATATTATATCTCTACGGACTTGCCTCTTCTGGGTGTTTTACATAAATGGAATCATACAGTACGTGGTCTTTAGTGACCAGCTTCTTTCACCTGGCATGACATTTTGGAGGTTCATCCATATTGTAGTATATGTCAGTACTTCCTCCCTTTTTATGGCTGAGTAATATTCCATTGTACAGGGAGACCACAATTTGTTTAGCCACCCATCAGCTAATAGACATTTGGGCCATTTCCACCTTTTGGCTATTGTGAGTACGCTGCTATAAACACTGTAGGTTGTTAAGTAACAAAGGGACATGATCTCACTTCCATTTTATACAATACATGCAAGGCTATTTTATTCGTAAATTCGATGTTAAATGGTAAAAGTAAATAAGTGAATGAGTGTTTCTCCCACCGTATTCATTAGATTCATCCTTCTGCCATGTGCTACCGACTGCTTGGCTTCTTAAAATGTCATCTAATCCCTCCAGAACCATATTTTTTAAAATAATTTTTCCCTACCATTGGCAATTAAAGGCCGATTGACTGTTAAATACAAGAATCCTCTCATTATCCAAAGAATTAATGTTTTCCAAAATTGACAGGAATTTTTAAGAAGGACAAACAATGATGATGAAAAATGAAAATTCTCCAGCCGAAAGGGAAAATCATTCTTGCTTGAAAATAAAAATGAACCAAATGCATCATGGTGTCTGGAAATGGATTCTGAAACGGAAAAAAAGGACAGCCTTGGTGTCCCTGAGCTCCTGAGGGCAAGGCAGTGCCTGACTCAGAGGAAGTCTTCATCAGTTGGGCTCACCTTCCCTCCTCCACCAAATAGTTCACGTGTCTATGACCCGCCAGACATTGCTAGGTGGCAGAGAGCAAAGAACAATGACACATTTTCCCCCTCTGTCACAAAGCAGCTGTGAAAACACAATGGGGCCCAGAGGCAAGTACCTGGAGCCCCGGGAAGCCAAGCCCCAGGCATCAAGTCTCTTCCCGAGTTTAGAACGCGCTTCCGGCTCCCTGGCTCTCCATCTGCCAACCTGTTTTGAGTCACAGAAATCATTCTGATAAGGAAAATGAACGGTGTTCCGGTGACACCATCTTCCCGTGTGTGTGCGCCTTGGTGTGGCTGGAAAGGCAGTGGTGGGCTCGGCTGATCTCTGAAGTAAAAGCCCAAATTGGAAGCTCTTTCCTTTTCCAGCAGGGAGCCTCCCCCAGATTCCGCCCTGTGAGTGCTGTGAAGAAGCCGAGGCTGCGGCACTTACTGCGCGCCCAGCGGCGCCTCTCCATCACCCCCAGAGAAGCAGCGTGTGCCTGTGTGATTCCCAGAACAGGTTGGGCCAGGGACGAGAGGGATAGTGGGGGGGCAGAGAGAGAGAGAACGCCCCCCCACGTTTTTAGCCAGGCACAGTCAGGTTAAAAGCATCCAGCCTTGAGGAGGAAAGAACACCCCTAAACACAATTTCCAGCCTCTGCACCGTCTTGGCTGGGGGGAGGGGGGAGGGGAGAGGGAGGGGGGAGGCGGGAGAAACAGGCCAACGTGAAGTTTAGGGCATCCCTGGCTTCTGACTCTGTCCACATAACCTCTGATGGAAAAAGTGACTCTCAGAGGAATTGGAAATCATCCAGAGCTTGCTTCAGGGGTCCCCTCCCTAATTTCCCCAATTTGAAAGGGGAAGGGCTGCTTAAGAAAGGATTCTTTTCTAAGGATGTGTTGAAAGTTTGCAAAATATAGCAGTCTGCGCCATCCTATATTCTGGGGTCCCCTGTACCATGCCCAAGGCCACTTGTTGGGGGAAACGCGGCGCTGAGAAGTCCAAATGCATTGACCTCACTGACAAATAAAGACTCCGGTTTTCTCTTGCCTCCCATCCTTGGCCCCTGCCGTGTCCTGTGCCTGGAACAGTGTCACCTACCCACACTCCATCCTGGCTTCCAGCAGCCCAGCCAGTGTTGGCTGGCAAGTCTCAGCTCTTAAATCAGTTCCTCTTCCCTGTTCCCCCCCATCCACAAACAAACAAAGCCTGCTAATTAGATTAGGCGCCCATTCTGAGCCCCCTGCATTTGCCTTTCTCGGAAACTTGATCACAGTCTGTTCTAGTGTTATAGCTCCGCCAGTGACATGGTACCTGGCAAGAAGCGGGCAGGTAGTCAATAAATGTTTTTTTGAATGAATGGATGAATGAAGTTATCAACAGTAAGTATCTTAGTGGGCACAATACATATCCCCTTACAAAACACAGAGCTATATGGATGATAGATAGGTCGAGTTAAATAGACCTCTGATTGGAGTTCATGATCTCCCTCAGAACAAGTATTCAAAGTTTTCATTTTACCAGCAGGCCTCACACCTGTAAATGATTTGCCCAAGTCACAAGTGATAAAGTCAAGTTCTAATTCATGGGGATAATATTCTGTATATTACTATACGTATATTTATAATTTTCAGGTTCATTTTACTTGAAATAAATATTATGCTGCTAGCCTTGGAATTAATAACATTAATCCTATGGAGAATATATATTGAATATAAAAATACAGAATTGTAAAGTTAGAAGAAGCTTGCATGCTCATCTGGGCCAACTCCATCATTTTACAAATGAGGGAATTGAAGGCCAAAGAGATTAAGAGACTTGTCCAAAGTCACAGAGCTGCTAGACAAGAGGTGGGAATGGAATCTAGACTTTTCAGATGCTAAATTCAGTACTTTTCCTACCATACAACAAAGACGATTGGTTATGAACAAATTCTTTGAACACAGCGTATTTATACTTGGGCCTGCTGTGTTTATAAAACCACACATACCCAGACCTCCCAGAATGATTCCTGTTGCAGAACTCCTATGCCAGTTTCAGAGCGCAGGGTCCAGTGTGGTGACAGAGTTAAGAGTTAGCTCTGAGGTCAGATTACCTGGGTTCAAATTCTAGCTGTGTGACCTCTGACAAATCACTTAGCCTCTCTGTGCTTATTTATCACCTGTAAAATGAGTATAATGGTTCTCATCAGAGAGGGTTGCTGTGAAGATTAAATTATTTACTACATGTAAAGTGATTAGGAGAGTGCCTGACTCATACTAAGTGCTAGTAAATGTCAGCTTAAATCATCTTGGTTTAGAAAACAGCTCACTGCATATACATGGAGTCACCGGTAGTTCACCTGAGCTGAGGAGAGTAGTGATGGGAAACGGTCATGAGAAGGCGTTCTGGGTGCTGATATAATCTTTCCTGAGCTGGTAACTGGTTCCATGGTTATGTACAGTATGTAAAAATCTATCAAGTTGATCCCATATGATTACCAAGAACTGTGAATGGTCTGATTTGCAAGTTGACAAGGTGGCCTGCAGATTCTGATTCTGCATTTAGATCTGGGGTGAGGCCCGAGCCTCTGTATCTCTGAGAGACTCCCAGGAGATGTGGGTGTTTTAGCTCATGGAAGACCACACCTTGAGTCATGAGGGGCTGGGAAACTCTCTTTTTCAGGAACTTCTCACAAGACTGGATTCTACCAAACATGCTGTAGCTCTGCTATTGTGTCCTATCTAATATGGGTGGGGGGAACCCACAAAAAATTCTCAAAAGCAACCTCTCAATGATTTGTAATTCGGGTCACTCGAAGCTGAATAAATGTAAAATGTAAAAATACTAGAATTCCTAGGAAGGCCTAACATGACAGAAGTATTTCCTACATTGTAGGTAAAAATCATGAATGAGGGCTGAAGAGCAATGAAATGCTAATTTTGCCATAAATGATAACCAACAAACACTAAAACCAAGTGAATGTGATTTTGAGAAACAGATGAGACCTAAGCTAATGAAGGCCTGAACTGACAGAGGCTAAGCTGCTGGTGGAAGATTTCCTGAGCTTCAAATGAAATGGGGAACTTGAGCCACCCTAATCCGAACTGGGCATTCCCCATAGATTAGCTCCATGGACAGAAAGCTGTTTCTGGCTTTCACACAGCCCTGGGCAACAGGGCATCATCAGCAGTGGAGCAGAAAGGACTCAGCTGCACTTCCTCCCATGCTTATCTTCCTTAAGAATCCAATTTCAACCTTGGCTACACTTTAGAATCAATGGAGAAGCTTTGAAAATACTCTTGATTGCCCGGGCTCTTCCAGACCAGTAGACTAGGAATCCCTTGGGGCAGGGCCCACGCATCAGTAGTTGTAAAAATCCCCCCAGTGATGCTGATGGGAACTGTTACCCTTAAGCCTCCGACAGACCTCGGTGAAGGAAGTGAAAGGCATCGCAGAGTGTAGACAGAGCATAAATCACCCAAGTACACACACTTTCCCCTCTTTCACACCTCTGATTCTGCTACTAAGAACCACCAGGTTTTGAGAATAGAGACCAACAGAAGCATGGTTCATTTCCTCCTAGAAATCACCACGTCTCATCTCTCTAGAGCTCATGTTAGCACCAATGTTCTCATTTTTAGGGAATCTGAGCACAAAATTCCCTATCGGGGACTTTGGAGGATACTTGACTGGGGTGAAATTAATGATAGCTCATATTTCTGACAACTTGAGGATGACATTATCTCCATTATTATGAATGATACAGGAATTCTGCAGGATCATATGCTGTTCAGTGAAGATGTCTGGGTTTGGGTCACAGCTTTCTGTATTTACCAGCTGTGTGACCAATTTGAGCAAGTTACTTCACCCCACGAATCCTAATTTGTTCACACATAGGACTCTGTAAAGTTCATAGAGTCGTGAGGAACATGAATAGAAGGAAGTTCGTGAAAAGGACTGTTCACAGTGTCCAGGGCCTAGTAAGCCCTCCATAAATGCCAGCTATTTTTATAAGTTGATTTGTTCTCATTCAAATGCATGAGTCATAGACTGGTGCTGGTGTGTGGATTATTTATTACTCTCCTTAATTAGATATGTAAATTGAGAGTAGATGTTGAGAAACTTTTATACTAATTTGGCAGAGAAATTATATGTCTATTAAATCTAATAATGAAACTCTTAGGCTTGCATTTTGTATGTCCTTTTATTGAATGTTTGTAAATCATTTTTATTTCACTTTAGGAAAGTATTGCTCTGTGGGCTGGTATTTTGTATGTCTTTTGATTTAATTTTTCTAGTCATTCATTTTTATTTCATTTTATGAAAGTATTTTTCCGTAGATAGACTGGAGATTAAAACACTGGTTCTTCACAGAGAGTTTGAGAATAATTGGTATAAAAATAAATTTATAAATACTGTGTCACAGAAATTAATGGAAAACCCACTGCATTTGTTTTCTATACTGTATAACAAACTATCACATCTTTACCGGCTCAAAATAACACCCACTTATTAGCTCACAGTTTTCTTGGGTCAGGAACCTGGGCTCAGCATGACTAGGCTCTTGGCTTAGGGTCTCACAAGGCTGCAATAAAGGTGACAGCTGGCCTTCAGTCAGAGTTTGGTTCCTTGAAGCTATAGGACTGGGATCGCTGTTTTCCTCCTAGTTGTCGGCCAGGGGCTGCTCTCAGCCCCTAGAGGTTGCCCACAGTTCCTCGCCACATGGTCTTCTCACAGACCCTCTCCCAACATGGCAGCTTACTTCTTCAAGACCAGCAAGGGAGAGTCTCTCACTTCAGTCCCCTAACACAGAGTCTCAGGCAATGTAATCAAGAGAGTGCCATCCCCATATATCCGGAAAAGATGAAAACCCTAATTTGAAAAGACACACGCACCCCAACGTTCACAGCAGCACTATTTACAATAGCCAGGACATGAAAGCAGCCTAAATGGCCATCAACAGATGAGTGGATAAAGAAGATATGGTACATATATACAATGGAATACTACTCAGGCATAAAGAAGAATGAAATAATGCCATTTGCAGCAACATGGATGGACCTAGAGATGATCACACTAAGTGAAGTAAGTCAGATGGAAAAAGACAAATATCATGTGATAGCACTTACATGTGGAATCTAAAAAAAAGATACAAATGAACTGTTTACAAAACAGAAATAGACCCAGAGACATAGAAAACAAACTTACGGTTATCAAACGGGAAAGGGGAGGAGGGATAAATTAGGAGTTTGGGATTAACATATGCACACTACCATATATAAAATAGATAAACAATAAGGATTTACTATATAGCACACAGTACAGGGAACAATATTCAATATCTTGCAATAACCTATAATGGAAAAGAATAAAAAAAACACAAGATAGGTATATACGTATAACCGAATCACTTTGCTGTACACCTGACACTAACACAATATTGTAAATCAACTACATGCCAAGTAAAAAAAAGAGAGTGAGTGCCATCCCATCACCTTTACCATATTTTATTGGCTGGAAGCGGATCACAGTTTTCCCTGGCACTCAAGGGGAGAGGATTATATAAGAATATCACTCATTGGAGGTCACCTTAGGGTGTGTCCACTGCACCCATCTACAGATCATCCTATTTTAATGGGTTGAGGCTTCCAACAGTAAGCCACCAATTACCATATATATATATATATATATATATATATATATGGCAGCAAGAAGCGTGTATCCATTTACAAGGAATAGATTAAACAAATAGTAGAGAAGTTGGATAATTTGATACTCAAATAACATTAGACATAAATAAACCAATCTAAGACCTAGTCCTGCCAACCTGCATGGCACGATTTTCAAATACTACATAAAAAAAGAAATGTTACTTTTGATTTCCACCTTTTATAATGCTGATGCCTCCGAAAAGAAATTGGCATGTACGGCACATTCTTCTGCAATTATTTTCTGATGAGTATGGAGTTCAACGTAATTGTCCTTGAAATGGGGTATTTAAGAATGTGAAAGCTAATGACCATGTTAATAATGGTGATTCCCAATAAAGATCTACTTATCCTCATACACTCCCTGAAATATAATGCTGTAGCTGGGGAAATTACTTTAAAAATCTCTTTTAGTCTCGGCTAATTTTTATAGACTAAGGGTTAATTGAGGGGGACTTTTTTTGAAAAGCCCACTTCCCTATCTGAATCTACTTGAAAAATCCAGAAAGGGCCTGCGCCGCTATTTGTTCACAGCAGGACTGATGTGCTCGTGGAATTATTTTCCTTCGGGAGAAGTCCAAGTTTGACAGAACAACAGCGGGGAGAGCCCGTTTGTATACCTACGAAAGGTACCTCGCAACTTCAAGAACTTTGGGGATGGGCTCGTATATAAATACACAATGAGCGGATGAGAAACACATCCCTCCAAAGGAGAGCGAGCCATCAATAATGGAGCACAGCTAAAAACATCGGATGGGTGGTTGTGCAACAGAAGTGATTGGGTCAGTAACAGCTCCTTCTGAATTTTAAAGATTTTTAATAGTGGAAGAGGATATGGGGTCAGGGGTGGAGGGGCTGATACGGAAACAAGTAGACATTATTTTAGGGGACGTCTGTTTGAGCCATATAATATTGATTGGAAGGCTCCCAACTCTGCCTTCAGCAGAGAGAAGGTTGATCTATTTACAGAATAGCTGTGCATCGCCAAAGCTTGGTTTCAATACATTACTCCCAAATACCTCCCTCCTGACTTTTGGAAATACATCTTTTTACTGAGACACTTTGCCAGAAGTTATCCCACTGGAGCGCTTCACGATCTCACCTCTAACGGGGTAATGGAGAGACTGTCTTTTACACTCTTGTGGGAAAGTTTTGAAAGCCCCCATTCTGCTTAACTGTGTGAGATCCCTAGGCTGAGGGGGTGTTAGTTTGGGGGAGATGAAAAAGAATAATGAGCAGCCGCAGAGCTCAGGGAGATGTCTTGGGAAGGGCATTGCTGAGATGCTTAAGAACAGCAAATAGTGTCCAGGAGCTGAGAGAGGCACCAAGGAAGGCATCAAAGAACGCACCCCAGCTCTTCCATTCTTGCTCTAGTTCTTAGAGCCCCTGAGGAGAAACACTGTAGGGCTTTAAAGTTACCAGCTGATTAAACTCACAAAAAGCTGAATTCAACTCTGTAGAGTAGTGCTCTCCATTGGAAATATAACGTGAGCCACAAAAGCGAACCATATATATAATTAAAATTTTCCAGGAGCCACTTTTTTTTTTTTTTTTCCCGTTACACGGGCCTCTCACTGCTGTGGCCTCTCCCATTGTGAAGCACAGGCTCCGGACGCGCAGGCTCAGTGGCCATGGCTCGTGGGCCCAGCCGCTCCACAGCATGTGGGATCCTCCCGGACCGGGGCACGAACCTGCGTCCCCTGCATCGGCAGGCGGACTCTCAACCACTGCGCCACCAGGGAAGCCCCAGGAGCCACATTTTTTAAAAGTATAAAGAAACAGGTGACATTAATACACTACATTTTCTTTAACTCAATATATCTAAAATATTATCATTTCAACATGAAATCAACATAAAAATTACTAGACGTTTTATATTCTTTTTTGTACTAAATCTTCAGTTAGGTATGTATGTTACACTTACGGAATATCTGAACTTGGATTTGACACATTTCAGTTTCTTAATAGCCACATGTGTATACTGTATAGAAAACGGCAGCTATAGACAATGGTTCTAACAGATCTCCGGCTCGATACGGCATGTTTAAGACCACACATTGGCAAGGGTGCTGAACATCTAAAACACTAGAGAGTAAATCTGGAACATTCTTCATGGTCTTTCATGGAAGAAAACAATCAAGTAATTTATTCAGGAAGAAAATTGCCAGGACTTCCCTGGTGGTCCAGTGGTAAAGAAACCGCCTTCCAATGTAGAGGACACGTGTTCAATCCCTGGTTGGGGAACTAACATCCCACATGCTGCAGGGCAACTCAGCCCATGTGCCACAACTACTGAGCCTGCGCACCTCATCTAGAGAGAGAAAGTCCGCACACCACAGGAAAGATCCCGCATGTTGCAGTGAAGATCCCACATGCCACAACTAAGACCTGACGCAGCCAAGAATAAAATAAATTTTTTAAAAAGGAAGAAAATTGCCTACAAATAAATTAACTATCTTTAACATATGAGGTACATCTGTGCATGCTTATATAAAATAGTTTCTGGGCGCTTACCCTAGAAATACCATATTAATTATGCACATATATGTACACACACACAATGTTCAGATGTCCTGAATTTCACAAACCATAACTGATTTTGGAAAACTGAAGCAATAATCTTTGTCATAGCTTCAGTGTACTAAGGTGACAATTTTTTTTTTCCTTTTGGACAGTTTTGCTTTATGCGTTCAGACAGAGGTGACAATTATTAATGTCCCCATTCTACAAGTACGTAAGTTGGTACTATTCTCTCAGGGACACATATGGTTTTTGGCTTCTGCTATGGACTGAATTATGTTCCCCCAAAATTCATATGTTGAAGTCCTAACTCCCAATGTGACTGTATTTGGAGATAGGGCTTTTAGGAAGAAATTAAGGTTAAATGAGGTCTAAAGCGTGGGGCCCTAATCCAGTAGCATTGGTAGCCTTATAAGGAGAAGAAGAGAGATCTCTCCCATCCCCCCCCAAATTTGAGGAGAGTGAGAAGGGATCTCACCAGGAACCAAACTGACTGGCACCTTGATGTTGGACCTCCCATCCTCTAGAACCGCGAGAAAACACATTTCTGTTTTTTAAGTTGAAACAAGTATTTGTTATGGTAGCTTAAACAGACTAATATAGCTTCTACTTCTTTTTGAGTCAGAATTCAGCACCAGAAGTGGATCTTAACAGTGGACATCTATAGATAAACTGTACATCCATCACTAGAATTACTCTGCACAAGCTGTCTGTGAATTACTCAATTCCAAGTTGTAAAGCTGACTCATCATCAGGAAACTGAAGCCTGCAAAGGCAACTGCATCTTCCAGAAAAGAAGGTCTCCCTGCCTCTTCCGGATGATATTCCCTTTTGCATTTCTTCTGAAACCATCAGCCTCATTCAAAAGTCATTTGGTTGTAGGGAACCAAAGTCTCTCAAAGTGGTTTAAAAGTAAACGAAGAATTTATTAGAAACACATGTTCAAGTATTTCATGGAACACAGAGGGCTGCACACAAGGGTTAGAACTAGAATACCAACAGACTCTGGGGAGACTCCCTGTGGGCTGCAGTGTCTCCTTTTTCTCTTCTCTCCCTGTGCCTGCTTCTTCCTTCTTTGTCTCTAAAACTGACTTTCTCTTTCTGTTTGTACAGTGTCCAAATGTGGCTACCCTAGTCACAAACATCGACCAGAATCACTTTGTCCCAATTCTACCTTCTTAGGAGGGGGGATCTGATTGGCCCAGATGATAATACTTCCCCACAATCAAATATAGTTATTAAACACAGTCATAGCATTTCGACAAAATGAGAAAATTCATACTCTACAATGTGAAGTGAAAAGTGCTAAAACCAATTGTATTCATCGTGTGAGTGTGACTCTACTAAAAACGCTTTGAAAAAAGATACTAAGAAAACATTCTAAGATATAAAGGGGTTATTGCTTGTTGCCTAAAAACAAACTCAGCAAAATTTAGTGTCATACAGCAATAATTATTTATTATTTCTCATGATTCTGTGGGTAGGCTGGTCTTGGGTGGTTTTCCGTTCCATGTGACATCAGCTGAGGTCACAAATTCAACTGCACTGAACTGGTGGCTAGGCTAGGCCAGGCTGGAAGGTCCGAGAAGGCTTTCCTCACATGTCAGACACCTTGGCCCTCCTCTGTGTGGCCTTTCCACGTTACTAGCTTGGGCTTCCTCACAGCATGGAGTCTCTACATAGTCAGACTGTTTACATGGCAGCTAGTTTCCAGAGGGAAAGTGAAAGTTGCTAGGCCTCTTGCAGTCTGAGCACAGCAGTACCTTTTTAGACTTCTGGTGCTCAGAGTGATGCAGGACATCAGCCCAGATTCCAGGGGAGATAGACCCCACCTCCTGAAAGGCAGAAGAGCATGTGCATACACGGAGAGAAGGAACTGATGGCAGACATCTTGGGAGACCACCAGAGAGGGATCAGAATCTTGGTGTTTGCCATTATAAGTGAGGGCATATTTTCCAGCTTCATTTTGTTTTTCTGTACTTGCAAATTCTTCAATGAGCACCGTTTTAATAATAATAGTAGTAGGTTTTCAATGGTGTTAAGTTCGTAATAATAATTTATTAACTGGTGCCACGTTGAATGTCGGCAATAAATAGATCAAGGGGAAGATGTTTCCACGCATTTGAAGACATGACACTTGCTGGGAAATAATGTCTACAAGAAATTCTTGGCTTTGCCTCTCTCCAGAGTAATAAAAACTAGCCACAACGGCAGCTGAAACACAAGAGGAAAAATGTATTTCTTGCTGTCACCTAAAAATAAATCCCTGCCTTAAGTACTCTGATTCCTGGTCATGTAGCTTCTCTTGTGTTTGTACGAGGACTATGGCCTACATCCTTGAGAATAAATATAGACTCACCCGCCCAGTGGCTGTGAGCATCTTTTACATGAGACCTTGCTCTGATACAACCAGTCTGACAGCCAGTCCGGGGCCAAAAGGCTCCCAAATGTGATGTCTGTTGGCTGCGGCTCAGCAAAAGCAGTTTCATCTCCTCTAAAAGATCTGAGTATTCATTCCCTGCCCTGAGCCTGCATCAGTATTACTGACCGTCCAATTGTTCTGGAACTCACAGGGGGCGAGATCAGATGAGCTCCTTTCATCCAAGGAGCTGCGACTTCTATACACAGGTGACACTGTGCCCTCTCTCGCCTTCCCAGCTTTGTCTTCCACCAGCGCCTTTTCCACAGACCCTCCAACCACATCTATCACTTCACTCTTTCTCCAGGAGATGCACCTGCCCAGGCTCCGACTTATCCAAATCACAGGATTGCCCTTCCTTCCCGGCTGCCTCCAGACCAGGTCCAATCCCCTCTCTCCAGGAACTTTCCCTCGACCTTCAGGTCAAATTTTTCTCCTCCATCCCCATGTTCCCTAGCACTTTGCTCTGCAACTCTGCCCTCAACACTGGAAATGGGAAGAGGACAAAATTCTAAATCCCTGCTCTTGGAGAGCGCTCAGTCAGGGGTAGAGAGATGTGATGTAATATGGTGATGGTCACCATGGAGCTCTATTTGGGGAGCTATGAGCCCAGAAGACGGGGGCACTTGGTCCAGCCTGGGCCTCCAGAAAGCTGCCTGAAGGAAAAAAGCATGCTGGGAAGAGGGCACAGCAAGAACACAGGCACAGAGGCAGGAAAGCACACGGACTGGTTTTATGGTCTGTGCCAGGTTAGAGGAGGACGCATCGTTGCTCACCTCTGCAGCATGAAGGCCTCCCAGACAGCAGAGGCTCATCTTTGTGACTCAACACATGCCAGGGCTCACGCAGAAAGGAAGTGACCTACAGTCCCAACTATACCCAGGGGGAGCCCTGGGGATGGCTGAAACCCAAGGTACCGTGTGCCTTACTCTCTCAATCTCTTCCAAGGGAACAGCGGAGTTTCCCAGAGGCTCCACGGTGTATGTCAACAGACTGAACGCAGAGCTGATGATGAGCGAACGCAGCATCTGCTGTGAAGTCAGTGATGAAAGAGATTTGCAACAATGTAAAACATGGCCACTCTTCTCATTACATGCTTTTGTGTTTAGGAAAATAGAGCTGATTTTTTAAAAATAAGAACACGTCATGTTAACACACAATGAGCTTATTCTTATATTTAAATATATTAATAAATAAATATTTTTAAATTTCTCAGGTTTAATTTCTACTATGGTCAATTTGGAGAGATTTGGCCCACATAAAGAGAGGCTCTTTGAGGTCCTTGATAAATTATAAGGGTACAAAGGGGGGCTGGGACCAAAACTTGGGGAATTGCTAGTATGGTCAGCCCTGGAGCCAGATTCCTTTGGTTCCAATCCTGGCTCCTCTAATGGCTAGCTGTGTGACCTTGGATTAGGTTCCAAACTTCTCTGTGCCTGTTTCTCCATCTGTAAAGCTGAAATAACAGTAACAATGCCGCTGCAAGGATTAAAGGGTTCATCAGGGAAAGTGCTTTGGAAAGGTGCACGGTGCCTGGTCAGTGTTCAGGAAGCGTTAGAAAACATTAATGTGCACTTGCAGAAGCACTAGTGGGCCCTGGGCACCGTGCTAGCCTCCAGTGACATAAAGATGACTAATTCAAGGTCAGCGTCCTCAAGGGACCCACAGCAGGGAGAAAGAGCCCAATGAAACAGATCACATGTGTACAGACTTGGCCAGGACCTTCATAAAAGGAATTGAAACATCTTGCTTCAGCAAGAGATGCTGCTGAGACAAATCCCTCACTGAGTCCAGAATGTTCTGAACTGACATATTTGTCAAGAACGTTTACAAAGCTGAGATTTAATGAAAGAAGGGCTGCCTGGGAGTCTGGTTACCAGGGACACTCCTTTTATGACTTGCTTTAGCAACTTATTTCATAAACAGCAAACATCTGCTGTCTTCTTGGCACTCTGCTAGGATTGAGGGTCATCAAGATGATTAAGATACACCTCTTGCTTTGCAGGAACTCCCAGAACTGAGAGGAACACAACCTGACCATTATTATGCACCACAGAAAGTACATGAAAAGAGGCGGTGAAGACACTTCACCTCTCTGATCCCCGTCCTTCACCTAACGGATGAGAACAGCACTGCGTAACAGAAGTTCCTTCCTGATCTAAGACCCCAGTCCTCCATTCAACCGTTATCGATCATCTCAGAAACCACGTTTGGAGTTTGAGGGTCATTTGTCAACATCATTAATTTCGAGAGAGCTGTGTTCCATGAGCAATAATATTCCCAGTTTATCAATGGAGCGATTGGGACCTGGGCAGGTTAGAATGTTGTCCAAGGTGAGTCTACATGTTTCCTCCTTTGTACATTTCCCCTCCTTGTACGTTTCCCGCCTTGTATATTTTCTGTGACAAAAATCAAAGGGAGGCACTCCTGGATCTAACACAATGTTATTGTCTTACTTATTTAGTTCATTTCCTCAGATAACCACAAACACTCAGTTTTTTCTTTTAACATAACGTGATATATAAGGGTTACACAATTAGGCATAATACTATTCAATTTTATTTTAGAATTTGGACTGTTAACCTCCTGTATTTTGTAATGGTACTATTGGAAATGTCTGAAATTAGCTAATATTTACAGAAGGACGCCAGAACTTGATTTTATTTCTTCCCTGGATGCAGAGAAACACCAGAGCTGTCACTTATTCTTGTATGGAGAACACTGATTCTAATCACTTGAGTATTGTATTTCCAGCTTAAATGTCCGTACACTCATAGGAAGCATTTTGCTAATGTAATGCTTTGGTAACCAGCCAAGGCTAAATGAAATTTAGGACAATCAAATGGAAGAGAGGCTCAATAGCAGTTTTTAGGCTGTCATTTTTTTTTTTAAATGAAACAAAATGTATAAATTTGGGGAGACCTGTTTGGGACCTAGTCCCAGCCCCTGGATCATTACTGACTCAAAATTCCATGACCTGTATAAGGCCTCCTTATTCCTATTTCTCCATCACTAAGTAGGCAACGTTATATGTGATCACCAATGGCCCACCTTTTTTTTAAGTACTGGAAGATTCTTAAGGTAAAGTCTTCAAGTTGGGAGTACTCAATTTTTACAAGTATCATTGTATTCCCACCTAACATACATCATAATCATGGAATGATGACCCCACATAACCAAATTTTCCAGAATTCTAAAGTCTGTCAATTTTGCCTCTTGCCAAAGTACCCGTGTCTGCTTACTCCCCTTGTTCTTGCAAGTCGCTTTTAATCAGCAGCTTGCCATTGCCAGAGGCTTAAGCAATCTGATAATCCATCTTCTTGGAATTATGCATGACACAAGAGCAATGAGGTCTGAGTCAGGGCCAAGCCCCATTCAGCTTGAAGGATACACAGGCTGTTTTACCGTAATGAGTGGAATCTCAGGGTCAGACAGTGTCCACAGGTAGATAATCAAAGTGCCAGTCTCACCACATCCCTATCAGTAAATCATCGGTTTCATTCTGTCAGTCTTTATTGACCCAAGAGCATGGTTTCACACAGTCAGACTCACAAGGCTGTCTCTCTACCAGCTCAGGCTAGCAGACCTTTTCAACTTTTCCTTGGATGACTCATCCTGTTTACATTTTCTGTCTGAGGCTCAAGATAGAAACTCTGAACTTTAGATAAAAGCTGTTTTCTCTCCTTCTCACCACAAAGCTCATATCAAGAGACTACCTTCCTAGGAAAGCAAACTTGATGATACATGTCTGGGAAGGGAGCTCCCTGGGTGGATAAGACAGAAGATAAGAATGCCGAGGAATGTGCTAGGGGGGAGGTGGGCAGACTCTGGGTTGAAGGTATAAGGCCACAGTTCCCAAACATCAGTACTCTCAGAATCCCTGGGGACGTTTGGTAGAAATACAGTTTCCTGAACCCCACTCAGAAATTCAAATTCGGAAGATCTGGGGTTCAGCCAGGAAAGAGCAATTTGAATTCATACTCTGGGGGTTTTTCTGATGGGAGAGGTCTGAGGACGACCCTGAGAATGGAGTGCAGAGAGCAAGCAAACAAAATCAGACAATGCTTGGGTCACCCTTGGAAGGAGGTGAGGAGTCCTCGTTCTGACTTGGAGCAGTATTTAGACAAAAGCCGGAAAAATTTGCTGGCTGAAAAGAGAAACATCAAAGGCAGAATAAAGAGCACGCAAATATGGAGTATTCGAATTTCTTGTAACCTCATTTAATAATAAAATTTTGGCAACAAAGATAGCTACTAGATTCACTCCCAGATTTGAAATGACACCAGAAAGGGTCTGCATGCCATCTGGGAAATGGTGTTTAAACACACACACACACACACACACACACACACACACACACACACAAGTATCTCAAAGGGACAAAGTTTTTGTGAGTCTTTAATACATGAAGAGTACAAATAGCACCCGAATGGATAGTTTGATATGGGGCACATTCAATTTAGCACAGTTACTTTAAGTCAGGAGGTTCTTAGCTCAGAAATCATTTTTAGACAGCATATTGGGGACCCCTCACCCATCTCCCAGCATCCCTGGCCTCCGTCTTATAAATCTCAGTCCCTCGAGGAGCACCATAACCCAGATTACCCCTTACTTACTTCACCTCATCCAGATTCCCATCCCCTGAGAACTGCTCTGCTGTCAGGGAAACAGAATTTAGTAAACATCCACCCGCACTACATGCTAACCCTCCCCAAAATGGGAAAAGCAAGAAATTTGTCAATCCAAAGGAATGACCCTTAATGATCACTGCATTTTATAGAAGGGGTCTTTTCTCCCAGACTCTCAAATTGTCTGGCCTAGATGACATTTGCTCTGTCTGGCCAGAAAAGGCTAGTTCTAGCTGAAAGTCACCATCGCCTATTTCAACGCTGTGCCAGGCACCATTCTAAACCCTTTAGTGTACTAACTCATGTAATCCTTACAACAATTCTAAGAGATGAGCACAATTATTGTCCTGGATTTACAGATGAGGAAACGGAGGTGTAGTGGGGTTCAGTAACCTGCCTTACTAAGGTTAGCATGCCTCCAAAGGGGTGGAATTACATCTCTTAGCTCCACCTTCTACTGTCTTCAAGATTGGAAGTAGCCCTGGACTCTACTGAATCAGTTATAACTGCATTTTTTTCTCTGCAGGTGAGAATTATGAATTGCCAGTTTCTCTAGACATCACTGATTATTTCCCTTAAATATGAAAAAGAATCACTTTGATATTCTACTGCTCGCCTGCCCAAACTCATCTCTACCACCTGCCCTACATCGTCATCCCCAAAGGACTCCTTGAAGGCTCCTGCTCTGTTCTGGATCACCCCAATTCTCAGCCTCAAAATAAGGGTTCTGGAAGCTGCTGTGCCTGGTCTCAAGCAAAGTTCCAGTTACGTTTCCCAGGCTAAAAAAAATATCTCAGGCCTAATGGTAATTATGCATTATTAATTGGATCCCTGCTGATACTCCTCTATTTCCAGCCAGGCTAAACCTTCCCCTGCCTCTTTCTCACTTGGTATGGCCATGCCTGTAAGACTTATTAATAAGGGAAACCTGTCTCTAAGCAACAGCCCTGAAGGCGGCAGGGCTGAGACACAGTTGCACTGATGCAGACGGCCTACATGAGGAGTGTGCTGGCCACCGGGAGGACAGAAGTCTTCCACGAGTCATGGAGCTCCAGGCTTCAATTTGGCAGGATGACCAGGGAACACACAGTCATGGTGGCCCGACGCTGGCAAGGCTGGTTAAGGAGCTCAGAGTAACCATTGAAAACACAGTTATGTCTCCAGAATGGTCAACACCAGTTAGTCAAGAGTGTGAGTGATATTCTACCTCCTCTATCTTCAGCTCTTAATATTCTCTCCAAAGCAAGACACTCTGCAGGCTAATGGATTTTAAATTGATGACACTGATGTCTCAAAACAATGTTTTTGTGTGCTTTTCTTTTAGAGAATTTCTAACATACAAAAGAGTAGTCGTCAAAATAATACAGTGAAGCCCCAGAACTCATCACTCAGCCCAAACAACCGTCAGCCCTTGGCCAATCCTACCGCATCCACGGCCACATCCTCCACCACCCCCTACCAGACATTCTAGTATTATATCCAAAAATATTTCGGTATGTATCTCTAAAATAGTGGCTCTCAGTTGGGGGTGAAGTTGCCTTTCCCCCTACCCTGGGGACATTTGGCAATGTCTGGAGACATGTTTGGTTGTCACAACTGGGAAAGGGGTCCCACTGGCATCTAGTGGGCGGAGGCCAGGGATGCCACTAAACATCCTACGATGCACAGGACAGCCTCTCCTCTCCCCGAACAAAGAATAATCCCCAAATGTCAGTAGTGCTCAGCTTCAGAAATCCTATTCTAAAAGATAAAAACTTTTTAAAAAGCCTAAACACAATGCCATTTTCACACCTGAAAATAATAATTACTAATATGTTTTAATAAAGCATGGGGCGCCCAGAACAAGAATTGAGCCTTTCATGCTTATGGTTTTTATTGCAAAAAGATCTCCAGGAGATGTATATGAAGGTCTTAAAGTAGCTTACAATGAACTCATGGGGCGTCAACGAACTCATCTACCCACAAGCTACTCCAAGAATATCAATTATGGTTCTCATTTTCAGATAAAGTGAGTAAAAGGAGGCGTGCTACTCTATAATGTTGCTTCAAGTCCCCTCCTCTGTCAGCCCCCACTTCTGTTCATGGACTTCTGAAAATTCATGGAAGAGTACAGTTGAATTAAAAATCAGAAATTATCTGGCCCAACATTTAGCCTTTCAGATGAGACCCAGAGAGCTTCTCTACTTTCCCAAAAAACACACAGCTGGTTGCATGTAAGTTTTTACAGAATTCACTGAAATATTTTTATTCCATTTCAGCTTTTTTCACAAAAGTTCCTAGAAGAAATGTGCAAGATATAAAATATAGGAAATAATTTGCTATTTGCACATTTCTGGAATACTAAAAATTAAAAATAATACAAATATGGCTATTTTATTCCACTCAAAATGCAGGGTCTTATTTCCGTTTAGGGCAATGGGTAATGTATGCATAAGGACCCTGGATTGGGCAGGAGGGACCCATCTGGCTGGATGAATGATTTGAGCTGGTGAGCAGTGCTTTGATGGGCAGGAAAAAGTGGGATCAATGAGGGTCCTGCAATATAGGGACAAAAGCCTAGTCTTCATTGCAGTGACTAAAATGGAGCTCTTGAATGTTGCTGAGTTCGCAAGTGGGAATGGCAGGTTAGTGTTTGGATAGGGAGAGGGTTTTAAAAAAAACAGGTATGCCAAAAAAAGTAAACATGGGGAGGAATTATTCCTACTACATAGAGGCTAGTTAATTAAATGCCACCCTACATGGAACCTACATTCAGAAAACCACAAGCACTAGGTGACGAGGAAGCATCATTGCTATTGCTGGGAATCATTAAGAATAATAACAACATATGCCAAGGGATGGAGGTTAGACAAGGTTATAAGGAGCTAACCTGCTGCTTTTAAAGAGGCACCAATAAAGAGAATCATAAATCCTTATAATGTCATTCCAGAAACAGAACTGGAAAACTCACAGTGATCAATTCTCATTACTTGTTTATTTGGCTATGGGACTTTGAACTCTCTATTGAGGGACAGTTCCCCATTGTGTGGGTCTTGGTAGATTTCCCAAGCAGAAAGGCAAAGGGTGTCAGATAATTCCCTCTCCCAGAGTCCTCTGTGACTGGCACTTGAGCACGTGACCTAGGCTCAGCCAATCAGAAAGTCCCACCTAGGACTTTGAGTCTTGAGGGAGGCGCGCATGAGATGATTCTTGGTGGCAGCGGTGAAGTCGGGAGCCTAAAGGTGCGGGGAGGTCCAGGAGTAGTGGAGTCAGCAGTGAGGCCCTAACCAGAGCACAGCATGACCTTGGCCTTGGCCATCAGGCCCACTGTTGGTTGCTGTTTATTTTCTGTACCTGATCTCTCATTTTCTGGTGATTATAATGAACTACCCATGTCCTTCATCAATTCCTTTTTTGCTTGAGTTATCCAGAGTTGAATTCGATATTTTATAAACAACAGTTCTTACATCCTGTGTCATTGCAGAAAGACCATCCAATGGACATTTAGAATGGCCTGAGTCCTGAGGAATAATCAATAATTTAGGGCAGGGCTTCCCTGGTGGCGCAGTGCTTGAGAGTCCACCTGCCGATGCAGGGGTCACGGATTCGTGCCCCGGTCTGGGAAGATCCCACATGCCGCGGAGCGGCTGGGCCCGTGAGCCATGGCCGCTGAGCCTGTGCGTCCGGAGCCTGTGCTCCGCAACGGGAGAGGCCACGGCAGTGAGAGGCCCGCATACCGCAAGAAACAAAAATAATAATAATAATAATTTAGGGCAAAGGCTTGCCTGAGTATTTGTAATACTAGTAACAAGACTTATTCTTCCATAGCTACATGCCAAATAAGCAAATTCACGATAGTTTTTGAAATAGCAATCGTTAGCATTTATCTTGTCTCCTCTACGTTCCTGAAATCACCAAGCCCCATCTTCACAATGAAAGTTCAGTGTGTCTGTGAAGAGCTTCCCATAATCAAAGATGGGGATAATAAAATCCAGTAGAATTACAACATGTCGTTCACCAGCAAGTGCTATAAACACAAAATGGCTGTGAATCAGCTCACACACTGTAGAAGAGCAAAGGCTCTATTCTAAACTATTCCAGGGACACCTCCCCTGATACAGGTACCTTCCCTTCCTAAATATCAGCATTGGCTTTCATGCCAGTGTGAAACATGCAACAGATCACTAGATTTAAAAATACACGCCAGTTGATCCCGTTTTTTTTATGTCAAGGATTTGCACAGCTAAACAATAATATAAAAATACCACATGTTTATACCAGCAAAGGAAAAAACAACATAAATAGCCACCAGGAGGGAAATGATGAAAAAATGCTATCTCCATACAATGGAATAGTGTGCAACCATGAAATAAAGCAAATATGCATGTAATCATACATGAGAACACCCAAGGTTCAGCATTAGCTTAAATAAAAGGCAAGCGCAGATGTGCAGTGTGATGCTATTTATTTGAAAACAGAGAAATATCAGATGGTATGCTTCCATTCACAAGGTTGTTGAGGAGGAAACTAACTGATGTCATTTACATATAAATTCAGTAAAAAAAAAAAATCTATATGCTTATATAAGGCAGTGTTAATATCCCTCTGAGGAATGGGACTAAAAGCGGGTGAACTGTCATTTCTTTACACTAAGTCCATATTATTTTTAGAATTAAAAAAAAAAAAAAAGATCCCAAATGCCATGATTGAACTGAATAGAAAACACTGATGCAAGGCTGTGGCCTATTCAAGAAACTCTTCCAAATGCGTAATTATTATGCATAGGTAGTCTGATGAATGGATTATACTGATTTAGAGCAATACTGACTTGAAGTACACTGTAATTCTGATTATTTATGTAATTATTACTCATAATTAGTGTGATGAATGGATTATGCTGATTTAGAGCAATACTGATTTGAAGTACACTGTAATTCTGATTTTATGGGACTAAGCTAGAAACTCTTGGTTTTTATGATTTTTTTTAACATCTATATTAGAGTATAATTGCTTCACAATGGTGTGTTAGTTTCTGCTTTATAACAAAGTGAACAAGCTATATGTATATGTGCATATCCCCTCCCTCTTGTGTCTCCCTCCCACCCTCCCTATCCCACCCCTCTAGGTGGTCACAAAGCACCGAGCTGATCTCCCTGTGCTATGCGGCTGCTTCCCACTAGCTATCTATTTTACAGCTGGTAGTGTATATATGTCCATGCCACTCTCTCACTTTGTCCCAGCTTACCCTTCCCCCTCCCCGTGTCCTCAAGTCCATTCTCTACGTCTGCGGCTTTACTCCCGCCCTACCCCTAAGTTCTTCAGAACCATTTTTTTTTTTTAGATTCCATATGTATGTGTTAGCACACGGTATTTGTTTTTCTCTTTCTGACTTACTTCACTATGCATGACAGACTCCAGGTCTATCCACCTCACCACAAATAACTCAACTTCATTTCATTTTATGGCTGAGTAATACTCCATTGTATATATGTGCCACATCTTCTTTATCCCTCCATCTGTCGATGGACACTTAGGTTGTTTCCATGTCCTAGCTATTGTAAATACTGCTGCAATGAACATTGGGGTACATGACTCCTTCTGAACTATGGTTTTCTCAGGGAACATGCCCGGCAGTGGGACTGCTGGGTCGCATGGCAGTTCCATTTCTAGTTTTCTAAGGAACCTCCACACTGTTCCCCACAGTGGCTGCACCAATCCACACTCCCACCAACAGTGCAAGAGCCCCCCCACCCCGCCAACACCCTCTCTCCAGGATTCACCACCTGCAGACCTTTTGATGATGGCCACTCTGATCACTGTGAGGTGACACCCCACTGCAGCCTTGATCTGCACCTCTCCAACGACCAGCGATGCTGAACATCCCTTCAGGCGTTTGTTGGCAATCTGTGTATCCTCTATGGAGAAATGTCCATCCAGGTCTTCCGCCCATCCCTGGATTGGGTCGTCCGTTCCTTCAACATTGAGCTGCATGAGCTGCCCGTACATTCTGGGGACTAAATCATCTGTCAGCTGCTTCGCCCGCAAATATATTCTCCCGTTCTGAGGGTGGTCTTTTTCTCTTGTTTATGGTTTCTTTTGCTGTGCAAAAGCTTTTAAGTTTCATTAGGTCCCACTGGTTTTTGTTTTTATTTCCATTACTCTAGGAGGTGGGTCAAAAAGGATCTTGCTGTGATTTATGTCATAGAGTGTTCTGCCTATGTTTTCCTCTAAGTGTTTGATAGTGTCTGGCCTTACATTTAGGTCTTTAATCCATTTTGAGTTTATTTTTGTGTATGGTGTTAGGGAGTGTTCTAATTTCATTCGTTTACATGTAGCTGTCCAGTTTTCCCAGCACCACTTATTGAAGAGGCTATCTTTTCTCCACTGTATATTCTTGCCTCCTTTATCAAAGATAAGGTGACCATATATGCATGGGCTTATCTCTGGGCTTTCTATCCTGTTCCATTGATCTATGTTTCTGTTTTTGTGGCAGTACCATACTGTCTTGATTACTGTAGCTTTGTAGTAGAGTCTGAAGTCAGGGAGCCTCATTCCTCCAGCTCCATTTTTCGTTCTCAAGATTGCTTTGGCTATTCGGGGTCTTTTGTGTTTCCATACAAATTGTGAAATTTTTTGTTCTAGTTCTGTGAAAAATGCCAGTGGTAGTTTGATAGGGATTGCATTGAATCTGTAGATTGCTTTGGGTAGTAGAGTCATTTTCACACTGTTGATTCTTCCAATCCAAGAACATGGTATATCTCTCCATCTATTTTTTTGTATCATCTTTAATTTCTTTCATCAGTGTCTTATAGTTTTCTGCATACAGGTCTTTTGTCTCCTTAGGTAGGTTTATTCCTAGGCATTTTATTCTTTTTGTTGCAATAGTAAATGGGAGTGTTTCCTTAATTTCACTTTCAGATTTTTCATCATTAGTGTACAGGAATGCAAGAGATTTCTGTGCATTCATTTTGTATCCTGCTACTTTACAAAATTCATTGATTAGCTCTAGTAGTTTTCTGGTAGCATCTTTAGGATTCTCTATGTATAGTATCATGTCATCTGCAAACAATGACAGTTTTACTTCTTTTCCGATTTGTATTCCTTTTTTTTTTTTCTTTTTTTTGCGATACGTGGGCCTCTCACTGTTGTGGCCTTTCCCGTTGCGGAGCACAGGCTCCGGACGCGCAGGCTCAGCGGCCATGGCTCACGGGCCCAGCCGCTCCGCGGCATGTGGGATCTTCCCAGATCGGGGCACGAACCCATGTCCCCTACATCGGCAGGCGGACTCTCAACCACTGCGCCACCAGGGAAGCCCTGTATTCCTTTTATTTCTTTTTCTTCTCTGATTGCTGTGGCTAAAACTTCCAAACCTATGTTAAATAATAGAGTTAGAAGTGGGCAACCTTGTCTTCTTCCTGCTTGTAGTGGAAATGGTTTCAGTTTTTCACCATTGAGAATGATGTTAGCTGTGGGTTTCTCATATATGGCCTTTATTATGTGGAGGTAAGTGCCCTCTATGCCTACTTTCTGGAGAGTATTTATCATAAATAAAAGGTGTTGAATTTTGTTCAAAAGCTTTTTCTTCATCTATTGAGAGGATCATATGTTTTTATCCTTCAATTTGTTAATATGGTGTATCATGTTGACTGATTTGCGTATATTGAAGAATCCTTGCATTCCTGGGATAAACCCCACTCGATCATGGTGTATGATCCTTTTAATGTGCTGTTGGATTCTGTTTGCTAGTATTTTGTTGAGGATTTTTGCATCTATGTTCATCAGTGATATTGGCCTGACAGTTTTCTTTTTTTGTGACATCTTTGTCTGGTTTTGGTATCAGGGTGATGATGGTGGCCTTGTAGAATGAGTTTGGGAGGGTTCCTCCCTCTGCTATATTTTGGAAGAGTTTGAGAAGGATAGGTGATAGCTCTTCTCTAAATGTTTGACAGAATTCACCTGTGAAGCCATCTGGTCCTGGGCTTTGGTGTGCTGGAAGATTTTTAATCACAGTTTCAATTTCAGTGTTTGTCATTGGTCTGTTTATATTTTCTATTTCTTCCTGGTTCAGTCTCAGAAGGTTGCATTTTTCTACGAATTTGTCCATTTCTTCCAGGTTGTCCATTTTATTGGCATAAAGTTGCTTGTAGTAATCTCTCATGATCCTTTGTATTTCTGCAGTGTCAGTTGTTACTTCTCCTTTTTTATTTCTAATTCTGTTGATTTGAGTCTTCTCCCTTTTTTTCTTGATGAGTCTGGCTAATGGTCTATCAATTTTGTTTATCTTCTCAAAGAACCAGCTTTTAGTTTTATTGATCTTTATGATTGTTTTCTTCATTTCCTTTCATTTATTTCTGCTCTGATCTTTGTGATTTCTTTCCTTCTGCTAACTTTGGGCTTTTTTTGTTCTTCTTTCTCTAATTGCTTTAGGTGTAAGGTTAGGTTGTTTGAGATTTTTCTTGTTTCTTGAGGTAGGACTGTATTGCTATAAACTTCCCTCTTAGAACTGCCTTTGCTGCATTCCATAGGTTTTGGGTCGTTGTGTTTTCATTATCATTTGTTTCTAGGTATTTTCTGATTTCCTCTTTGGTTTCTTCAGTGATCTCTTGGTTGTTTAGCAGCGTATTGTTTAGCCTCCATGTGTTTGTATTTTTTAGTTTTTTTTTTTCTGTAATTGATATCTAGTCTCATAGCATTGTGGTTGGAAAAGATACTCGATATGATTTCAATATTCTTAAATTTTCCAAGGCTTGATTTATGACCCAAGATATGATCTATCCTGGAGAATGTTCAATGAGCACTTGAGAAGAAAGTGTATTCTGTTGTTTTTGGATGGAATGTCCTATAAATATGAATTAAGTCCATCTGGTCGAATGTAGGTCTTTTCCTTCTCTGTGTTTCCTGCCTAGAGAAGTTCTTTTAGCATTTGTTGTAAAGCTGGTTTGGTGGTGCTGAATTCTCTTAGCTTTTGCTTGTCTGTAAAGGTTTTAACTTCTCTGTCAAATCTGAATGAGATCCTTGCTGGGTAGAGTAATCTTGGTTGTAGGTTTTCCCCTTTCATCACTTTAAATATGTCCTGCCACTTCCTTCTGGCTTGCAGAGTTTCTGCTGAGATATCAGCTGTTAACCTTATGGAGATTCCCTTGTATGTTATTTTTGCTTTTCCCTTGCTGCTTTTAATATTTTTTCTTTGTATTTAATTTTTGATAGTTTGATTAATGTATCTTGGCATGTTTCTCCTTGGATTTATCCTGTATGGGACTCTCTGCACTTCCTGGACTTGATTGACTACTTCCTTTCCCACATTAGGGAATTTTTCAACTATAATCTCTTCAAATATTTTCTCAGTCCCTTTCTTTTTCTCTTCTTCTTCTGAGACCCCTATAATTCGAACGTTGGTGCATTTAATGTTGTCCCAGAGGTCTCTAAGATTGTCCTCAATTCTTTTCATTCTTTTTTCTTTATTCTGCTCTGCAGTAGTTATTTCCACTATTTTATCTTCCAGGTCACTTATCCATTCTTCTGCCTCAGTTATTCTGCTATTGAGTTCTTCTAGAGAATTTTTAATTTCATTTATTGTGCTGTTCATCATTGTTTGTTTGCTCTTTAGTTCTTCTAGGTCCTTGTTAAACATTTCTTGTATTTTCTCCATTCTATTTCCAAGATTTTGGATCATCTTTACTATCATTACTCTAAATTCTTTTTCAGGTAGACTGCCTATTTCCTCTTCATTTGTTTGGTCTGGTGGGTTTTTATCTTGCTCCTTCATCTGCTGTGTATTTCTCTGTCTTCTCATTTTGCTTAACTTACTGTGTTTGGGGTCTCCTCTTTGTAGGCTGCAGGTTTGTACTTCCTGTTGTTTTTGGTGTCAGCCCCCAGTGGGTGAGGTTGGTTCAGTGGGTTGTGTATGCTTCCTGGTGGAGGGGACTGGTGCCTGTGTTCTGGTGGATGAGGCTGGATCTGGTCTTTCTGGTGGGCAGGACTGTGTCCAGTGGTGTGTTTTGGGGTGTCTGTGAACTTAGTATGACTTTAGGCAGCCTCTCTGCTAATGGGTGGGGTTGTGCTCCTGTCTTACTAGTTGTTTGGCATGGAGTGTCCAGCACTGGAGCTTGCTGGTCGTTGAGTGGAGCTGGGTCTTAGCATTGGGATGGAGATCTCTGGGAGAGCTCTCGCTGATTGATATTACGTGGGGCTGAGAGGTCTCTGGTGGTCCAATGTCCTGAACTTGGCTCTCCCACCTCAGAGTCTCAGGCCTGACACCCGGCCGGAGCACCAAGACCCTGTCAGCCACACGGCTCAGAAGAAAAGGGAGGAAAAAAAAAGAGAGAAAGAAAAATAAAATGAAATAAAGTTATTAAAATAAAAAATTAAAAAATATATTTAAAAAAATTTTAAGTAATAAAAAATAAAAAGAAGAGAGCAACCAAACCAATAAAAAAAATCCACCAATGATAACAAGCGCTAAAAACTATACTGAGATAAACATAAAAATCAGAAACTAGTCAGTCGCATACAGCAAACCCCAAGTCTGCAGTTGCCCGCAAAGTCCACTGCCTCAATTTTGGGATGACTCGTTGTCTATTCAGGTATTCCACAGATGCAGGGGACATCGAGATGATTGTGGAGATTTAATCCGAGGCTCCTGAGGCTGCATGGAGGAATCTCCCTTTGTCTTCTTTGTTCACACAGCTCCTGGGGTTCAGCTTTGGATTTGGCCACTCCTCTACGTGTATGTCACCCTCTGGTGTCTGTTCTTCACCCAGACAGAAGGGGGTTAAAGTAGCAACTAATTAGGGGGTTCTGGCTCACTCAGGCTAGGGAGAGGGAGGGGTATGGAATGCGGGGCAAGCCTGCGGTGGCCGAGGCCAGAGTGACGTTGCAACAGCCTGAGGCGCACTGTGTGTTCCCCTGGGGAAGTTGTCCCTGGATCACGGGACCTTGGCATTGGTGGGCTGCACAGGCTCCCGGGAGGGGAGGTGTGGATAGTGACCTGTGCTTGCACACAGGATTCTTGGTGGCGGCAGCAGCAGCCTTAGCATTTTATGCCCATCTCTGGTGTCCGTGCTCATCTTTGAAGCTCATTTAGGCGGTGTTCTGAATCTCCTCTCCTAGCGCACCCCAAAACAATGGTCTCTTGACTCTTAGGCAGTTCCAGATTTTTTCCTGGACTCCCTCCCGGTTAGCTGTGGTGCACTAGCCCCCTTCAGGCTGTGTTCACGCAGCCAACCCCAGTCCTCTCCCTGGGATCTGAACTCTGAAGCCTGAGCCTCAGCTCCCAGCCACCACCTGCCCTAGCGGGTGAGCAGACAAGCCTCTTGGGCTGGTGAGTGCTGGTCGGCACTGATCCTCTGTGCAGAAATCTCTCCACTTTGCCCTCTGCACCCCTGTTACTGTGCTCTCCTCCGCGGCTCTGAAGCCTCCCCCCCTGCCCCGTCTCCGCCAGTGAAGGGGCTTCCTACTGTGTGGAAACTTTTCCTCCTTCACAGCTCCCTCCCAGAGGTGCAGGTCCCGTCCCTATTCTTTTGTCTCTGTTTTGTTTTTGTGGGTTTTTTTGCGGTACGCGGGCCTCTCACCGCTGTGGCCTCTCCCGTTGTGGAGCACACGCTCCGGACGCGCAGACTCAGCGGCCATGGCTCACGGGTCCAGCTGCTCTGCGGCATGTGGGATCCCCCCGGACCAGGGCACGAACCCGTGTCCCCTGCTTCGGCAGGCGGACTCTCAACCACTGCACCACCAGGGAAGCCCTTGTCTCTGTTTTTTCTTTTGCCCTACCCAGTTATGTGGGGAGTTTCTTGCCTTTTGGGAAGTCTGAGGTCTTCTGCTAGCGTTCAGTAGGTGTTCTGTAGGAGTTGTTCCACATGTAGATGTATTTTTTATGTATTTGTGGGGAGGAAGGTGATCTCCGCGTCTTACTTCTCTGCCATCTTGAAGGTCCTCTCTACCAAAGGTCCTCACATACCAAAGGGGAAAGGTTGGGGGGAGGGATAAATTAGGAATTTGGGATTAACATATACACACTAGTATATATAAAATAGATAATCAACAAGGATCTACTGTATAGCACAGTGAACTCTACTCAATATTCTGTAATAACCTATATGGGAAAATAATCCAAAAAAGAATGGATATATGTACATATGTATAACTGAATCACTTTGCTGTACACCTGAAACTAACACAACATTGTAAATCAACTATACTCTAATATAAAATAAAAATTAAATTAATAAAGATTATCCCAGTAATTGCTATGGTGAATGCTAATGGCCAAAGATTATCTCTGCGTCACAGCTCCTTTTGCATTCATGAACTCATATAGGTTCAAAGTTCAAGTGTGTTGATGAATCCTGACTCACCTGAAATTTGAACACAGCACACTGGTGATTCAGAGACGGTTCAATACTAAACACTGATTAAGTCTAAATGACTAATGATCAATTATTTTAAATCATAAAGAGGACAGCAAATGTCTATGAATAAAGCGCTTTTAGAAAACCATTTCTGGGATGGCCTTAGGTAAATACAAATTTTCTTAACTAAAATGTCACTGGGGGCCGATAAATGATTACTTATATTCCGGTTGATGGATATTTAGCAAGGAACGAGGAGGCAGAGCACCATGACTCTGGCAGTCGTTCTATTTCAGCTCAAGCTCAATGACTTTCAGATAGGAGGTCACTTCATTGCAATACGGGGGTTGCATGCCTTTACCCTAGAGCGAGATGGCTAGAGCGCTCTGTCCTCCCCTTGAGGCGACCTATGTGACATCACAGACCCTGGATCTTGTTTCTGAGGTGCATGGATCTTGATCGTCAACCTAGACTGGGATGACCAGGCCCAAGAAAACACTCCTCTCATAGGAGACTTGAGAGTGACAAATTACAGAAGTGTCATGTAGCCTGGAAAAAGTCATCTTGGTTTGGAGACAATACTGCTTCAGATACTCTACAGATATTTGTCCATGTCTATGGATATTTGTTCATGCCTCCTGCATTTAATTCAGACAATGCGGTCACCATATCCAAAATGGTGCCCAAGGGAAACCTTCAAGGCACTGGATCCAGGCCTAAAGCCCCTACTTCCCAAAGAGACTCTAGAACCTCTTAACCTTCTTCGAGTCTGATTTTCATTTGCGGTGGTCACAGGTCCAACCATTCAAGTCTATCATGGTCCCATGGATCTGAACCCAAAGCTCAGGACACTGGGAAAATTTCATCGTTTCTTTAGCAGTTTGAGTCGACATAAAGTAATCTTGGGGGCTCCTCTGGTCAGCGAGTCTTCCAATCCTTCCATGGCTGCCCTGCGCACATTCTGTATTGAAAGATGTCATCAAAAATCTACCGTGTCCCTCTGGGTTGGTATAGCAGCCTCACCCCAGAAAAAAAAAAAAATGTCCCTCTTAGACATTACTTGGAAGAATTTTCAACCATGCCAAAGCTGAAGGTGTGAGTGTAGATGGCAATGACATGCTAGGTAGCCTGGGAGCGTGGCTTTGGCCTTGGAGCCTCCGTGACAGGGCCTACATGGGTCCAGTACCATAATTTTAAAATAGTGTGGGGGATGTGTGGGGATGAGCAGGGAGGAAGATGATGGGAGTAGATTACAGCTCCAGGAAGAGGCACCTTTTCGTGTTCAAATGGGGTGAATGGGAGGAATTGTGATGCCAAGATGTGTAAATATTGATTGAAAAATCAGTATAAATATCTTTCCTTTTTCAAAATTATTGTTCCACCATCTTTGTGTATAGCCAGTTGCAAGCTCAAAAAATCCGAGTGTCTCAAATCGTTTCTAATTTCTCTATAATCGGTTGCTTGGATCAACAAAGAGGAAATTGGGAAATTTAATTTTCAGCAGGAAACTTAATGCATAACAAAAGAATAGTGGGGGTGGGGAGCAGACAGAGGAACACAATGGTGTGGGTGCGTTGACCCATCAAACAATTATGCAAACAAAGGCCCTTGGAGCTGGTCTGACTCTGGCAAACAGCCATTGTTGTCTTTGAAACCCTCAGTGACATTGTTGAAATCATCTTCAGAAACAGGAAACGGTGTGATACTGATTTTCGGGCAACCTCATCCTTTCTTGTGAACTGGCAACCTGGCTGTGAGCTGTTAACTCTGATTCACACTAAATGATGGAGGCAGAAACAAAAGTATTTCCTTTTCACTTTAATCTCCACGTTTTCAGAAACAGCTCTGAAGCTAAGTCACTTCTGCTCATTAATGTACCCAAGAAACATTCCTGAAATGAGGCCCGTACAGAGGCCAGACATGGCTTTAGCTCTAGTTTCCATCTGTCGCTAGAATGGGGAGGAAAATCTGCCTCAGTGAGAGAGGAAATTCAGTGGATGATGAGGGCTGTACTAGGTAATCAATCATTCCAGGAGGCATTTCTGCTTTGTCAGAACAAGGCGGCAGATGGGTGTAGAAATATAATGGAGTGTCTGTTTCTTCATCTTTACATCAAGGAAGTTGACCTAGAACAGGGGTTGACAAACTTTCTGTAAAGGGCCTGATGGTAAACGTTTTCAGTTTTGCTGGCCAGATGGCCTGTCGCAACTACTCCACTCTGTCCTTGTACCACAAAAGCAGCCACAGACAATAAACAAATGGGCACAGCTGTGTTCCAATAAAACTTTATTTACAAACATAGGTGGCAGCAGGCTGGAGTTGGTCTCTGAGCCATAGCTTGCTGACCCCTGATCTAGATGATTATATTGATACTTCATTCTCTCTGTTAAAATGTACTTTTGAGAGACAGAAGTTAAAACACCAGCATGCTCTCTTCCTTCCTGGCACTGGCTTCTTTTCCAAACTGCCCTGGCCCTAGAGGGAGGAACTCTCTTTCCCTCTCTTTCTCGGTATCATCTATCCACTGCAATCTGACTACTCCCTACACAGTCCTTCAGAAACTACAAAGCAAAGACCTCTGGTGACCTCCGGATGGTCAAAGCTGTGGGTGCCCATCCAAGTCTCAACCTCCTTGACCTCTATGAGTTCTTTGAATTGCCTGACCTCTCTATAACTCTTAGAACTCAGTCCTCTCTAGAACTCTGGACCCAGCTCTCTGGCTTGTCCTCCCACCTCTGGCTGCTGCGTCATGGTCTGTAGTGCTGCTTCCTTTTCCTCCATCTCTGCCAGGGTCAGCCTTAGCCATTTTCCAGTGCATTCTCCCTGACATCTATCAACCATCTCCTCTCTCATGGTATTTGAGATCTCTTAGATAACTGCACCTTCATCTACCCCCATCCCTGAGCTGAGAATCATGGAGTCATCTTTGACCCCTCACCTTTGACCTGCAAGCTGGTATATTCCCACTTCATATATTGCCTCTCCCCTCCCCCACTCCGAGTCAGTCCATGGATGTAAATGTCCTCAGATGGCAATCACCCTCCACTGAAAGACCCAGATAGTTATTCAGACAATCGAATGAAACTCTCTGAAAAACGGAAATTAGAAGCTAGTGAGAAAAACAACTTTTTACTTGAAAAGAGTAGAGTATTGGAGTGTAGGGAGTTGTAGGACAACTTTCATGGGCTGTAGGCACGTGGCCCTTCACGAACTCTTTCCTCAACAACAAAAAATATTAAAAATTATATTTTATGACTACGTTGGTATGAAGGCAAGTACAGTCCAGGCTGGATTATATTAATTTTTTTCCTTCTGATTTTTAGAAGAAACTGAAATAATTTTGTGGGCCCTCAGCTCCGTGCCTAATGGAAAAATCGCTCCTGGGGATGTTTGTCAGATGTTCATAAAAGCACAAAAGTTCTTTTAAGAAAACCTAATCATGTCAGATATTTACTGTTTTAAACTGTTTATCCTGCTTTTAAAGAAAAATGTAATGAATGTCTGCCAACAGGAAATGTTAATATGAATATCGGGATTATATTCATTCACATCATATAATATTTGGTGACACTGAGATACTGATATCAGGATGAGAAAATCATTTTTTTAATATATTAAAATAATTTATGAATGATAGAAGTAAATCAGCATTCTGATGATGCTGTAAGTCATTTCTTTTTTTTCCAGCTTTATAACTGACAAATAAAAATTGTGTATATTAAGGAATACAATATGATGTTTTGATATACATATACATTGTGAAATGACTGCCACGTCAAGCTAAGTAATATTTCCATCACATCACAGTTACTACTGTGGGTTTTTTCTTTGTTTTTTTGTGTTGAAAACAATTGAGATCTACTCAGCAAGTCATAAGTATACAGATCATATACAGTATAGTCACCAAGCTGTACATTAGATCCTCAGAACTCATTCATCCTACGTAACTGAAACCTTGTACCCTTTGACCAACATCTCCTCCTTTCTCCTAACACCCATCCCCTGGCAGCCACCATTCTACTCTCTGCTTCTATAAGTTTAACTTTCTTAGATTCCATATATAAGTGAGATCATGCAGTATTTATCTTTCTGTGTCTGGCTTATCTCACTTAACATTATGTCCTCTAGTTGCATCCATGTTGTCTCAAATGGCACAATTTCCTTCTTTTTTAAGGAAGAATATATATATGAATATAAGAATATATATATTCTTATATATATTTATATATATATAATTATATATTATTCTATATATAAGAATATATATATTCGTGTATATATATGTGTATATATATATATATATCACATTTTGGTCATCCATTCATCCATCAATGGACATTTAGATTGTTTCCATTTCTCGGCTATTCTGAATTGTGCTGCAATGAACATGCGGTGCAGATACCTCTTCCAGAGCCTTATTTCATTTCCTTTGGCTAAACAGCCAGAAATGGGATTGCTGGATCATATGTTAGTTCTATGTTTAATTTTTTGAGGAATCTCTAGACTGTTTCCATAATGGATGCACCAACTTACATTCCCACCAACAATACTAAGGGTTCCCTGAGAAAATAAATATTGATATGCTTTATTCATGCTTTAATAATAAAATGAAAGCCAGCTATCACCTCTTTCTGCAACCACTAGAGAAGGCATCGATCTCAAACAAAAACTCTGGCTATTCCATTCTATACATCACTTGAATTTGTTGCGTCTGTTTCATTCAAGTACTTCACTGTTTCATCCAGCCAACACTTATTAAGCGTAAACCTTATGCCAGGAATTGTGCTAGGTCCGGCAATACAGCCGTAACTACTGTATCTTCTATTTTAACTGTGACATTTAACACTGTATTAATAGACCTCTCATCAGATTATTCAGAAGTTGCCATTAGCACAGTCACCTCAAATGTCCATAATAATAAAGATAAGAAGTGGCTCCGAAAATGCAAAAGTGATTTAGACTTTGCCCTAAAAGGCATTTTTTTGGATTCCTGGTGGGATGGAGGAGGTGGGATTACGAGGAAGGGGCATCAGTGCCTTGCTAGCGATTAGGCTTACATGGCACCTGAATTCCATTCCGCAAGAGCAGGGAAGATGAAGAATGTTTTAGGCCCGAGCTTCTCAAACAAAGGGGTTTTTGAAACACGGGAGATTATTCATTTTATACTAAGACAACACAGACCTACTGGGGAGCGGAGGCAACTTGTTGTCTTTAAAACGTGGAGCTCACACCCTTCATTAAATGTGTGACGTGTGGAATGAATTGAGTTTCTGCATTTAGAACCTCTGGCTCCCAGGAGAAGCAGATGGCCCTGGGAGGAAGGGCCTGGCACAAAGGGCACACGCGTCACATGTCAGCTCTCTCATTCGTTGGAGACAATCCCACCTGTAACACCAACAGTTGACTCAGACATACTTTGGAATGAACAGCTGCGCAGTTGTCTGTCTTATGTGGGGCAGGGGCACGGCGTGCACGGAGGAATAACGGCGAAGAAATGAGTCTAAGATGCCTGAGCTGGACGCAGGTTACCACAGACCAAGGTGGCTCCATCTCAGTCCTAGTGGCATCTGGGCCGGGTCATCCTTTGAGAGGGACGGTCCTATGCACTGTAGGATGTTTAGCAGCATCCCTGGGCTCTACCCACTAGATGCCCTCACTCCCAGATGTGACACCAAAAAAAGCCTCTAGACACTGACATCTGTCCCCGGAGGGCAAAATCGGCCCCAGTTGGGAACCACTGCCCTGGTGACCTGTTAGACCGTCCCGAGAATCAAATGACAGAGAGTAAGTGAAACTATCTGGTAGCCCCAAAAGCCCCAACCCAGGGGTTCTCGGTGCAGCCGGCCCATTTCTGTCCCTGGGGAGATTTTAACGTCCTGAGGCCCAGGAAACATGCCAGCTCAGTTGATCAGAAACTCAGCAGGTAGGACGGAGGCAGCAGCGTGATTTGGCATTCCCCCAGTGATTCCGGGGGCCAGCGATGGGGGGACCCCTTGCTCTAAGCAGACGTGTCATTCTCAGGACTGGGTGGGTTAACTGCCATTTGATGGGAAAGCCTGGGCCTGCGCCCCTATATGAATACACAGCACTCATCCACCTACAGACAAAGGCAGCATTTGCTGATGGCCCACGATGGGCCAGCCGTGCACTGAGTGCTGGAGAAGCAAAGTTGACCAAGACTGTTCTTGCCCTCCAGGGAATTCTAATCTACTAGCTGGAGACACTCCTGAAAAGCCCACTGAGAAGGGCCCTGACAGAGTTTGCACAAAGGAGCACACAGAAGAGGGGCATCAGTCGGGGAGGGGTGCCAGGGAGAGGAGGCTTTCTGAAAGAGATGAATGCAGACATTATCCTTAAACAGTCAGAGCCTGAAATGTGCCGTGGCATTTCCAGTAAAAACTTTTGCCAAGGTGGGGAGACATAAATTAGGAGTTTGAGATTAACAGATACAGACTACTATAAATAAAATAAACAAGAGCCTACTTATAGCACAGGGAACTGTAAATTTAGTATCTTGTAATAACCTATAATGGAAAAGAATCCGAAAAAGAACACACACACACACACCATATTGACTCAGTTATACGTATATATGTATAACTGAACCAATTTGCTGTATGCCTGAAACTAACACAGCACTGTAAATCAACTATACTTCAATAAAAAGTTGTTTGCTTTCGGGGGGGGGGGGGAAGAGAGAGACTTGGTAAAAACAAACAAAAAAAACCCCACAACTTTTGCCAAGAGCCTAAGAATTGGAGAAAATGCGGAAATTTAAATGAACATGAAACACTCAAGCACCTAGAGGACTCCTGGGAGTGAAACCTCCATCTCCTGCACTACCAGCCCCGTATGATAAATCAGCAATGTTTGCTTGGCCATCAGAGCTTAAATCACTAATTCAGGCTACAGAGCATGGATGTTCCCAGCCTTTAGCCCCATAGGCACATCTAAGACTTCTAGATGTTCTCAAAATGAGCGGTAGGTTTTGTCTAACATTTCTTATTAAAAATTTCAAACATAATACCAGGTGGAAAGAATTCTATAGGGAACACCCATGTTCCCACCACCCAGATTCCACCATTGACATTTTGCTATACTTGCTTATCCATCCACCCATCTTTCCCCCTGTCCGTCTACTAATCCAAGTTGTACATTTTTTTAAGTTCATTCTCAATGAGTGTGATAAAAGAGTGAACATTTTAAAAAGCCATTCCTAATTTGTTAACCAGCATTATTATTATTTGTTGGCCAAGTCACATAACCATGTGGAGACCAATGTTGGGTGTGGGAGGAGTCAGGCCTTGAGTTGTTAGAAACCAAGTCACTAAATTACTGTACTTATTCTAATAATTCTTGAGAGATAGCCTTTAAATTTGCTTAAACATTTCCTGTGGTCTTTGCAGATAACCTGTAGTGGAAAAAAAAATTGAAGTGACCATGTGCGTCCTAAACACTTTGGTTACTTCACAAAATGTATGTGAAAAATGCATTTGCAAGTGTTTTAGCTTCCTTAAGCCAGCGTTGCCTCAAATACACTTCCTCCCTTTACAAAGGCTTAAAGATTTTCCTATTGAGTTGTTTCTTTCTGAGAAACAGCTCACAAATACTCCAGCTGAGAAAAGAGATAAATTGCCCCATCTGAGAAATGAGAAGAATTTCTTCAAGGTTTTCTAGCTTGGACACTTGGAGTTCTTAAAAAAAGGCTTTGTGCCTGTCAAACACTGCAGAATCCTTTTTTTGGTTGTTTCTAGGCGGTTGTGCCGGAGAAGTAGCTCTGTAATCCTCATTTGTCTCCACCTGACATCTCATCCTGCTTTGTGGCAGAGAATTCTTCCTTGATGTGACATTCCTTTAAAGAAGAAATGAGCTGGCATTGAATTCTTAGCTGAATACCGCTTGTTGGTGTGTGTGTGTTTTTCTGATTACAGAACAGGCCTGGAATACCATTTTCAGCCAAACTCCTTGATGAGGCATTTGCAAATTGTATTTCTCCATATGGGCTATAAAATAGTAAGAATGGTTGCACAAAGCAATCAGCAAGATTTTTCTTCTTTCTTAACTGTTCCACATCTGTAGCTTGAAACAGAGAGAAACCTGAGGCCATTATGGCTTAAAATTGTCCAAGATGTCTCCATGGCTAATTGGGGCGTCAAGTGGATGGTGGGGAAATGGGACGAGCTGGTGGGGTTTAGTGTCAGTAGGCTGGGATTCCCTTCGGGTTACTGAGAACTCCCGGATATAAAGGTAGGCTGACTTGAAGGGGGAAGATGGTTTCCAACCCTGCAATGGAAATGATCCTGTCGAGACAAATCTTGACACAAAAGTGTAGAGGTTGAGTTTCAGGTTGGGGCAGAACTTCCCAGGGTGCCTGTGCTTAGGGCTGGAACCTATGTTGCCATGGGAGTGGCGCTTTTCTGGGATGAGCAAGGGAGTCCGAGTGCTAGGAGTGAACAGTGACAAAGGAGGCACAGGCGCAGTCTTGGGGACCGGCGTGGAGATGGGGAAAGAGCCGTAGACATGATTGATCGTTCCTGATCTCTGGGGCTAGGGACTCTCACATTTCCGAGCCCATCATTTTAGGCAGAACAGACACTTTGCCCAATGGAGTACAAAAGGCCTGGATAGATTCAAATCTATCCTTAGCATTGCTGGTCCAGAAGGTGGAAAAGGATTTTGAGAGTTTCTTAGCAGAAGAAATGGGTTTACGTCTACAGCTGAGGGGCCTCAGGTTGGTTGCTTCTTCCTGCATGACATGAGATGGTGGGGGGCACCCTCAGCCACCAGAGCCCTGTGGCTGTGCTCTCTGGGCTCCAGTGAAGGTGCAGGCAGAGGATCAGCACAGGTTGGGGAAGGGCTCCTCAGTGGAAGAGCAGGTGAAGGAGACGTGCCCAGGAGACAGGCAGGGCAAAAGGTGAGCTCTGGGTGCCCCTGTTGTGGTTTCCTGTTCTTTGTTTCCTCCTGAAGCAATGCAGTTCATATCATGGTAAACTCATCACCAGGCTGAAGCAAACCCGGGTTGCAAACAGACAGAGAGCACGTCTCCTAGAACATTCTGCCTGCTCCAAGCTCCTGCAAGCCATTGGCTGGGCAACTCTTCAGCTTCGCAGATTCACTGGAGAATCATGTCATGCCCGGAGTGAGTGACCGAAGTAGGAGAGGACAAAATGAAGCGCCCTGAGTCTGTGGCAGGTCCTCCAACCTGGTACTCAAGCCCACCCAAGATTTGTGAATTATCTCTAGAACTAGAGAATTTCTAAAAGCAGAGAATTAATATATCCTTATAGATACCTTAAAGCAACCAGGCCTCAAACCCAGTGATTATTTTCATTCATCCCACTGTCATGCTGAACACCCTTCATAATCTTTTGACCCCTCTTTTCATGAACTTGAATGTCCAGAAATTGTTGCCTAAGACATCCCTGGAACATATCTTGATCCTGTGTTTATTTACTTATTTATTTAATATTTATTTATTTGGCTGCGCCAGGTCTTAATTGCAGCGTGCGGGATCTTCGTTGTGGCATGTGGGATCTTTTAGTTGTGGCATGTGGTACCTAGTTCCCTGACCAGGGATTGAACCCCATCCCCCTGCATTGGGAGCACAGAGCCTTAACCACTGGACCACCAGAGAAGTCCCGATCCTGTGTTTAAAGAAGCCATCTAACATGCAAAAACGCCCACAGAGCAAAGTGGAGATGAGAAAGGCTAAAGCAGCAGAAAAGAGAAAACAAATGAACAACTCTTAAAAGAAACTGGAGAGCTATTGAATAGGTGTCATCAAATACACAGCAATTTCCAAAAGGGAAATTCAGAAGTTGCTGAACCCATCTGCTCAGCTATTGCAGTACTGGCTGGGAGTGGAGGTCGGTTCAGAGTGCTGGGGAATAAAAAGATTCAGCCCCCAGAAAGCCAAGACTTATAGCTGATAAAAACCAAAACTGGGGCTTCCCTGGTGGCTCAGTAGTTAAGAATCTGCCTGCCAATGCAGGGGACACGGGTTTGAGCCCTGGTCCGGGAAGATCCCACATGCCGCAGAGCAACTAAGCCGTGCGCCACAGCTACTGAGCCTGTGCTCTAGAGCCCGTGAGCCACAGCTACTGAGCCTGCGTGCCCCACCTACTGAAGCCCATGTGCCTAGAGCCCGTGCTCCGCAACGAGAAGCCACCGCAATGAGAAGCCCGCGCAGCACAACGAAGAGTAGCCCCCGCTCACCTCAACTAGAGAAAGCCCGTGTGCAGCAACGAAGACCCAACACAGCCAAAAATAAATTAAAAAAAAAAAAAAAAAATCTGTAGGAAGGATCAAAATTAATTGATCCTGACCAGCAAGCCTATGCTCTCAAAGGAGAAATTTGCGATCTTGAATTTAATATCATTTTAACCACCAGAGCCAAATTCATCAAGAATGTTCGGAAGGGGGACTTCCCTGTTGGTGCAGTGGCTAAGACTCCATGCTCCCAATGCAGGGGGCCCAGGTTCGATCCCTGGTCAGGGAACTGGATCCCACATGCATGCTGCAACTAAGAGTTCGCATGCCACAACTAAGGAGCCTGCGTGCCGCAACTGGGGAGCCCACGTGCCACAACTAAGGAGCTGGTGAGCCACAACTAAGGAACCCTCAAGCCATAACCAAGGAGCCCGCCTGCCACAAATGAGACCCAGCGCAACCAAAATAAATAAATACTTTTTAAAAAAGTGTTCATAAGGAACAAAACAAAATTTTATGTTGAGCTTCCTAAAGAATGTTATCAAAGAACATTTTCTGTTACCATTCCAAGTTAAAAAGCTTTATTGTCTCTGTTCTCTTCTTGTTTCCTAACTCCTCTTACACACATTGTTTGTATTGCATGTTTCCGTGTTTACTATGGATGTTAAGGAGACTACCATTCATTCTATCACCTTGTTTGAGAAATGGTTCTCAGTAACAAATCCTTGAGGTTTAGAAAGCAGCTATGGTTAGGTTAAGAGCTCTCCGTCCCCCCTGATTTCAGCCTGCGCTGCTTTTCCAATTTACTGGGATGTCTTTCCTTTGTAAATCAGGATGCTTTTCCCTCTGGTGATTACTGGGGCTGACTGGTTTTGCTCTGCACTTCCCTGGAGGACCCTGTCTTTTCTTTGGCTAACCTTCTGTTGCCCTTCCTTATTTGTAGATCACTGAAGGAGACAGGTTTCCTTTGAATGTCATTAACACTTTGTAATTGGCCAGGAAGCGAACAAGAATACCAAATGTCCCTTTCCCATCATGGGGCCAGCCCTGTTTTGTTTTTCTATCCTGAACCCCAAGCAGGGAGTGGCCCGGATATAAGGGCCCCTCTAGGCGAAGACTGATTAATATCATGCGGAAGTGAAATGTGCACGGTGCTCTAGCAGCTCTTGACCTGTCCGGCTCAGGACTCAGCAAGCTTATCTTTCGAAAACCACAAAAGGACTGTGGATTCACTATAGTGACAGCAATGCTACTGAGAGGCAAAACGCAGGAACACCCAGGCTCTGAGTCAAACAGACTCAGGCTCCAGGGGAGGCCTGGGTGACGTACACTTCTTTTTTTTTAAGTCAGGTGGTGAGGTATAACTTACATATGGTAAAACTCACCAAGGCCTCGTATTTGGAATCGCACTTTCCTATAATCCTTGGAGGAAACTGCACCACATTCAGAGTCAGGAAGCATGGACCCTGTTCCCATTCCCCCCCCGCGCCCCACCAATGTCACTTAATAGCTCTCACCTCTGCGTGGCTTCTTTTGTAACATGAGTTGAGCTAGGTGCTGGTAAGGGCCCCTCTAGATTTTAAGAAGTCCATAGTTTTATGTTTTAAAGTCTTCCCCAAAGATCTTTAAGAATCGCGTGAGTGAAGTTTGCTGTTGAAAGAACGAAGCTTCTAGAGCTCAAAGTTTCATTTTTACAGTTGCTGCTGGGAGACTTCCTAAGCGTGTTGGCGCAGAGTTCCCACCCCCTGCTTTGAAACTAACCTGCAGCCCTACTCCCCACCTTAGTCACCCCAGTCCTGCAGTTCCCAGAGGTGGTGGGAACAGGAAGTCAAGTTTCTCAGAAAGTTCAGGTTGCCTTGGATGGGTGCCAGATGGCGCTGGAATCAAAGCGCTGCAGGGAGACATAGAAGGTTCTCCTCCTCTGGTTACAGAAACGCTCTCCTTACATTCCTCCCTTAAACCTTCCTGAGCTTAAATGCGAAAACCTTTCTGCAGCTGGGGAAAGAGCCCAGCATTCTTTGGTTATGGATTTGGGGCCCTGTTCTACCCATTTCCGAGCGAGACATTCTGGCTTGGCTGAACTTTGTTTGCTCTGCCTTGTCTCTCCTCCCCCCAAACCGAATAAACGAAGCACACACATTCCCGGGTCCAGACTTACAGCCGGAACTGAAATGGGACATTTACTAACATAGCGTGACCAACTTTGAGTTTTTGGAGAGTGTTCCCCCCATTTAAAATGCTCTGGCTTGATTCCCACAGTTGGGGAAGGAGACAACGGCGAGCCCCGTCTCTCCTCTCTCCTCCAGGTGGACACAAAAGCTGCATACCTGCGAGCAGTTGCAATGCAGAAATCACATTCTCTGACTCCTGGCCATTTAAGGCAGCCTTAGTTTTGTTTTGTTTGGTTTGGTTTGGTTTTTGAGTCCTATTGGAAAGCTGATTTCCATGGAATCTTGTGAGACTGACGGAGAAAATCACACCAAAGTCTACATTCCGTGCAGTTTACGGAAGCCGGTCCCAATCTGTGCTGCATCGTTAGGATGGTGTCTGATGACATTTTACCTTGTTCTATTATTTCCAATTTGCACATGTTAACTTCTAACATACTATAAAAGTTTTAATTGTGCTTATAAAAAAGGAAAATAAGAATCAAAATGAGCACGAGAATCAATAACTCCTCAGTAAAGCTGAAAAATGCCAAATGTCCATCTCCTCTCATTAGAATATAAGGGCGTGAGAGCTGGATTCATGTCTGTTTCCTTTATTTCTGTATCACCAGTGCCTAGAACAGTGCCTGAGACCTAGTGTTGAACTGATTAAACAAGGAGGCCCTTAGATGGAGGTGGCTTTAATGCCCTGGTGGCCTACATAAGCAAAACAAAATCTCAGCCTGTAAAGGCCTCAAGGTTACCAAGTTGAAACCTAAGGACGACCAATCCCAAACAGCCATCTAGGCCTGAAGCTACAACCAATCAATCATTTCCTTATTTTGCTTCTGCCTTTTCACTATAAAAGTCTCTCCCTAAGCTGCTGTCAGTGGAGAGCTCCTGACCACTTCTGTTTTGGTGCTGCCCCATCAAATCAACTTTTGCTCAGTTAAACTCAGTTTATCTCAGTTTATCTTTTAACACTAGTAAAGGCTCAGTCGATCTTTGCTGAATGATTGAATACGTGAATGAATTAATAACCTCTCATAGAATCTTCTGGAAGAGATTTTTTTTCAGCAAATCCTTAAATAATACAAGTATTTATTGAGTCTGTGAGGTGAATCAAACAAACAAAAAAATAATATAAAGAAACAGAGTAAGAATGTGTCCACTGACTTATCTATCCAGGGAAGTAACAACTAAGTTTCAAAAAATAAACTATATGAAATACCGCTCAGGAACAAAGAGAAATGAAATACTGACACTTGAAACATCATGGCTTTCAAAATAATTATGCTGAGTAAAACAGGCTGGGTTTAAAAGAGTATCTACTGTATGATTTAATGTATATAAAATACAATTGATAGTAACAGAAAACAGGTCAGTGGTTGCCTGGATCCTGAGAGTGGAGGGGGAGGGATTACAGACAGGTATCGGGAAATACTTAGGGATGATAGCCATGTTCAGCATCTTGACTGCGGAGATGGTTTTACAGGTGTGTGTATAAATCAAAACTCATCATACTGCACATTTTAAATACATGCAGTTTATTTTATGTCCATTACTCCTCAATAAAGCTGGAAATGCAAAAAGAGTACATTCTAATGTACCAAAATCAAGAACTACCCACTGAGTAAGTAACCCAACAGAATTAATCCAATAGGCACTCAATGAACCGGTGTAAACGAAGTACCTTTATGCTTGTCATGATACATCTGAGGTGTCTATTTCAGAAGCAAAGGTGCCATAACTATGATCCATAGACCTTTTGCTTTATAACCTGCCTCTCCATCTCCACCTCGAACAGAAGAACTGCCTTGCATTTTAATACCCATTCAACAAGTATCTGTTGTACTGTTTTGTTTATGAATTCATTTTCAATTTCCTCTGATCTGTTTTGAACTCGTGGCCTGTCTTCCAAGCTGTTAGGTACCCATCTTCACAGCCATCTGCCTCTCCAGAAAGCTTACCTTAACATCTAGTGATTTTAAAATCTAGGGTTTTCTCTTCCAACCTCCAAATCATTGATAAAACTATGCAGAACACCAGGAAGATGAGGAAGAATTTCCCAGGTTGTTTACTAAGAAAGCAATCTCTGTCACTGAAATCGCGCAGCTTCGCCCCCAAGCTGGAGTCTCACGAGAAGAGGCTTCATCTAAAAAGAAGGTCTGTTCCCAACTGGCTCTCCCTTGTTTTGCACTCAATCAATAAACTTGCGTCAGCTCAGGGAGAAGGGATATGGTGTAAGTAGGAATAACTACTTAAAGTGAAAAGAAACAGGAGATGTTGATCTTTGCTTGACACAAACCTCTATCACTTTTCTGCTCAGCATTCTTTCTTGCTAGGCTTCCCCACTTATCCAGATGGTGCAGTCAGTTGCGTCTGGGCCGTTCCCATATGCATTGTGGTTTACTAGTTCATGTTCACGCCCTGGTCATCTCATGACCTGGCATACCAGGGAGCTGTTTTCTCTTTCAGACACTCTTGGGCCACATTTCCATCGCCCGCGACATCCTCACTTTTAAAAAATTCTATGTGAAATCATCTTTCCCCAGTGGGGTTAGTTAAGGGGTGACTGCTAAAGAGACAACAAATGTTCTAGAGTCCCAGGTCCTGGGTTTGAGTTCTGACCTTGTAACCTTTGACACTTCAGGATTGCTGATGACTCTCAGAGCCTCCGTTTCTTTATCTGTAAAATGAGGCCATAATACTAACCTGCATTGTATTAAAGTACAAGGATTTTACTGCTACCAACCCATGTTTTATTAAAACAGCAGGAATGAATTCTGCCCAACACTGAGTAAAGGCTGACTAATGGGTTCCTTTCCTTCTCACTGGTGGTGTGAATTCAGCCATTTGCCTTCAGGAAAATCCTGGGTTCATCAGTAGTTTGTTTTTGTTTGGTTTCTTGGGGTTTCCCCCACTTCTTTCCACTTGGACAGTTACTAAGCCTAAGGGGGTCTTGGTTGGAGAGACAGATAAATCTCAGATGCTAATGGCTTTTACTGCTACTGATCTAATTACACAAAAGCCTCTGGGGCCTGCCAGGCGCTTCATTACTTGTGTTATATCTAAGACAGTGGGGAAGTCTGGTGGTTTCCTTGGAAATACCCAAGTTCAGAGATTTAGATCACGGGTTTTCTGCAACTTTCCTATAGGGAATCAAATGTGTCCAAGTGACTGAAGTTCTTGCATTCAAGTCCGCTTTTGCCTCGCTCTAATCACTTACTAGTAGCCTAACTAGTGCTTTATGGCTGTGGTCCAGATTCAATTGCTTTGCGGATAAAATGGTTTCTCATATGTATTTTTAAAATGTATTTTTTAATTGAAGTAGAGTTGAATTACAATGTTGTATTACTCCTGTACAGCAAAGTGACTCAGTTATACATATACATACCTTTTGTTTTCATATTCTTTTCCATTATGGTTTATCACAGGATGTTGAATATTGTTCCCTGCGCTATACAGTAGGACCTTGCTGTTTATCCAGTCTCTGCATAATAGCTTACACCTGCTAATCCCAACCTCCCACTCCATCCCTCCCCCACCCTCCCTCCTCCTTGGCAACCACCAGTCTATTCGCTATGTTCCTATATGTATTCTTACATCAAAATCAATCTCTCTCTCTCTCTCTTTGTCTTTTTTTCTAATAAAATGGCCCACATTCATGATCTGCAGAAGATGGCAAAGGTGACTCTTTTGACCTGCTGTACTATATAATCTGTGCACCTTTCCACTATTAAAAAAGAAGATTCTTGAAAAGACCAAAGAGAGAGGTTGGAACCAACTCCCTTTCCTGCCAACCCAGGCTCTCTCCTAACTGTGGCCAGTCAAGACCCTTATTTGGCACCCAGACCCACTCCCAGCACCCGTGGTTTCACGTCAATAAGGTTTTCTTTTTACACACACAGAATTTTAAATTATTTTTGCAATCTAATCAAACCTTCAGAAACAACCATCCATGTACAAGTTCTGAAAGTCTTCTTTGGCAGCGGAAGTATACTCAACCACTTTATATTTGCAAACGCCCACCAGTGGACACAAGAGCTGAGCTCGGAGAGATGGGCAGGAATGGAAAACTCATTAGCTGCCTATTGAATTCAAAGGAAAACAAGCATTTCCCCCAGATGCACAGGCTGAGGAGTGCTATTCCTTTTCATGTGTCAGCACCCAAGGCTCTTGCTTATTCTAAGACTGGAAACACACGGGGTATCCTCCTATTCTCCTCTGGAGGGGAGGAAAAGAGAACAGGTGGGATGAAATGTGGGAGAGGAAAAAGGAAGGACGCCCACAGTGCACTAGAAGGGACCCGCTACGTCCCTTGAAGATAAGGTCCCACATTGAGAATGGTGAGTGTGAAGCTGGGAATCTGCTGACTTGGTAAACAGCTGACTCATACCCCCGAATTGAAGAGATTTGATATTTGCTTTTGTCTAGTTGCCCAGCACTGTTCAGTGAACCATGGAGACCCAAGGGCCATTATCAGTCACTTCCTGTCACCCCACCATCTTCACACCCTCTCTCCATATGGATCCCACAGGCCCATCCTTTATCAGTGATAGGGTGAGAAAGCTGTTTGACAGAAGTACTCCAGACTCCCCTTTCCTCTGATTTTCCGCAATTCCAACATCTCAGATGGGTTGTGGCATGGGGCCAGGGAACACAGCATGGATGAGCCCGCAGAGCAATCCGGAAGGAGAAGAGAGAGGGGTTCTTGGGGAAAGAGGAAAATCCTGCCTGGGCAGGCTGAGCTCTGTCTACACAACAAAGCGACTGGCCAGAAAGGGAAAGATGCGTTCAGTTAAAAGCCTGTTACTCCCAATGTACACAGCAGCACTACTCACTACAGCCAAGACGTGGAAGCCACCTAAGTGGCCATCGACAGATGAATGGATGAAGAGGTGGTACATATACAACGGAATACTACTCAACCATAAAAAACATAACAATGCCATTTGCAGCAACACGGATGGACCTAGAGATAATCATGCTAAGTGAAGTAAGTCAGACAGAGAAAGACAAATGTTATATGATATCACGTATATGTGGAATCTAAAAAAAAAAAAAAGATACAAATGAACTTACTTACAAAACAGAAATAGACCCACAGACATAGAAAACAAACTTATGGTTACCAAAGGGGAAAGGGGTAGGGAGGGATAAATTCAGAGTTTGAGATTAACAGATGCACACTACTATATATAAAATAGATAAACAACAAGGACCTACTGTATAGCATAGGGAGCTATACTCAGTATTTTGTAATAACGTATATGGGAAAAGAATCTGAAAAAGTGTGTGTGTGTGTGTGTGTGTGTGTGTGTATACATATATATATACACACACACACATATACATACACACATATATCTGAATCATTGTGCTGTACACCTGAAACTAACACAACATTGTAAATCAACTCTACTCCAATAAAACACAGCAACCAAAAAAACCTGTTACTGTGTTTATTTGACACCAAATCCCTGATTTGACTGGCTTCCATTCCCTTCTATGGAGCAGTTTTTGACTCAATCGATCCATTGTGGTTTTGCTGTAGAAACAGCTTCATAGCAGAATTTGTGTAGGTAGTCAGGTCGTGGAAATCTGATCCCCAAACCATTACGGAATCATGAGATGAGAAGAACAAGAGCTGCAACAGTTTATCGAAGGTCTAAAGCAAAACTGGAAAGAATCAACACTGAAAATCGGAGCCTTAACTGGCACCCAAGTCTTAACTGGCACCCGAGTCTCTTTATCCTGATCCTACTCAGGTTAAAACGCAGGTTGACCTCACAACCTGAGAATCCCTGGGAATCAGTCCTGTTCCAAGGAATTTTCCATTTCAGGTAAACAAGCTGTTGTTCAGGGAGGGGTGAGGGTGCTGTTTCCTTTCAAGTTACTCTTATCTTTTATCAAGGCCAAGGGCAGAGCAGTGGTGACTGTAAAGCAGAGCAAACACAAGAGCGTGCTATCAGAACATGTTCTCACCCAGCAGGCCAGGCCTGCGGTATCTGTGGTCCTCAATCCCCACCCTCCCTTGCTAACCCATCACCTCTACCTGCTCCCAGCTTGTCTCCCAACGTAGACATCCAGCCCAAGGCCTCTTTCCCAAACTTATTAGAAGGATGGTATCTCAAAAATGATCCTAATCATTATACTGTAATATTCTTATTACGAAGCATCAGATCACCCCACTCCCTGCTGTTGGCCATCCACTGCCCGAGAATCAGACGGCGCCAAGACAAGGCCCATGGGCTTCTTCCCCATTGTTCGCACCCCATGCCCACCCAGCTGTCCACATAGGTCTTCTCTCCTTCCCTGCAGTGCAGTGAGCAGTCGCTTGCCCTCCTCCCACTTCCAGGGCCTTTGCACTTGCTGCCCTTCAGTCTGGGACACTTTGGCCCCCCAGTTATCTCATGGCTGGCTCACTCCAGTCATCTTGTCCCAGCACAAGCTTTCCTTCTCGAAGCAGGGCTTTCCCAGACTACTCAAAACAAATCTACCGCTCCTCTAATTCCTTCCTTCTCCATCTATTTATCACATTCATTGATATTATCTTCATTCCTTGGTTGACCTGCTAATTGTCTGTCTGAGAATTTATTCTCCTAAGGGCAGAGATCTCACCTGGCTTTTTCAAGCTATATTTATTGAATGAATAAATAGCAACTCACATAGGCCAGCCGTCTCCCACTGACTCCCGACCCAGGATTCAACTTAGAGGTTTTCCATTTCTAGAAACTTCCAAACCCCCCCCCCCCCGCCACCGTTTCCACACACACACACATCTCTCACACCACCTCACCCTGCCCCATCGTCCCACTCTCTAGGAGTCCTGGATATACCTAGCTTCGCACTTAGCACAAGGAATTGCAGTCTCTCTCCCAAATTCCTCGAGCTTCCTTTGAATGTCTGATGCATATGTGAATCTCTGGCGTATGCTAGGCCCACATGCTCAATAAACACTTGTCAGATGTATAAATAAACTAATGAATTAATCAAAGGGGCTTATGAGCACAGCTGAGGGCTTATTTTTATGTAGGGTTTTACTGGGAATCGGCAAACATTTTCCGGGAAGGCCTAGACGGTGAATATTTGAGGGTTTGCTGTCCGTACAACGTCTGCTGCAGCTACTGCTCTCTGCCCTTGCAGCAGGAAAGCAGCCACGGGCACCATGGAAACGAATGAGCAGGGCTGTGTTTCCAGAAAGCTTCATTTACAAAAACAGATGGTGGGTTGGATTTGGCACCTACCTGGTTGAGACCCTTAAATGTATTGCCTTGCTTAGCCCTAAAACACCTTGAGGTACATATTAGAATTCTTTCCCCTTGGAGAGGAAGAAATTGACACTCAGAAGGGTTGAGTAACTTGCTCCAAGTGGTAGAGCTGACCTGTCCTCTCCAAAGCCTATACAAAAAGACCCAAGGAATAATCTAGAAAGAAGGAGGTGCTCATCATCTGGAGAAGACTGAGGAATCAAAGATGATCAGCAAACTGCTATTTTTCTTTTTTTTTAAAACATCTTTATTGGAGTACAATTGCTTTACAATGTTGTGTTAGTTTCTGCTGTATAACAAAGTGAGTCAGCTCTACATATACATATATCCCCATATCTCCTCCCTCTTGCGTCTCCCTCCCTCCCACCCTCCCTATCCCACCCCTCCAGGCGGTCACACAGCACCGAGCTGATTTCCCTGTGCTATGCGGCTGCTTCCCACTAGCTATCTACCTTACATTTGTTAGTGTATATACGTCCATGCCTCTCTCTCACTTTGTCACAGCTTACCCTTCCCCCTCCCCGTGTCCTCAAGTCCATTCTCTATGTCTGCGTCTTTATTCCTGTCTTACCTCTAGGGTTTTTTTTTTTCCTTAGATTCCATATATATGTGTTAGCACACGGTATTTGTTTTTCTCTTTCTGACTTACTTCACTCTGTATGACAGACTCTAGGTCCATCCACCTCACAACAAATAACTCAGTTTCGTTTCTTTTTATGGCTGAGTAATATGCCATTGTATATATGTGCCACATCTTCTTTATCCATTCATCTGTTGATGGACACTTAGGTTGCTTCCATGTCCTGGCTATTGTAAACACTGCTGCAATGAACATTGTGGTACATGACTCTTTTTGAATTACGGTTTTCTCAGGGTATATGCCCAGTAGTGGGATTGCTGGGTCGTATGGTAGCTCTAATTTTAGTTTTTTAAGGAACCTCCATACTGTTCTCCATAGTGGCTGTTATCAATTTACATTCTCACCAACAGTGCAAAAGGGTTCCTTTTTCTCCACACCCTCTCCAGCATTTATTGTTTGTAGATTTTTTGATGATGGCCTTTCTGACTGGTGTGCGGTGATACCTCATTGTAATTTTGATTTGCATTTCTCTAATGATTAGTGATATTAAGCATCCTTTTATGTGTTTGTTGGCAATCTGTATGTCTTCTTTGGAGAAATGTCTATTTAGGTCTTCTGCCCATTTTTGGATTGGGTTGTTTGTTTTATCGATATTGAGTTGCATGAGCTACTTGTATATTTTGGAGGTTAATCCTTTTTCAGTTGCTTCATTTGCAAATATTTTCTCCCATTCTCAAAGTGCTTTATTCAGAACACTTAGGGTCAACAAGAAAGTTTAAAATGAAAGATTCTTTGTTGTTGTTTTGTGTGTTTTTTTGATATTTGGATATGTGGAACATTCAAATGATCTGAAGGAAAAAAACATTTCCAACATGATGTAGATTTGGAGAGAGTCTTAGGCTCTTGCCTGGCACAAAATGCTAAGATGTCCTGAGCCGTCTGTGCCTGGAAGCCTGGAGGGACTGGGGGTTCAGGGGAAAGCAGTGGCCAGCGTGTACTGAGACCCTGCCCTGCACACTTAGTCTCACCTGATTCTCAACATTCCCCCACATTCACATCAGCGATGACCCTTCATTAACAAGAAAAGGGAAACAGTGCAGACCTCTCTGTGGACCACAGCAACCTGCCTGTGGGAGCATATTAATTTGGATGTGCCAGAGAAAGTGACTGGATTTAACTTTAAAGAGAGTTCCCTCGTGATTCTTTTCTGCCTTTATTTCGGCATCCTGTAAAAATTATGAGACATAAAAATAAAAAACATGAAAAGTCTCTTAATCTTAAAGCATAAAGAAGCTAAGGCAAGTTTGGATTTATACATTCAATTGGGTATAACTTGAGAGTCTTCTCCCTTGGAACACGGAAATAAACACTGTCTATCTAAGCCAGGGCATGCAATGGTAACAATTCCATAGGGTCTACTTTGACATTGGTTTCTATCTGTTGACTAGAAGGAAGGAAGGGAGGGAAAGAGAAAGAACTTGGCTCTGCTATCCATGGCTCTGTGGCCTCAGGCAAGTTACTTGACCTTTCTGTGCTTCAGTTTCCTCTTTGTAAAATGGATACAATGATTCTTAGACTTCAAAAGGCTTTTATGAAGATTAAACAGAACCTGTAATCCAAGATGTCATTCTTATGAGCCGCAGTTCTCCTGGTCATTACAATCAGTTGATGAGAGGAACTGTGAAATCATAAAATCATTAGAGCTACAATGGACCTCAGATTCTAACTCCTCTTTTTAAAAATAAGGCAACTGGGGCCAGAACACATTCGTGACTCATAGCATTTATACACAAAGCTGAACTATCTTTACATAGACCAAACCCTTTAGGAGGTTTAAAAAAATGTTTTCAACTCTGTATTGAAACGGCTGTACTTTTAATTCAGTAACATAATATGCTTCGCATGCGTAACTTTTTACAGATAGCTTCTCCACACATCTTTCCAGTAAAATGGTATGCATTTGAGTGAAAAGACCAGTTGGTGTTCTAGAGTTTCTTGTAGAGCATTCCAGCTTGTTCCTAGACCAAGCCGGAGGGATTAAAAATGATCCCTTGGAAAAATCTCATCCAACTGATTATTGCTGTGTGATTATAAGTTTGTACAATCTTTCTGAAGTTGTTTTTCTTCCCCCTCCTCAGTATCTATTAAATAAAAAATGAGTAAACTTTCTGAACGAGCGATTTCACTGCAGAAAATACATCCTACAGAATTTCTTGCATAAGTGCACATAATCCAGTACAAGGATGTTTACTGTAGCCTTATCAGCTTTCCATAACATTAAAATATCCTTCAGAAAAAAAAATATATCCTTCAGACACCGCATTTGAAAATGATGGCCCCTCTCCCATTTTGTTATGCTGTCATTGATCTGAGGGCCTTTGCTTGGGTGTTCAGGTTATTTCAAACTTTCTCTTGTTACAGTTGGATACTACAAATATCCTTGTGGGGAATCTTCGTGCAGAACAGCTTCTCTGAAGAGAGAAAGATGGTGAGGAGATGAATATCTTATGCTAGAACACACACCACATCATTCAGAGAATGAAAGAGACAGCACCATTGGTGAGTTAATTAAAACCCACTGCCCACTGCATGGTGTCCTCTGATAACAGAGAGGGTAGCCCTGGGGCATAGAAAGCCACTCCTGACGAAGAAAGGAATAGTCCCAGGACTGGCTGGGAGTTCCTCCAGCTGCTGATCTTCCAGAGGCTGATTCTGTGGTGATTCATGGAGAGCAAATGTGCCCCCTGGTTCTGATTTTTAAACTACCCAGGGATGAGCACATACGGAGATTTTACTGTGCAGAAAACCTCCTATGTGCTTTATCCAGGGTACAGGAGGAGGAAACAGAGAGGGGAGATCGCCTGGTGGTAACTGGCACACAACATCCCAACTGAAGGACTGTAAAGAGGCGAGTGGAAGTGAGGATGACAAATCAAATGAAGCCTCTCTTTCCGCCTTGTAAACCAGTTCATGTTCCTCAGAATTGAATCTACGAGTCGACCTCGGTAATGGCATTGCTGGGAACTGAACCACGTGTAGCAAAATAAATGTAAAATTCATTTTAGAACAGAGCCATCCATTGTAATCACTGACGTCATAGTGTAAGTTATTTTTAGGGGGAAACCAGAAATAGATGGATCATTTTTACCTACACCGTATCAACTACACTCTCACCGGGCCATTAAGAGCTATGTCAGCCCTGAGAGCCCCACTGGGGGAAACGAATACAGGTTATTGGAAGACCAAAGTGTGTGGAAAAAGTCAAAGTAATTATTGACAATATAGAGTAGGTAGGTAAGTCAACTTTACTGAGTCAATTCATTCATTGAAGAGAGAGAGTTTATACTAATGTCTCTGTACCAGTTTAGAGGTAAAATAGAGAAAGGCAAAGAAAGAACTTTTAAACTCAATGTCATTCTGTATGTCAGTCTTAAAAATAACAAAATTTTCAACAGAAATGATACGGTACTCCAGTTTTTAGCACAGAGGAATTATGGTGGGTGGCTTTAAGATAGTGAGCTTCTCATTCCTTTTCTTTTTTTGTTTGGCCGTCATGGAAGTCTGTGTTTGTGGGGCAATTCTGAGTGGACTTGCTCCAAGGATTTGTGTCTGACTTCTCAGCCCAATATTCTTCCAAGTAGCAGAAGCAGAGACGGAGGGGTGACTTTACTGAATGTGAATTAAGCAAAAGCACATTTCTTAAAATGAGATTCCATCGGAAAGACATTTATTGGAGATGGACTCCAAGCACTGGGTAAGGCATCAGGTGGCATATTTTCATTCTGTTCAAATGAATCTTTGAATTTGAAAGCCTACCTCAAGCCTTATCATCTTGGAAAGCATGCCATGAATGACTTTTTGACCCACCCAGGGAGGCTAGAGGGAGACGAAAATATGAGTGAAAGCTGTCGTCCAATGGTCTGAGACGGCTCAGAGAGGAGTGAGTTATACAGAAGACGAAGCATACTTTCTGAGCAAGCAATGCTTCCTTCACTTGACTCTGAGACAGCTACTTCATTTTTCCGTATCTGAGTTTCCTCATTAAAATGGAAGACAAAAATTCCTGCCTGAAGTATGGCTGTGTGTGTGGCCAGTGTCGGCTCCATGATGGCTGCCCAATAAGGAGGACCTACTTCTTTCTGCTCTGTCCCTCTGTGCCTCTTCAGGCCCAGCTCCCAGCAGCCCCCAGATGGCTTTATTCCTGTCCGTGTAGCCCCAAAAGCTCTCCTCAGTACTGTCAATGGAAAACTTGGGGGGAGCGGCTCAGTGTGAATACACCTCGATGGCTCATCAGATCACTCTGATAAGGGGTCAGAGTGGTGGAAACTGTCCTCCTGATTATTTTGCATAGGAGACAGGTTGGTTAAATAAAATATGATACATTCAGGATGCTATATATTTTCTAACACACGACCATGCATACAGCCGTTTGTCAGACTCTGTGGAATATGTACCAAAGTGAAATATGGTGGAAACCAGACCAAAAAAAACAGAATTATGCGGTAACAATGGGATATAATTTGGGCCCCAAAATGGAAGGAGAAAGATGGTGGACTGAGGGCAGAGAACGGCATTTACTCTTTCCTGGTGTTTTAACATAACACTGTAAGGATTCACCCAACCAGCTCTCTTTATTTTAAATCCCATAAAAGACACTAATGTTATTAATACAGTAATAATAATGATAATAGCTAAATGCATTCAGTCCTCTCTGTGTGCCAGGCAACATCCTAGATGCTCTGCCTGCATGACCTCGTTAACGCTCTCTCAACAACACTTTGAGACTGCCCTTATCATTCCCATTCTAGAGATGAGGAAACTGAGCCTCGGAGAAATAAACGCACTTAACTCCGCACAGCCAGGAAGCAGGATCACGGCCACTGGGGCCCAAATCTGATGCCAAATCCAGCTCTCTTTTCCCTGTACCACATCACACCAGAGAAAGGAGATGCACAGGGTTTTGGAACTGATAGGTGTTTGCCATTGAGTCCAACTTTCTCTCTCTAAAGGGATGGGAGGAAATAATATTTCTGATTATATCGTGAGTGTGCCCCTCCTACCATCTCTCGTTGTGGTTTCTTCTTTATGTCTTTAGTGGTAGATGTTTTCTGGTAGGTTCCAGTCTTTTTTTGTCAATGGTTGTTCAGCAGTTACCTGTGATTTTGTTTTATCAATGGTTTTTCAGCAGTTAGTTGTGCTCGTGAGAGGAGATGAGCTCAAGGTCCCTTCTATTCTGCCATCTTGCTTGGATGAGGAAATAATATTTCTGAGCTGAGATGGAAAGTGGGACCTGACTTAGCTGGTGAAAGGCTATGAATGGCGGTGGAGAGCCATTCCAAGAAGGCCTGGCTGTGGTTTTCCCCCTTGAAACTGGTGACAACGGCAGAACAATAGTCCCAAGGTATCTGGAATCTGTCAAAGACCAGTCAATATAAATGATGTGACAAGAGTGATATTTAATTCTACCATGAGCGTGCATCAGAGAGAAGGTCCCGAAGGTTTAAATTCCAGTCTGTGAAAGGCAAGTATAATGTGCAATTAATTGAGGCAATAGAGGGAACTTTCCCTCAACAAATGGACCTCTTACGTCTTCAGCATGAACTTCCTCCAGAAGTAATTGAGACATGGGAAGATGCTGTGCTAGTTGCCCTTGGCTGGGCCCTGCACCCCACCATACCAGAGGAGGATCCTGCCTTCCTTACATTTCCGAGACAAGATGCCCAAAGGTGAAACCGTCCTACATTTCCCTGCAAAAAGAACTCGGTAGCCACGTTCCCTGGAGTCTACAGAGGACGCAACATGGTATAGTTTGCTGGCCTCCAAAGCCTGCCCCCAATTCTGCAAGCCTCCAAACCTGAGGTTAAAGGGAACAAAGCAGGTCTGTTCTCTTTTTGCCTTTTCTTACTTCCTTATCCACTGAATCCCAGCGTGAAAAACGAGCCTACGGTTTCCTTTCCAGTGTTGTCAGTGGGCAGAATGCTAAGGACAGGGCTTTGTGATGGAGCCAAAGTCTGGGGGAAGAGTCCAGAATGCCACCTGCTGTGATGAAAAGAGCCAGAGGTCACAATAGTCAGGGGCCACTCGAGATTGGTGCACTTTGCAGGGAGGGGACAAGAGCCCACCGCTTACAGACGTTTGCAATGGAAGAGAATAAGCCACCGCATCGCTGAATCAATGCAAGTGTCAAGAAGGACTTCTCATAAAGATTCTCAACATTTTCAAGGATCTGAACTTTGAAAGATATCCTTGGGAATACAAGGCGTACATCTGATGCCTGCCCTGGAGCACTTAGATTCCAAAAGAGAAATAAGAAACCAAATCCTGAAGTTTACAGAGGAAAGAAGCTAGCAGGGCAGACTTCGATTGCGAGGAGAGTGGTCCCCTCAGTATTTTGTACTGCCCGCTGTTAAGGGAGTTGAAAACCTGGGATTTTGTCCATAGTCCGTATCTTCCAAGTACGGAGGTAGAAATTGCCAACCATGCAATTTTTTTGGTCCAGATTTTTTTTTTATTATTATTTAACATCTTTATTGGAGTATAATGGCTTTACAATGTTGTATTAGTTTCTGCTGTATAACAAAGTGAATCAGCTATACATATACATATATCCCCATATCTCCTCCCTCTTGCGTCTCCCTCCCACCCCCCTCATCCCATCCCTCTAGGTGGTCACAAAGCACCGAGCTGATCCCCCTGTGCTATGCGGCTGCTTCCCACTAGCTATCTATTTTACAGCTGGTAGTGTATATATGTCCATGCCACTCTCTCACTTCGTCCCAGCTTACCCTTCTCCCTCCCCGTGTCCTCAACTCCATTCTCTACGTCTGCGTCTTTATTCCTGTCCTGCCCTTAGGTTCTTCAGAACCTTTTTTTTTTTTTTGCAATACGCGGGCCTCTCACTGTTGTGGCCTCTCCCTTTGCGGAGCACAGGCTCCGGACGCGCAGGCTCAGCGGCCATGGCTCACGGGCCCAGCCGCTCTGCGGCATGTGGGATCTTCCCGGACCGGGGCATGAACCCGTGTCCCCTGCATCGGCAGGCGGACTCTCAACCAATGCGCCACCAGGGAAGCCCTGTCAAAAGCTTTTTCTGCATCTATTGAGAGTATCATATGGTTTTTATCCTTCAATTTGTTAATATGGTGTATCACATTGATTGATTTGCATCTATTGAAGAATCCTTGCATTCCTGGGATAAACGCCACTTGATCAGGGTGTACTATCCTTTTAATGTGCTGCTGGATTCTGTTTGCTAGTATTTTGTTGAGGATTTTTGCATCTATGTTCATCAGTGATATTGGCCTGTAGTTTTCTTGTGACGTCTTTGTCTGGTTTTGGTATCAGGGTGATGGTGGCCTTGTAGAATGAGTTTGGGAGGGTTCCTCCCTCTGCTATATTTTGGAAGAGTTTGAGAAGGATAGGTGATAGCTCTTCTCTAAATGTTTGACAGAATTCGCGCCTGTGAAGCCATCTGGTCCTGGGCTTTTGTTTGTTGGAAGATTTTTCATCACAGTCTCAATTTCAGTGCTTGTGACTGGTCTGTTTATATTTTCTATTTCTTCCTGGTTCAGTCTCGGAAGGTTGTGCTCTTCTAAGAATTTGTCCATTTCTTCCAGGTTGTCCATTTTATTGGCATAGAGTTGCTTGTAGTAATCTCTCATGATCTTTTGTATTTCTGCAGGGTCAGTTGTTACTTCTCCTTTTTCATTTCTAATTCTGTTGATTTGAGTCTTCTCCCTTTTTTTCTTGATGAGTCTGGCTAATGGTTTATCAATTTTGTTTTTCTTCTCAAAGAACCAGTTTTTAGTTTTATTGATCTTTGCGATCATTTCCTTCACTTGTTTTTCATTTATTTCCGATCTGATCTTTATGATTTCTTTCCTTCTGCTAACTTTGGGGATTTTTTGTTCTTCTTTCTCTAATTGCTTTAGGTGTAGGTTAGGTTGTTTATTTGAGATGTTTCCTGTTTCTTAAGGTAGGATTGTATTGCTATAAACTTCCCTCAGAACTGTTTTTGCTGCATCCCATAGGTTTTGGGTTGTCATGTTTTCACTGTCATTTGTTTCTAGGTATTTTTTGATTTCCTCTTTGATTTCTTCAGTGATCTCTTGGTTATTTAGTAATGTATTGTTTAGCCTCCATGTATTTGTATTTTTTACAGCTTTTTTTTTTTCTGTAATTGATATCTAGTCTCATAGCGCTGTGGTTGGAAAAGACAATTGATATGATTTCAATTTTCTTAAATTTACCAAGGCTTGAGTTGTGACCCAAGATACAATCTATCCTGGAGAATGTTCCATGAGCACTTGAGAAGAATGTGTGTTCTGTTGTTTTTGGATGGAGTGTCCTATAAATATCAGTTAAGTCCATCTTGTTTAATGTGTCATTTAAAGCTTTTGTTTCCTTATTTATTTTCATTTTGGATGATCTGTCCATTGGTGAAAGTGGGGTGTTAAAGTCCCCTACTATGACTGTGTTACTGTCGATTTCCCCTTTATGACTGTTAGCATTTGCCGTATGTATTGAGGTGCTCCTATGTTGGGTGCATACATATTTACAATTGTTATATTTTCTTCTTGGATTGATCCCTTGATCATTACGTAGTGTCCTTCTTTGTCTCTTCTAATAGTCTTTATTTTAAAGTCGATTTTATCTGATATGAGAATTGCTACTCCAGCTTTCTTTTGATTTCCATTTGCATGGAATATCTTTTTCCATCCCCTCACTTTCAGTCTGTATGTGTCCCTAGGTCTGAAGTGGGTCTGTTGAAGACGGCATTGTTTTTGTATCCGTTCAGTGAGTCTGTGTCTTTTGGTTGGAGCATTTAATCCATTCACGTGTAAGGTGGTTATCAATATGTATGTTGCTATTACCATTTTCTTGATTGTTTTGGGTTTGTTATTGTAGGTCTTTTCTTTGTCTTGTGTTTCCTGACTAGAGAAGTTCCTTTAGCATTTGCTGTAAAGCTGGTTTGGTGGTGCTGAATTCTCTTAGCTTTTGCTTGTCTGTAAAGGTTTTAATTTCTCCATCGAATCTGAATGAGATCCTTGCTGGGTAGAGTAATCTTGGTTGTAGGTTTTTCCCTTTCATCACATTAAGGATGTCCTGCCACTCCCTTCTGGCTTGCAGAGTTTCTGCTGAGATATCAGCTGTAAACCTTATGGGGATTCCCTTGTATGTTATTTGTTGCTTTTCCCTTGCGCTTTTAGTATTTTTTCTTTGTATTTAATTTTTGATAGTTTGAGTCATACGTGTCTTGGCATGTTTCTCCTTGGATTTATCCTGTATGGGACTCTCTGCACTTCCTGGACTTGATTGACTATTTCCTTTCCCACATTAGGGAAGTTTTCAACTACAATCTCTTCAAATCTTTTCTCAGTCCCTTTGTTTTTCTCTTCTACTTCTGGGACCCCTATAATTCGAAGGTTGGTGTGTTTAATATTGTCCCAGAGGTCTCTGAGAGTGTCCTCAATTCTTCTTTTTTCTTTAAAAAGACTATCCTCTTTTCATTCTTTTTTCTTTATTCTGCTCTGCAGTAGTTATTTCCACTATTTTATCTTCTAGGTCATTTATCCGTTCTTCTGCCTCAGTTATTCTGCTATTGAGTCCTTCTAGAGAATTTTTAATTTCATTTATTGTGCTGTTTGTCATTGTTTGTTTGCTCTTTAGTTCTTCTAGGTCCTTGTTAAACATTTCTTGTATTTTCTCCATTCTATTTCCAAGATTTTGGATCATCTTTACTATCATTACTCTGAATTCTTTTTCAGGCGGACTGCCTATTTCCTCTTCATTTGTTTGCTCTGGTGGGTTTTTCCTTTGCTCCTTCATCTGCTGTGTATTTCTCTGTTCTCTCATTTTGGTTAACTTACTGTGTTTGGGGTCTCCTTTTCGCAGGCTATAGGTTTGTAGTTCCCGTTGTTTTTGGTGTCTGCCCCCATTGGCTAAGGTTGGTTCAGTGGGTTGTGTAGCCTTCCTGGTGGAGGGGACCAGTGCCTGTGTTCTCGTGGTTGAGGCTGGATCTTGTCCTTCTGGCGGGCAGGACCGCGTCCGGTGGTGTGTTTTGGGTGTCAGTGAACTTAGTATGATTTTAGGCAGCCTCTCTGCTAATGGGTGGGGTTGTGCTCCTGTCTTACTAGTTGTTTGGCATGGAGTGTCCAGCAGAGGAGCTTGCTAGTCGTTGACTGGAGCTGGGTGTTCGCATTGAGATGGAGATCTCTGGGAGAGCTTTCGCCATTTGATATTACGTGGAGCCGGGAGGTCTCTGGTGGACCAGTGTCCTGAACTTGGCTCTCCCACCTCAGAGGCACAGGCCTGACACCCGGCTGGAGCACCAAGACCCTGTCAGCCACACGGCTCCTGTTGTGAGAAGATCCACATTTCATCTGGAAAGGACATAAATCTGGCCATCTCACTTCAGGCCTAGCCCATCCGCCTTTTTTCCCTTTGTGCTTAGTCTGTTTCACTTGCTCATAGCAGGCCCCGTGCATAGGCCTTGCCCCCAGCCCTTCAGACCAGAGTTCCTCGTGAAACGGCTGAGGTGACACCTCAGCTTGGGACGTGCGCTGAAGCTCTGTGGTCTAGATTTTTAAATGTATAACGTGAGCAAGACATCTGATGTCCCTTCAAATATTTTTGTTTGAAAAAGCCTTTTGACTTTTAGTTGTGTCAGCTCAAAGGAGGGAGAGTTCAAAGGGAAAGAGAGGAACTCTCAGTAGAACTGAAGGGCAGAGGTATGGATATGAGGGGGGAAAAATGTCTGAGTTCAGGAAAGCAGATGGGCCAGTCCTGGAGACCAGGGTGGCTGGTGCAGAAGCTTCCTGAAGGATGATCGTGGGGAAGCAGACTGGAAAAGATGCTGGGTGGAGACTGTGCAGAGCCTTGAACACAGATACAAATGGTACTGCGTGTCATGGTGATGTGCGCCGCTTCCAAGGCTTCCAGTGCTTTCCTTCCCTGTAGTAACTTACTGTTTTCGTACCTTTTATTCTGCCATCGTGAATATATATCCATATTGTCTAAGCAAAATAGTTTCCACTGGTTAAGCAGTTTATAGCACCAGGCACCGTTCTACTGGCCTCATATACTGCCTTCCTTAATTTTTACAATGACCACATGGCATACATTGTACTACTCCTCTCATTCAAGATGAGAAAACTGAGGCACAGAGATGTGAATTAATTTAGTCAAGGTCACACAGCTAGTAAGTGGTCCAACCCGAATTTGACACCACACTGTGTGATGACACAGCCCCACCTCTATCCTCTAACCTGAAAGATCCTTTTGCTGAAAAAAGTCTAGATTTTGGAGTATTCACCCAATGAGATATCCAGGAAGTCTCTGTGGTTTGTCACTGCATTTTGCATGTGCAAACCTAACCACAGTAGCCCTCATCCTCAGAAGGATACAATACAGGCAGGTGAAAATGTCTCCCATCAGGCTTGAAATATTGTTTCCCAATTCCTTGGCTGACCTGCCAAGCAAATCTGCAAAAATGATTTTCATGGCGTTTGCGACAGAGTTATATGATAAGAAAGACATAAACTTAATTCCTTCTTTCACGGACCACACTGGCTTTTGTAGCTCCTGGCTGTGTAGTGACAGCTCATAACATGCCACAGGGCCGCCCCGCTGGGTGCTTATCCCTTTCAGCCCTTTGAATCCCCAGACAAGCAAAGAGCATTCGTAAGAACACAGGAGATGCTGCATATTCGATCATAGTATATATAAAAGATATTTCTGCAATTAAAATAAAAGCTTGATCGTGTCTGCAACAGCCAGTGCAAGTGTCCCATTCTTTTCCCTACATCTGTGTCACTGCACTGTAGAGGTCATTCACTTGTGTAATGTGGAAGAACCAAGAGTGCTGCTTCCACATTGTCCCACAAGGTACTGCAGCCTCCCAGCTGTTATGAAACAGCGTTAGCGTCACAACAGGAAGTACAGTCCATGGCCAGTAAATAAAGCCCTTCCTTCCCTTTTAGCAGGCCTCAGAACTTCCTCATCCTCAGTTCCAAATCCTTTTACAGATGTTGACTTAGGAGTTTAGATTTTCCTCTCCCTCTCTGAGCTCCTTTAGGGGTCCAACAGTATGAATCAGGCTTCTGTCATTTACCCCTCCCTTCTTTTAGGTTATAAGTAAGCAAAGGGACAAGCAATATTATCTGCATTGTTCCCACGGAAAGCTTGACATCATAGAGAAAAAGCCCACTTGACCGTACCCATCTTTCTTCTGTAAATATTTTGAGTAGGACTTTATCAACACCACCTTGCCCTTGAGTTGGAATTTCCCTTTTAATTTACCCCTGGCACTCCCTGTTCAAAATCAAGCCAGGGAAGCTGAAGCAGGCTTCCCTGTATTTTGTATATAAATCTCTGCAAACATAATAGAAAGTGTAAAAAGAGCTCTGTAAATAGCTGTTCAAGCTCACAATTCATGCCAGGCAAACGGGGGAAAAATACTAATGTGTCGGTGATTATACACGAGAAGAAGGAAAGAGGTTCCTGAAAAAGCGTTCAGCTAATAAACATTTCTTTCTTATATCCAAGAATGTGCCATTGTTCCAGAATTTCTATATAGGTGCATTCGATTTCTATCGCTGCTGTAACAGATGACCACAAACTTAGTGGCTTAAAATAACACAAATTTTTCATCACACAGTTCTATAGATCAGAAGTCTGGCAGGGATCTCACTGGGCTAAGATCAAGGTGTTGGCCACGTTATGCTACATTCTGGAGGCTCTCCGTGAGAACCCACTTCCTTGCCTCTTCCACCTTCTAAAGCTGCCTGAGTTCCTTCGCTCACGACCCCCTTCCTCCGTCTTCAAAGCTGACCCTGCCAGGCCAAGTCCTTTTCATGCTGCCACCTCTCTGGTTCTCTCTTCCATAGTCACATCTTCCTTCTTCACTTTTGAGGACCCTTGTGATTACATCAGGCACCCCCAAGCACTCCAGGATCATCAGGTCATTTCTAAGTTCATCTGATAAACAATCTTAATTCCACCTGCAGCCTAAATTCCCCTTTGCCTTGTCACGTAACATGTTCACAGGTTCCAGGGTTTAGAACATGGACATCTTTGCAGAGCCATCACTTTCTCTACCACAACAGGCAATATATATTGTTTTATATGTTTTTTTCTTAGTAGCATAACGTTAGTTCTCTTTTCACTGAGCCAAGACCCCCATATTTCTAGCAATTCAAAAGCAGGAAAAGTGTTCTTTTAAGATACATGAAGTAGTGAAAACAATAGCCGCTCGATTACTCATTGTATCAGGTAATATAGTTACTGCACATTCATCTGCTTTCTGAATTCTTAGTAGAGCCCCGTAAAATAGACAGTGCACATGAGAATGTTCTCATGTGTGGTTGAAAAAAGTCTGAGCTTCAGAAAGATTCAGGTTCACTCAGCTAGTGAAGTCACACTGGCTTCCAATCAGCCGTGAAAGGCACACTTTACCCTGCCTCCTCAGCCTCCAGGGCCTCACCCAGGGAGGCCTGCCCTACACCCCCCCCCCCCCCGCCGGACCTCCACTCCGGAGCCTCGACTTTCTCTCCTCTTTAAGTTAAGCCCACCTGCCTAGTGAGTCCTGGTGCTAAATAGCTGGAATGCTGACAGCCCTCCCAGTCTTGCCTGGCCCTCGGCATCAGCCCTACACGACTCCCAGCTCCACTACTAAAGTCCGGAATTGCTCGTGGCCTGTGCAAGTTGAGAATTTTTGTGGAAGACCCGACTACCAGAGCGTTGATGCTACATCTTGGCCTCTCCACATCAAGAAAGCAAATTCTCATGAGAGAACAGAAGTTAAGCTTTGAATATGGAAAGCAGAACTTGGGAACACTTTGGTTGAACCCGACCTGAAATCCCGTAGGTTTTCAACACTGCAATTTCTTCTGACATCAGTGGACACCCTGCTTTTGGAGACAGAGCACTGCTTTCAACAGTGTCGGGTCTCTCTCCCTGAGACACCCCAGGATCATCTCTGGGGACCAAACTGAGGCCGTGTGTCAGTCAGCCGGCCCCGCTTCCCTGCAGTCATTTGGTTTCAATGGAGGAAATGGGTCCTCGCCCCACTAGTCAAACCTCTGCCTGGATAAGAGTCAGCAGAGAAGAGGGGAGATGATTCCCACCAACAAAACGAATAACCAACACTGAAAGTGAATGATTTTCTATCTGGGTGCTGACATGGTACAGGTTTTGGGGTGTTTTCTTGTGCTTTCAGCCTGGGGAAAAAGGCACTTTTTTTGTGAGTTCTTTGCTATAAAATCAAATAGTTCAACCAGCTACCATGTAGCTAAAGAAAAGAAAGATTGGTGGAGTTTCTTCCTAATGAGCCCTGCTTGAAATCATACACACACACACACACACACACACACACACACACATTCTCCCAGTATTAGGGTACTTCGTTTCATTGTTTTTGGAGACCAGGACATTGGCAATATAGATGCTTAGAACCAGGCAATGATTAGCTCAGCACCCCGCAGTATTTTCTCTTTCCTATTGAAGTCAAATTGGGCAGAGCCCTGTTTATCACCTTCCCAGACCCCCCTCCCAGCCCACTCGCTAGCTAGGCATGACTTCTGACGTTCCCGGGCGCATAGTACATTTATCCTCACCGATACCTCTGCTCTGCAACACAGAGGCTCTGTTTGCAAAGCACACTGGTTGTGAGCATCCCATGGTGGTATGTGAACATCAGCCTCGACAGCTAGACAGCGACTGCCTGAGGACATTTCATCTCTGCCTCTCAGAATCTAGCCAGGGTCCTGCACAGAACGGGTGCTCAGGGAGGCTGGTGAAAAGATCAGCTACATTTGTGCAAGTGGAGGTTTGCTAGAAAAAAGCTACCAAATGCAATATTACACCCTGGATTGACTCCTGGGATAGAAAAAGCACATTAATGGGAAAGCTGATGAAACCCAAATAAAGTCTGGTGTTTAGTTAATAGCATTGCCCCAATATCAGTTTGTTTTGACAAACAGTTGGAAATGTCAAATGTTAACATTAGGGGAAGCTGGGTGAGGGGTATATGGGAACTCTCTGTACTATCTTTGCAACTTTTCTGCAAATTTAATCCCAGAGCAAAAAGTTTACTCAAACAAAAACAAGTATGCTCACTAGCTTTAAGGGTATGGCGACATTGTAAGATCAGTGGTACAATAAGAAAAATGGACTGAACTTTTCCCGCCCCCCCCCCCCGCGTCACCCCCCTCCTGGGGCCTGGCTCACTGGGTAGAGGTATAGAATGGCCCTATCAGTGGGTGTCCGCTCAATATGCCACATCTGGAAATGTGGACAATTCAAAGTACAAAAGATTTAGCCATTCAAAGTGATGGTGAGAAGGGCCATTGGAACTAAAAGGGTTTTTTTTCCTTGGACTTCCCAGAATCTCCCTCTGGAAACAGTTGGCATTTGCCAAGCCGAGATCACAGTCTCACGCAGAAAAGCCAGGCCTGCGATAGCTGGGTTGCCTCACAGCCTCATCCTTGAGACACTGCAATGGACTGAGATTTGGTGACAGAGAAAAGGGCATTTGCCTTCACTATTCCCTTCCCCAAGGCTGGGAGGCTGTCACAGACTGGACCTGATATTGACCAGGAAACTAGCCTTTGTTTCCCTGGGTGGCTTATCCAGCTGGTAGAAAACATTCTAGTAACTGATAAGAGAAGTGCACCTCTACTTGCCACCCCTTTAGCTCAACTTCAAACAAAAGAGACCAGTGAAAATTCCCAGAATGAAGTCCAACCTTCCGGGCCATTTCCTGGGGACTCAGAGCATTCCACTTGTCCTTCCTGAGAGTGTCAGGGAGAGTCCAACTGTCCTCTGGGGAACGATCATCATCCCAGTGAAACCAGTCTTAACTATAGAAGGAGTAAGACAGCCTCCAAGATTTTGGCAAACGCCGAGAAATCCAAAGTCAGCTATCTGTCACCCACTCGTCACCCCATCCTCACATCCTCCGCCAGATCTTACTGAGCACAGACTAAATGGCCCAAAGTCTCAGACTGAGATGACGCCCCACGGAGCTGTGAAACCCTAGGCGCGCCAGAACTGCTTTTGCCTCCCCAAGAATAATGGGAACTGTTTAGCCTTTGCCCACTTAGAGATGTGAATTCAATTTTTTCTTATCATGACTGTTACACCATTTTCCTCTGAGAAGCAACTGAGCTCGCAATTGGGGGCTTAGTTCTCCCTAGCTCAGCCAGGTCACGGTGGGGGGACGGGGGCTGGCCTTTCCCTCCTGAGCTGCCCTCTGGGGCCCCAGAACACGCGTTCATACGCGCAGGGCCAGCCCAGGTGGTGGACAAAAGACTTGCCATGGTGGGTAGCAAGTAGGTGCAAATGTAAAGAGCCACAGAAGGCGGGTTTTGCAAGAATCCTGCTCTCGCACTATTGACGACAGCCAGGACACAGAAGCAACCTAAGCGTCCACCGACAGATGAATAGATAAAGAAGATGTGGCACATATATACAATGGAATATTACTCAGCCATAAAAAGGAACGAAATTGACTTATCTGTAGTGACGTGGATGGACCTAGAGTCTGTCATACAGAGTGAAGTAAGTCAGAAAGAGAAAGACAAATACCGTATGCTAACACATATATATGGAATCTAAAAAAAAAAAAAAAAAAAAGGTTCCAATGAACCTAGAAGCAGGACAGGAATAAAGACGCAGACGTAGAGAATGGACTTGAGGACGCGGGGAGGGGGAAGGGTAAGCTGTGACAAAGTGAGAGAGCGGCATGGACATATATACACTACCAAACGTAAAATAGATAGCTAGTGGGAAGCAGCCGCATAGCACAGGGAGATCAGCTCGGTGCTTTGTGACCACCTAGAGGGGTGGGATAGGGAGGGTGGGAGGGAGACACAAGCGGGAGGGGATATGGGGATGTATGTATATGTAGAGCTGATTCACTTTGTTGTACAGCAGAAACTAACACGACATTATAAAGCAATTATACTGCAATAAAGATGTTTAAAAAAATTTTTTTTAATTAAAAAAATAAAGAATCCTGCTCTCTACAGACTGTTTCTGCCACCTTTCCCAAACCAAGTCCCGGTTCACGCTTGCGCCTTCCTTCAGGATGGCTCAATCAAAGGATCTTAACAGTGGATAGCGGCAGCTCCTCACAGAGGAAAAGCTCCAGCATGGGGCAGGCTTTTTCCTATTATTATTTCCCAGCCAAGGATGCAAGCTTTCATTTGCAGACGCAGACCGAGTCACCCTTGCACCCGAGATTAGCACGCAGGAGTCTCAGCTTGCAGTCTGGCGGGGAGACGCTTCCTATATTATTTATGCAACGGTAACCCTTACTCACTTCCCTCCCCGAGTTTCAGACACACGCACCCCTTTTTCTCTTGTGGCCTTGGTTGGCTCTTCCATCAAGAGACTTTACCATGTGGCCCCGGCAGCGGGCTGAGCTAACCCCGAGTCTGAAACATCTGTTTTTTGCCCAGATAATTACGTGCCTAACACTGTAATTCAGGCTTCGCACTCGTGTTTCATAACGTTTTCTTTTTTTAAGCTGGATTCTTCCAAAGGAGGGGAGTAGGGCAATAGGGAAGGGAAGAAAGGAAATGCCAGCTTTGACTCTGAGGTTTCTCTTGCAGTTGTGCTGAGCAAAGTGGAGCAGAGGCGCCTAGACCCTCGCTACTCAAGTGTGGTCCATGGACCAGTAATATGAGCGTCACCGGACTGCTTGTTGGAAACGCAGAATCTCGGTCCCCAGCTAGACATCTTGAATCGGAACCTGCATTTTCACAAGATTCCCAGCTGACTCTCGTGCGCATTAAAGTAGGAAGTGTCCTGAGTGCTTAAGGACCACAGAGTTGATGAGGTCAACTCTAGACCACTCCGAAGTCACCAACTGGTAAATTAACCCTTTCTACATCTTAGGTACCATTACTGCTGGCACAAGTTGGTACAGGAATAGTGTTGAACAATTTATTTTGTACTCGTAAGAAAATCAATACAAACTGATCGCAAAGGGAAGAAATGATAGACTTCAAAATCGGATGGCAGCAGCTCATTTCCAACTGGGGGCAAGCTGAGGATGGAGGCAAAAGGGAAGAGCATTGGTCTTGGGTCAGGAGAGTTGGTTCTTATTCCCAGGGGGCATAGTCAGCTAGGGGCCCTTGGGCCATCTCTCAGTGCCCCCGTTTCTTCATCTGTGCAGAGGAAGAATGGTGACTAGACTTAATGATTCTTACAATCATAATGTGTCTAATACAATAGCACGGATCCCCACACTCCCATTCTCTCTCCATCTCCTTCACATTATTTTACTTTTCTCCAAAGCATTTATCAACATGCCTGGCATATTATATATTCCTTTTTTTTCGGCGGGGGGGGGCGGTCAGTGTCTCCTTGCTAGAATGCAAGCTCCCTTGGGGCAGGAACTCTGTATTTTAGTCGCTGTTTAACTCCAAAAGTTGGTAAAGCCCCAAGCATACAGCAAGCTGTAGGAATCAACCTTTCCCATCTCTAATGCACCAAGAAGAATCATGAATATTTGTTATTAAATGGTTCCCCAAACTTTCTAAGCCCAAGAGAAAAACCAACATTACTTTCAGTTCTTATTTCATGATTCTCTAGCTACATCTCTTCATTCATCTCTGCACACCATCACATTATGTTACTTTCTGCATAAGGTCTGACTTCCCTTGAACTCTTACTCACAAATCTGTATGTCATGTTTTCTTTAGGTACCTTTGCAAAACTGACGATGTTTTAAAACTTCGTTGAACACACCAGTCAGAATGGCCATCATCAAAAAGTCTACAAATAATAAATGCTGGAGAGGGTGTAGAGAAAAGGGAACCCTCCTACACTGTTGGTGGGAATGTAAATTGGTGCAGCCACTATAGAAAACAGTATGGAGGTTCCTTAAAAAACTAAAAATAGGGCTTCCCTGGTGGCGCAGTGGTTGAGAGTCCGCCTGCTGATGCAAGGGACACGGGTTCATGCCCCGGTCTGGGAAGATCCCACATGCCGCGGAGTGGCTAGGCCCGTGAGCCATGGCCACTGAGCCTGCGCATCCGGAACCTGTGCTCTGCAATGCGAGAGGCCACAACAGTGAGAGGCCCACGTACCGAAAAAAAAAAAAACTAAAAATAGAGTTACTGCTATGATCCAGCAATCCCACTCCTGGCCATATATCAGAAGAAAACCATAATTCAAAAGGATACATGCACCCCTATGTTCACTGCAGCACTATTTACAATAGCCAAGACATGGAAGCAACCTAAGTGTCCATTGACAGACGAATGGATAAATATGTGGTACATATACACAATGGAATATTACTCAGCCATAAAAAAGAATGAAATAATGCCATTCGCAGCAACATGGTTAGACCTAGAGATGATCATACTGAGTGAAGTAAGTCAGACAAAGACAAATATCATATGATATCGCTTATATGTGGAATCTAAAAAAATGATGCAAAGGAACTTATATACAAAACAGAAAGAGACCCACAGATGTAGAAAACAAAATTATGGTTACCAAAGGGGAAGGGGGGAGGGGTAAATCAGGAGTTTGGGATTAACATATACACACTACTACATATAAAAGACATAAACAACAAGGACTTCTGTATAGCACAGGGAACTCTACTCAATATTTTGTAATAACCTATAAGACAAAAGAATCTGAAAAAGAATATACATATGTGTATATCTATATATCTATATAGATATGTATTTAAAACTGAATCACTTTGTTGTACACCTGAAACTAACACAACATTGTAAATCACACTTCAACACTGTAAATCACTTCATTGTAAATCACACTTCAAATAAAAAAAAAAACTGTTGAATACATCATATCCGCTCTCCTTATTCATCGCTCACAGAAAAAGAGGTCTTCTCCTTGGGGTCCAGTATTTCAACAGGAAAACTAATTTTCCCTTCCCACGAAAAATCCAATGAAAGCTTAGAAAGGCACTCATGGGCAGATCAGTAACATCTTTCAAAAAGCCAGTTACAAACACACCAGGCCTACAAGATGTTGTCTTTTATAGACTCTTCATTTTTCTAGGATGCAAAAATATCAGAGGACTAGCTTGAGATGAATGGTGACTACTATGGAAAGTCAGGAATGGCTAAAAGAGGAAAAATTCCCCTGTAGTAGTGTCATATGTTTTCCTCATTAGTTCTTCCTGTTTAAACCCTTAGCATTCCTCTCCATCTTCTCTTCACACTCCCAAGCACATTTCAGACCTCCCTCATTCCCTGATCGGTTTTTGTATTTCATTTATGGGCTGGTGCGACAAAATCCTGTGGAAAATCATGCAATCACTTGCCTAGAACACATTTGTCGGTCTGGACTCAAATGAATTTAAAAGTTGCCAAACATACTATTTGCAGGCCGTGTACTCACACCCCTTAATGACAGGGATCTCTGCCTTGGTCGGAATCTGTAGGAAGCAATGGTGATGCACCATCGTCCACCATTCTTGGTCCCAGCATTGTCACACTGCCCAACCCAAGTGTTACTCATCCCACAGAGCTACCTGGAAGATGCTATTGCGTGTAACATCAGTCCCGACAGTTTTCCCTTTTAGCACTGTTTTTTTAAAATTTGTTTATTTTGTTTTGTGTTTTCAAATCTTGAGGCCCAGAACTCATCCTGATACAGGCAGATGTGGCAGCATTAGAAGTAGGTAGTTTGTAAATGTCCACCAACAGGTGAATGGATAAAGAAGATGTGGTACATACATACAATAGAATATTACTCAGCCATAAAAAAGAATGAAATAATGCCATTTGCAGCAACATGGGTGGACCTAGAGATGATCATACTAAGTAAAGTAAGGCAGACAAAGACAAATATCATATGATATTGCTTATATGTGGAATCTAAAATAAAATGATACAAATGAACTTATATACAAAACAGAAACAGACCCACAGACATAGAGAACAAACTTATAGTTACCAAAGAAGAAAGGTGGGAAGGGGTAAATTAGGAGTTTGGGATTAACAGATACACACTACTATATATAAAATAGGTAACCAACAAGGACCTACTGTATAGCACAGGGAACTACACTCAATATTTTATAATAACCTATAAGGGAAAAGAATCTGAAAGAGAACATATATATGTACATATGTATAATTGAATCACTTTGCTGTACACTTGAAACTAACACAACACTGTAAATCATCTACAATTCAATTTTTAAAAAAAGGTACAAAAAGAAAGGGAATATGACAAAGCAAAAAAAAAAAATAGAAGTAGGTAGGTTTGCCAAGAGCCTATGTGGATACACAGGCCACCATGTTCTATTTCTCTTTGTTCAACAATGCCTCCGCTTATTCTTATTTTTTCTCTTCTGGCTTTGAGCAATGATGTGTTTTGTTCCAAAAGAGAACCACCAAAGAAAGGAGTTGTGCATTGCTCATCCAACCTCAGGGTGCTCTTTTTGTAGGATTCTTCTGCCCACTCACTGTTTCATATGCGAAAGCATTTAAATTCAAAACTCACTAAGTCAGAACTGAAACTATGTGGGTTTCAGGTCTCCTTTTCCATTTGCCCTTCTTTAAAAACCAGGGAGTCCTACAGGGAGATGTGCGTGTGTGCCAGGAAGGGTGAGCAAGAAGGCTGTGGGGTGCTGTGCTGGAACCCATGATGCTGTGGCTCGCCTATGCATCACAGACCTTTAGAGGTGGAAAGACCCTGATCCAATTCCATTGTTCTACAAATGAGAAACTCAAAGCCAGAGAGAGGGACCCGCCCAAAGTCACATGGCGAATTAGAAGCCAAGAGCAGACCCATACATCTTGGCTGCAGTTGGGTGCCCTAATCTAGATCTATTTGGCCTCCTGTTCCCCAACAAGATCAGAGAACCATGCAATTAAAAAAAAACCTTGAAGCCAATGGCAAGTCCCCACACACTACTTCATATGAAAGAGCATCTCTACCTATTTTTAAAGAAGGCAACATGAACCAGAATCTAGACCTAGTGAAGAGTTCTTAGTAGTCCTTATACAGAGAGATCTGTGTGACTCCCAACCCATTCTATGCAACCACAGTTCAGGTGACTTACGTTCAACATCAAGCAACTAGAAAAGTGAAGTACTGAGGAGCCTTGGGAGCTGAGTTAACTGGGACATTTTCTTGGTAGAGGTAAGGTTCTGGGGTCATTGCTAATTAGATGAAGAAGTCCCTAGAAACCATCCCATGAGGAAGGCCTCGGTGACTCTAGTGGGTCGGGATTTTCCAAACAAGTTCATACCAGCCACATGTTAAGAGCCAAATAACAGTCACAAAGGAATCCAAAGGGGAGCTTCTGTGCTGAGAATGGATGGGGCCTTTTCAACAATTTTTAGGATAACTTGTTGACAAGATGACTGTAAAAACTGTGATGAAAAGACATTAGAAACAAACGATTTTCAAGCGAGACTAAAGAACAGGTGGAAAAAGTGGTTAATGGGGCCTTTTTTTTTTTTTTCACATGACTATTCCAGCAGCCCACGGGTCAGGCCTGGACCCTTTATCCATCCAGCCAAGGAGCCCTGATGGTCCTTTCAGGAAGGAATAGGTCTCTGCAACCTTTATGCTCATAAAAAAACTGAAAGACTGCAACAGTAAGAAAAGAAAGCCAAACAAGCTTCAAAGGCCAAAGTCTGCAAAGATGGAAACTGTTAATTCACGAACATTTGGTCAGATTCTTACTAGATGGAGGTCAGAGGTCCTTTACTTTGTACTAAAACATAAAATTAGTTGCAGCAACCAGAGATGTGTTTGAAGGGTCAGTGCAGTGACTCTTCCCAGGCAGAAGTTGATCAAGAGGATGAACCAAGCAATGCATGAACAGCTGGTCTCTGCCTGTGAGAGGAAAAGACGGCTTAATTCCCATCCCCTGAAATGAGATGCTGAGAAGCAATTAGAAAACAAGGGGGGGAAGCATCCAAATGGCTAAGTGAAAACAAGCAGAGATTCTCTACGAGGGGTCTCAGATTCCTGCAGGCTCACAGTTATAACAGGGACTGAGAGATTCAATATCAAATATGTATTTTCCCACTCAAAAGAATGCAATGCCCTAGCTAGAAGATTCTTTTTAAATAAGTTTCAAAATTGTAAAAATAATCATAGTATCTTACGGCAGGCCACAAAAATTTGAGGATACCAAAAAGGGGTCGCTTTTTAAAAAAAGTACAGAACTGCTGATAGAGCAATATAAATGGAAAACAGAAATTAAATATATCAATATAAATGAAAAATATATATGGACAAGGAGAAATCAAGGGATTGTCATAGAGGAGAATGAGGATGAAAGTCCCGGAAAAGGAGAATTTGAATGCTTCAGCTAATTTCTTTGTGGTCCCCCCCACCCCGTCCCAAAGGTAGAGGGTTCTATTGGTTTTATAAGGACGGTTTGGTTAGCAGAATGTGTGAATAAGGCTAAGGTTTGGAGGAAGAATCATCGAAGTCTCTGAAAAGGGCTTTTGTTTCCAACCCAAAGGGAAAAAAATCTGAAACTTTTTTACAGTACTAAACGATTTATTCATATACTGCATATATACGCACAATGACAAGAGAGAAAAATCTTTGCAACTTTGGGGCCTTAATTTTCCGGTTCTGAAATGACCTAAACATTGTCATATTCATTCCAGAGACAAAAAAGTACAGTTTAATGAAATGAATCGTTACATTTTTGAAACGTTTAGCTTAAAGGCCATAGAAATGCAAATGATGAACAGGAAGTCAGGGCTGCCAAACCACTGAGGTAGCTGAAGGCAGATTTTCTCACTACATCTCCAGACACATGGAAAAAAGGAAAAGGAAGGCTCTAGAGATGCACGGTCTAGTAAACTTCTCAATGTAATCTCAGGAGTACAAACAGTACTACGGACCCAGGAACTCGTGATTCAAATCTAACGTTATCCAAAATAGAAGAATTCGAAGGACAGATTAGTTAGATTAGAAAAATAAGCAGAGATTCTCTACTCTCGGTCTCAGATTCCTGCAGACTCACAGTTATAAAAGGGACTTATCCCTGTTACGGGAGGGAGAAGATTCCTGAGTTCAACAAACACCAACCCCACCATCTCTGGTTGTGTGGGACACAAAGGTGAATAAAATGAACCTTCTCCCTCAGAGCTCACACCTGGCTTACATTTTCAAATCTTTAAGGTTTATTAATAAAGGAAAAAAGAAAAAGAAAACCTTCAAAATCAGGGAGAGGAAATCTGAAAGCATTTTCTATTTTCTCGTGCTATGCTAGTTTTTTCCCCCCAGCTTTATTAAGACGTAAAAGCTAGATTTTTAAAAAGTCACTCTATTTTATGTTGTCTTAAAAAAAAAAAAATCGCACGCTGGTATGAATACAAGAGAGAATTCTAAAAACGTAGGTTTGTGTATTTAACCTCATATTCTATTAAAGAGCTAAAACAAATGGATTTCAATCAGTGATATTGGAGCTGAAGGCTTGAAGTTCATTATCAGCCTGTCTGGAAATGATTTGCTTGCTCTCTGGGGTTCCTGATTTTTATTTGCATGTGTTTCTGCCCAGCGGCTGAAAGGTCGGCAAGAGGAAACACTGTTGCAGGGCCCCAGTCCGTCTCATTCTTGAGAAACAGCTGAGCTGGCTCCTGGGACAGGCTCATGCTTCTAGAATACTGTGGGCTTGTCAAGCCAGTCATCATAGCCACAACAGCACTGCCATTTCAAACACCAGATTCAATGTCATTTTTTTTTGTTTTTATTCCATAGCCAAAGAACAGACAGCAAACACAGACACTTTTTGCCTGCTATTTTCAAGTCTTTCTTAGCAAGTCTTGGAAGAATGTATGAGCAGGCGTTCCTGCTCTGTCTGAAAAAAAAACACACCAAAAAACAGCAGTGCAGAAGAGTGCAAAAGGTTTCACTTCCTTTTTAATCTTTACTGAGCAGAAAAGAACAGCTTGAAAATGGTGTCTCTGGGGAAGAGAGAGTCACTTCCTGGCGGCCTTTGTCAACAGAGACCCTGCCACGTGACCCATCTTCAGACAGTATAGAGAAGCATGGTTTATTATATCTTTCATGGAAACACCCAATTAAGTCATGTGGAGTGTTGACTTAGCATCCTTTCCCGAACATTCCAGGGACTCTGACAGCTAAATGGTGCAGCCTTGGGTAAAATGTACCTCTCTGTAAGGTTTTCAAATGTGCTCTAAGGAGTCCACCCACGGGCCAGCTGCTTAAATGGTTCCAAGAGTCCAGAAATATAAGACTAAAATTGCATCAGTACCACGTGGATTATTCCTCTTAACAATAATGCTGCAGGTGGTACAAGTTACATATCTATATCTATATCTATATTTGGTCATTAAGAAAAATGCCACAAATGTCTAGAAGGAAAAGAAGACACTCATAAAATAGTAGTCATCAAATTTGAGAAGCTAATAACACAAGATACTCACTCTCAGATTTTCTTAGTATAATTTGCAATACCCATTGGCAATATGAACCCCTAGTCACATCCACCGCTTCTCTGCTTTTGATAACTGCCATGGCTTCCTAGTTTTTAAAGAGAGAAATCCTAGGTGTAATGCTGAGCTTCAGATAATAATAATAAAGGTGTTTTATCCTGTTTTGTCACTGATTAAAAAGAAAGTGAGATGAGCTGAATGGGAAAAAATACAGCTGGGGATCACTGAATGAGAAACTCACGCTGGAGGAAACGTGTGGGCGAAACTGAACACTTGGTTCAGAGGTGAAAACTGCATCTGACTGGCTGCTTGCAATTTCGCCTTCCAGATGGCAGTTGGACCGGTTGTTTTTCCCTCCAAGAGACACGGAAGAGATTGACAGAAAGCTGGCTTACTCCTACTAGACGCCTTTGGTTTGGCTGTTGGTAAACTGGAAATCGAGTTAACCACATCTGCTAAATGACCAGTCAATTCAACCTCACTCTTGTTCTCTTGTAGAATTCGGCAACCCGCTGAATGGTTTTGACCAGCTTTGCCAGAAGATGAGTTAGGCGTATGGGAGTCAATACAACTTTGAACGATGCTTGTCACAAGATTTCTAGTCCCTGGGATAGGACTGCAAATCTCTTACGGCCCGAGTCCCTCTGTGTTTCCTTTGTGTGTCTTTCAGTGTCTTACCCATAACAGGCGCTTCCTAAGTGTGTGCTGAATGAATGAAATCTGCTCGTGTCCCACCCATCCCACCCCTCCAAATACATACATATAAATAAGGAAATAAATCAAAAGGATAAACAATGAGTCCATGGAAAGCCCAGACACTTTGTGTCCACATAGACTTCCACACTGTCAAACACCTGGATGCTTGGAAACATCTGGATGGTTGCCTCCATTATTCTATGTTCCTCCAGTGATTTAATGATAAAAATAGATTATAGGGAGGGAGGGAGACGCAACAGGGAAGATATATGGGAACATACGTTTATGTATGATTGATTCACTTTGTTATAAAGCAGAAACTAACACACCATTGTAAAGCAATTATACCCCAATAAAGATGTTAAAAAAAAAAAAAGATTATATACAGAGATAGATTCTGAAGTAAGACAAGAAATGATCTACCAATCCTATAGTCCTTTTGTTCCTACGGTCTAAAATGATTCCTATTTTATGAAAAATTTAGCAAGATCTGGATCTGCTACTTAGGATGGTTTGCTAGTACTTGACAATGAGACTCAGAATGTTGCTGTATGTTGATGTCATTTCCCTCCCTCTCTCCCCCCTCTCTTTTCTATAAAATTTTAGAATAGTTAGCTCTTCGGTTCACTCTGATAGGAGCTCCGAGGATCCCAAAGCACCAGGCATGTCCGAGAATTCCAGGATGGCTGAGTTACTGGACCTACAACACAGCCCCGGCTCCCAGGAATTTTCCTTTCCCAGGCTCCCCAGGCACCACCCACAGCCATACCAGCCACTCTGCAGAGCGTTCCTCAGCCAGCAGGCCCTCTCCCTGTTACCAGACCAGAAGCCATTCTGGAGAATAAGAAGCCAATATAAGGAGAAGACAAAAGCCCGCAGTGTGTGATTTCTGTCTGCCCATTGTTGTAAGCACGAGGTAACGTGGGGTTGTGGATTTTCCACAGATCAGCAAGTCTGTAATCAAGGGAATCTCTTTGTCTTTACTTCCAAGGACACAAGCAAATTGAGAGTGGTGTTTTTCTGGGGGGTCACCTTGTTTGGGGGGGTTTGTTTTTGTTTTCTCTCTCCTTCCCTTCAGAGAGGAAGGGCTTAACACAGGCCTTTAGCTTGTGACTAGGAGGTAGGTGAGAATTATCACTCAGTACAGAAACTACAGGTCCTGGGTTAGATATTTGTACTTCTCCATTTGCTACACAATACTTTATCAAGATCTTTGGCAAACGTTCTTACACTCTGACTTTCTCTATTGGTTTCATATTAACAGACCTTACCTTAGATCGGGGAAGAACGCAGGGGCCACGTCGACAGATCAAATGTTTGTCAGGTTCAAATAGTTCTGTGGGTAACAATAAAGAGAAAAAAATAATTTGGTTAAGCAGTGATTTGACTTTAAAAAGAAGATAATCACATCCATTAATCCACAGACAATTATTAAGCGTGTACTTTTGTCCAGATTTAAATTCAAGCAACATTTATTCGGTGCAGACGCTTTCACAGACGTATCTCACTTTGTGTTCAAGCACCATTTACTGAACTAGCTTGCTCTCAGTAAGCCCTTTCTACTATAAAACCAGGATTAATTTGCATTCCTAATTCCTTCCTCTTGTCTTGCTTTCTTGAAGATCCTGTGATGCACGTTCTGGCAATGTCCAATATCATTTTTCCGTTGGATGAATAGAACGTCTGTATGTATAAAAATGAATGAAAATATCTGACACCTGTTCACCACTTGCTATTTGCCAGTCACAGTTCCAGACCCTTTGTAAGTATTATCTTATTGAATTCTGGCACCAGCCTGAAGTGGTAGATGCTGGAACGCTAAAATGATGCTACAATGATCTCCAGTTTACAGTTGAGAGCACGGAGGCATGGAGAAGTTAAATTACTTGTACATTCACACAGCTAGTTAGTGGAAGAGGTAAGATTCAAAGCTGGCTCCCTCCGACTCTTGGAGTCATGCTTCCCTTGCCTGGTGTGAGAGCCAAAATTCTAACATGGTATCTATGATCTCAGCCCCCTGGTGTTACACCACGATTAGGTTATGTTATATGACAAAGGCAATGGATGTCACTCCCTTGATTGTGTGACATCATATGACAAGGTAGAAGGGAATTTGCAAATGTAATTGAGGTCCCAAATCAGTGAACTCTAAATAATCAAAAGAGTGATTATCCTGGGTGGGTCTGACTTAATCAGTTGGGCATCCTCTAAAAGAGGGCTTAGGCCTTCTCTGAGTCAGAGACTCTTTCCTGATGACCTTGAAGAAGAAATCCACCATGGGTTTTATAGCTTCAAGGAAAAGAATTCTGCCCCCAAACTACTTGAACTTGGAAGGGGACACGAGCTTCCAGATGAGACCACAGCCCCAGCCGACACCCTGACTGCACCTCTGTGATAGCCTGAGCCAAAGATCTAGCTACACCATTCCCAGACTCCTAATGGATAAAAACTGTGAGGTGATAAATATGTTGCTTTAAGCCATTAAATCTGTGGTAATTTGTTATACAACAGAAGAAAATTAAGCAAAAAACAAGTATGTTAACTATCTGATGACACAAATAAAACTATCAATAAAAAGTCTGGGGCTTCCCTGGCAGTCCAGTGGTTCAGACTCCACACTTCCACTGCAGGGGGCACAGGTTCAATCCCTGGTCGGGGAGCTAAGATCCCCCATGCCACATGGCAAGGCCCCGCCCACCAAAAAAAGTTTGATACCCTATAAGGGAAAAGAATCTAAAAAGAATATATATATACACATATATGTATAACTGAATCACGTTGCTGTACACCTGAAACACAATATTGTAAATCAACTATATTTCAATAAAAAATTTTTTAAAAAGTTTGATCGCACAAATATGTAAAGAATGTATTATGTATTTATAAATTATATACACGAGATTACCCCCAAATAAAACATTAGATAGCCACATACACACACAAACCAGAAATTACAAAGTATAACCATTGTTCTTAGCCACGTCCGTCCTCCACCACTGACAAGGCTGTAACAAGTACTGAAATTCTAACCTTCGTTATCCCCTCACAAATGGACTAAAACCTGCCCAAAATAAAAGGAAGAGGCAGGCTTTTGAGAACCTGACTATAGCACTTCTAGGGGGCCATTCACGGAAGGACATAGACTCAGCCTTTTTATGGGCCCCCCCCCCCAAAGTATGTGTGCTTTGAGACCCTAAACATTCAAAGGTCATCATGATCACTGCCTACACCGACCAAAGTCAGAGCTACGTGACCCTCATCCAGCAATCAATCAGCAAGGGTTTGTGATGGCCTAGGGCTGCATGGCTCTGCTTTCGGGAAGGGAAGCATGCTACTCCAGAAAAAGCGCATTTTGGCAATAGATAAAATACGTCCTGGATCCTTGGGCTCTATCATTCAAACATTCCCACTATGCAAAATTTAGATTTTTGATTTTTGTTTTCTACTTTCACCTCCAGATTTTAATTTCCCCCACTTATGCAAGATGCTTCGCTAGAAATTACATCACATGAGAAGTTTGGTTTACATCCCAGGCTAGTTCATTGCAGTGATTTTGCTATGTCTACCCACTTCATGCTGGGCCTCAGTTCTCTTTCCAAAAATAGCTTTGTCTGGAAGAGGAAGCAGCAAACGTTTTCTGAAATGGGCCACACAGTAAATATTTTCTGCTTTGCAGGCTATATAGTCTCTGTCAGAGCTACCCAACTCTGCCACTTAACATGAAAGCCATAAGCAAGCTGCAAATGAATGAGGGCGCCAATCAAACTTGATTTATGAACACTGAAATGTGAAGTTCATATAATTTTTACACGCCAAGAAATAGTATTCTTCTTTTGATTTGTTTTCCAGTCCTTTACAAATACAAATGCCAGCCTTAGCATTCAGGCTGTAGAAAAACTGGTAGCTGGCCATATCTGGCCCTCAGGCCAGAGTTTGCTGACTCTGGTATGCAGAGAGATATTATCAGAGTTAATGAATTAATCGTTATAGAAGATTTTTCTCTTTTTGAAATGAAAATTTTCTGGATGAAAAAGCAGCAGTATATAGACGTGTATTAAATTAGCAAAGATGTCCTTATAGTGGTCAGGTTTACAAATCATGCCACATCTTCAAAGGGGAGGCTGATTTTACTTTTGCTAAGGGAACTTGTGCATTTCATTCATTCAAGAAACTCAGTCAACCGGGACGTACCTTGTGGTTCTCACAACTAAAGACCCAGGTAGTAGGTTAAAATTACCATGGAGTCCTTTGCACTATTTGACATACACACATCAGCATGTATGAAAAATAAACCATGTGATGGCAGAAGCCTTAAATGTGATTGGTGGCAATCAGCCGAGATAATCAAACCGGAAGTGACTCAACCAAATCCAGATCTCTGCCACCTTCAGATAACCATGGACAAAATTCAACTGTCCAAGTTTTCCTATGTCCTCGTTCATCACATTGAGATATACACTTTTGTTCTCAGATACAGCTGACTGTAGTGCCATGCTGGCATTATGTTACAAAACAAACAGGTATAACTTTAAAGATATAAAAGACTGGACTAGAGAGTTTGCATATTCTTAGAGAAAGCATCTCTTTAGCCAATGGGAAACATGGAGCGTGGCAATCCCATTTTCCAGAGTTCAAACTTTTAGGTACCGAATTACTATATATACATAATTTTGCCTTTTTAGAAACCTCGAAAGAAAGAAGGAAGGAAAAACATGAATCATTTTTCTAGAACTAGATAGAAAACTATTCTCATGATTTTGTGTTGTCCTGTTTGCATATCAGAGTTTTGCTGGATTACACCAATTTTATGCCACTGTATCATCTACAGTGTAATGTGTTGATGGATAATGAAAAACCAGGAGTATCCACTTGGACGGTCTGGCAAAACTCAGTTTAGAGTAAATATAAGCTCTATGGAGATATCTACCATGAGGAGTGTTCTTTTTTTTTTTTTATTTAAATTCTTCCCTATGGCCTCCAAGGGCCAACTCTGTTCCAGGATCCAGGTTCCCCTCAGTCCTCCCTCAGGGCTCTCACCCTGACTCCACGCAGGACCTGGCATTCTCTCCCGTGCCCGCCTGAGATCACGCCCCTTATACCCCCTCCCCAGCCTCTCTGAGACCCCACCCCGTACTCCCCCTCCCCAGCGTCTCTGAGACCCGGATGTCAGGAAGTGCTGCAAGTGCTCATCCCGCCCTATGGCCGCCCAGGGCCAACTCTGTTCTGGGGTCCAGGCTCCCCTCAGTCCTCCCTCAGGGCCCTCACCTTGACTCCACGCAAGATCTGGGATTCTCTCCTGTGCCCGCCTGAGACCCCGCCCCTTATACCCCCTCCCCGGCCTCTCTGAGACCCCGCCCCTTACTCCCCCTCTCCAGCGTCTCTGAGACCCGGATGTCAGGAAGTGCTGCATGTGCTCACCACGCCCTATGGCCTCCCAGGGCCAACTCTGTTCCGGGATCCAGTTTCCCCTCAGTCCTCCCTCCGTGCTCTCACCCTGACTCCACGCAGGACCTGGGATTCTCTCCCGTGCCCGCCTGAGATCCCGCCCCTTATACCCCCTCCCCAGCCTCTCTGAGACCCCGCCCCGTGCTCCCCCTCGCCAGCGTCTCTGAGACCCGGATGTCAGGAAGTGCTGCACGTGCTCATCCCGCCCTATGGCCGCCCAGGGCCAACTCTGTTCTGGGGTCCAGGCTCCCCTCAGTCCTCCCTCAGGGCCCTCACCTTGAGTCCACGCAAGACCTGGCATTCTCTCCCGGGCCCACCAGACACCCCGTCCCTTATACGCCCTCCCAAGCCTCTCTGAGACCCCGCCCCGTACTCCCCCTCCCCAGCGTCTCTGAGACCCGGATGTCAGGAAGTGCTGCACGTGCTCATCCCGCCCTATGGCCGCCCAGGGCCAACTCTGTTCTGGGGTCCAGGCTCCCCTCAGTCCTCCCTCAGGGCCCTCACCTTGAGTCCACGCAAGACCTGGCATTCTCTCCCGGGCCCACCAGACACCCCGACCCTTATACCGCTTCTCCAGCTTCGCTGAGACCCCGCCCCATACTCCCCCTCCCCAGCGTCTCTGAGACCCGGATGTCAGGAAGTGCTGCACGTGCTCATCCCGCCCTATGGCCGCCCAGGGCCAACTCTGTTCTGGGGTCCAGGCTCCCCTCAGTCCTCCCTCAGGGCCCTCACCTTGACTCCACGCAGGACCTGGGATTCTCTCCTGTGCCCGCCTGAGACCCCGTCCCTTATACCCCCTCCCCGGCCTCTCTGAGACCCCGCCCCTTACTCCCCCTCGCCAGCGTCTCTGAGACCCGGATGTCAGGAAGTGCTGCATGTGCTCACCACGCCCTATGGCCTCCCAGGGCCAACTCTGTTCTGGGGTCCAGGCTCCCCTCAGTCCTCCCTCAGGGCCCTCACCTTGAGTCCACGCAAGACCTGGCATTCTCTCCCGGGCCCACCAGACACCCCGTCCCTTATACCCCCGCCCAAGCCTCTCTGAGACCCCGCCCCGTACTCCCCCTCCCCAGCGTCTCTGAGACCCGGATGTCAGGAAGTGCTGCACGTGCTCATCCCGCCCTATGGCCGCCCAGGGCCAACTCTGTTCTGGGGTCCAGGCTCCCCTCAGTCCTCCCTCAGGGCCCTCACCTTGACTCCACGCAAGACCTGGGATTCTCTCCTGTGCCCGCCTGAGACCCCGCCCCTTATACCCCTCCCCGGCCTCTCTGAGACCCCGCCCCTTACTCCCCCTCTGCAGCGTCTCTGAGACCCGGATGTCAGGAAGTGCTGCATGTGCTCACCACGCCCTATGGCCTCCAAGGGCCAACTCTGGTCTGGCGCCTAGTTTTCCTTCAGTCCTCCCTCCGTGCTCTCACCCTGACTCCACACAGGACCTGGGATTCTCTCCTGTGCCCGCCTGAGATCCCGCCCCTTATACCCAGTCCCCAACGTCTCTGTGACCCGGATATCAGGAAATGCTGCACGTGCTCATCCCACCCTATGGCCGCCCAGGGCCAACTCTGTTCTGGGGTCCAGGCTCCCCTCAGTCCTCCCTCAGGGCCCTCACCTTGAGTCCACGCAAGACCTGGTATTCTCTCCCGGGCCCACCAGACACCCCGTCCCTTATACCCCCTCCCAAGCCTCTCTGAGACCCCGCCCCGTACTCCCCCTCCCCAGCGTCTCTGAGACCCGGATGTCAGGAAGTGCTGCAAGTGCTCATCCCGCCCTATGGCCGCCCAGGGCCAACTCTGTTCTGGGGTCCAGGCTCCCCTCAGTCCTCCCTCAGGGCCCTCACCTTGAGTCCACGCAAGACCTGGGATTCTCTCCCGGGCCCACCAGACACCCCGTCCCTTATACCCCCTCCCAAGCCTCTCTGAGACCCCGCCCCGTACTCCCCCTCCCCAGCGTCTCTGAGACCCGGATGTCAGGAAGTGCTGCACGTGCTCATCCCGCCCTATGGCCGCCCAGGGCCAACTCTGTTCTGGGGTCCAGGCTCCCCTCAGTCCTCCCTCAGGGCCCTCACCTTGACTCCACGCAGGACCTGGGATTCTCTCCTGTGCCCGCCTGAGACCCCGCCCCTTATACCCCCTCCCCGGCCTCTCTGAGACCCCGCCCCTTACTCCCCCTCGCCAGCGTCTCTGAGACCCGGATGTCAGGAAGTGCTGCACGTGCTCACCACGCCCTATGGCCTCCCAGGGCCAACTCTGTTCTGGGGTCCAGGCTCCCCTCAGTCCTCCCTCAGGGCCCTCACGTTGAGTCCACGCAAGACCTGGCATTCTCTCCCGGGCCCACCAGACACCCCGTCCCTTATACCCCCTCCCAAGCCTCTCTGAGACCCCGCCCCGTACTCCCCCTCCCCAGCGTCTCTGAGACCCGGATGTCAGGAAGTGCTGCACGTGCTCATCCCGCCCTATGGCCGCCCAGGGCCAACTCTGTTCTGGGATCCAGGTTCCCCTCAATCCTCGCTCAGTGCTCTCACCTTGACTCCAAGCAAGACCTGGATTCTCTCCTGTGCCCGCCTGAGACCCCCGAGGAGTGTTCTTTTTAAAGCTCATTGTTTGTTTTAATCCAATGGAAAAAAAAAAAAGATAAAAACTGAGGAATAAGATCTATAAAGAAAAAGCACAAATATTAAGAGTGGCAAATGGAAAAGGGCAGTCAGGGGATGAACTGAAAGCCAAGTTCAACTTTCAGATTGTCCTGGCAAAACTGTCATTAAAGTGAAGGATTAAGGCCCACCTAAGCACAATATCTTAAACTCAGTAAGTCTTAATGAAAAATCTACTAGTATATGTCCTTACAGTGCTTTCAAATACAGTTTTCTGTTTATATGACTACAGATACACACATGTGAAAAATACAGAAAAGTACAAAGAAGAATATACAATTAAAAACCGAATCCACCACCTATTACTAATGCCTTCTGTTTTTAAGGAGAAGGGCTACTATTTTCATTATTGCAACAAAAATTTCAAACTTTTTGAACTATAACAGTCAAATAAAATTAATAACCCAACATCTAACTATAGAACTATGGAAACTCTAATCTAGAAAAGTCATGACATGACCAAGACCACCCAGATTCTCATATGTCCAATCAGGATAAGAAATTAGTATTCTCTAACTTATAGCCTAGTTCTTAAAGGGCAAAATCTTTCAGGCAGTAATCCCTAGCAAGAACCAAAATTTGTCCTCAGCCCTGGAAGAGCTGTGATTTACAAAATACCAGCTTCTTTGTAAGATGAGACCTTGATGCCGAAAAGAATTAGTGTTCCTTAGGTTTTGTAGCTCTCTAATTAAAGAGGAGTTTTAGACTTACCCCCCAGAGGTTTTAATATTGTTACTTTAATTTATAGCTGTTCTTTAATTTTAATAGTCAAATGAAAGTTTTAATTATAGTCAAGCAGGTCTTCATATGGAAAGATGGCACTGCTGACTCACCTTCCAGAGACCACGTGTTTTCAGTTATTTTCTGGGGGTGGAGGTAACCACACTGAATATTTTACCCATCCTGGTTCAAACAGCATACATTTGTCCAAGATCTCTCTAGACAAAGCTAGGACCGAGACCACATCTACAGAAATACACAGAATTAAGCTGCCATGTCAAATCAAGAGCCTTGATTTTAGCTGCTTTATACACCAAGCAGCCTGTCATAAGCTGTTACAAACAGAACACTTCATTATGTTAACAGATGGTCTGTGTACTAACAAGATATGAGGAGTACTGAAATGTTAAAAACAAATCTAGGGCTTCCCTGGTGGCGCAGTGGTTAAGAATCTGCCTGCCAAGGCAGGGGACAAGGGTTCGAGCCCAGGACGATCCCACATGCCACGCAGAAACTAAGCCCGTGCGCCACAACTACTGAGCCTGTGCTTTAGAGCCCACGAACCACAACTACTGAGCCCACGTGCCGCATCTACCGAAGCCCCGCGCTCTAGAGCCCGTGCTCAGCAACGAGAAGCCACCGCAATGAGAGAAGCCCGCGCACCGCAATGAAGAGTAGCCCCCACTCGCCGCAACTAGAGAAAGCCCGCGCGCAGCAACGAAGACCCAACACAGCCAAAAATAATAAATTAAAATAAATAAATATTTTAAAAATCTAAAACAAAAAAAACTAGGTCGAATACTTGGTAGCCAATTAAAAGATGTTATCTTTTGTTGTTTTTGTTCACTTTCTTTCAATAAACTTTATATTGTTTGTCACAACTAAGAAACTAACAAGGCTACGTTACTGTTAACTAAAGCAAGACTTCATTCCAATTTCACCTGTTTTTCCATTCAATGTCCTCTTTCTGTTTGAGAATTCAATCCAGGATTCCACATTGCGTTTAATCATCAAGTCTTCTTAGTCTCCTCTGGGCTGACAGTTTCTGCATCTTTCCATATTTTTTCATGAACTTGACAATTTCCAGTCGTGTCAGCCAGGAATTTTATACAATGTCCCTTCATTTGGGTTTGCGTGATGTTTTTCTCATTAGACTGAGGTTATGTTATGCATTTTGGGAAAGTGCCAAAGTTCCCTTCTCTTCATAACATGTCAGCAGGTACCTGATATCTACATGACATCACTGAGGATGTTACCCTCCATCACTTGGTTAAGGTGCTGTCTGCCAGGTTTCTCCACTATAATATTGCTGTTTTTCCCTTCCCTGTCCATACTCTATTCTTTGGAAGGAGTCACTAAATCTAGCCCAGTGTGGGTGGGAGCTGGGGAGGGATTAATCTTGCCCTCTTGCAATTCAGTTTTTTTTTTTTTTTTTTGCGGTACGTGGGCCTCTCACTGTTGTGGCCCCTCCCGTTGCGGAGCACAGGCTCCGGACGCGCAGGCCCAGCGGCCATGGCTCACGGGCCCAGCCGCTCCGCGGCGTGTGGGATCCTCCCAGACGGGGGCACGAACCCGCGTCCCCTGCATCGGCAGGCGGACTCTTAACCACTGCGCCACCAGGGAAGCCCAATCTTGCCCTCTTGGATGGAGAGTATCTAGATACATCACTTGGAATTATTCTGTAAGGAAGATGTGTCTCTTCTCCCCTACGATGTTATTATCTCTTCATGCCCAAAGCATGGTGACCAGGCAAATTTTCATTCAGAGAAAACTTCTTTTGAAACTCAACAGTTCATTAGAGAGCCATTATGATGAAAATCAATTATTGCCAGACACTGAATGCTCTGTTTTTAGGAAAATTTCACCTCGCCATCTAGGAGAAATGAGACATTTCACTGTCTAATTAACAGTGAACTTGAGGTGGAATAAGAAACAAAAGAGTAGGGAAAAAAGGAGTGAAGAGGGTGGAAAGGAGAAGAAAAAGGGTCAGGCCAGCTGAAGTGCCCACCCACTGGTATAATGAGTTATTCCCTGCCACGTATGCCCACTCAGCGGGAGGGAATTCCTCCCAGGTCACTAGCTGTTCAGGTCAACTTACCTAGAGACAGGTTTTTGCCTGGTTATTAGTCCACTAATCAACAGCCATTACGCCTTATGCATTTGATGCAAATGTATGCATCTCTGACTTGTAACAAAAACGGTTTTACTTGGGTGTCAGTCTACCCAGTCTACCACTATGGATAAACTCTACCTGAAATGATTAAGTGGTTTAAATAATTATAATCAACTACACGTATTATCATGGATGCACAGGTTTAGCTTTGTTCACCAAGCCCTTTCATTGACTGGGAAAATGTTTTCTGATATATGACAGGTCAACATCTTGGTTCTCTTGTCTAGATTCCTTTTATTTCCTCTTTCTCATTTTGTTGTTTTTGCTGTTCTCCCTTTCTTATGTATTTTTCCAGGGGATTTTACAGATTTCTTAATAGATTTTTCACCAGAGCTTTACTATCCTGGGGAACCTCTCTGCAAATCCTGTTTTCTTTTACCCCTTTGTACCCCCATGGAAGACATGGGTTACTTGCCTTTAGAACTCTGCTGACTTTTGGCACCTGCAGAGTTACACACACACACCCAGCCTCCACCCCCCTCCCCCGTGTGGGAAGTGGTTCTAGACTTCCCTTTTAAACTAGCAGGTGCCGTGGTCAGAGGAAATCCTGTCATCTGGTGAGGGAAAGACTAGTGACTTGGCTGCATCCCACCTGGTGAACCATCTGGCTGAAAAGGCAACAAATCAGTCTCTGGGAGGATGCCTGGTTTTGTCCCTTTAAAGCATCCCTACGTGGCCCACGTTATAGGATCCAAGGAGCCACAACACCCAACGTTTATGGTCAGCAGTGTGATAATTATGAAGACTTTGATTCTATTAGATCAGAATACATCTCCATCCTCCCAACATGGAAAGTGGCAAAGAAGTTGATTGACTATTCACAGTCAGGGCCAAGTAAGTAGCGAGAGAAACAAACAAGGAGACAGAGCAAGGTAGAGGCTGCAGAGATAAGCTGCTGCCAGTGGATGATGCTCGCAATTGAAAACAATGTTTTAATTAATGAACAAGTTGTGGATCTAGATGCCAAAGTACAGGAAGTGCAGACCACATGATGAGCTGCACCATTCAGTAAACAAATCCAGACTGTGAGAAACTTTACAGGTCAAATACCCCAGGTACTTCAACAAAAAGAAACTGTAAGGAAAGGGAAGCACCAGAGGGGGGATCTGCAGATGAAAAGACACAAGTTTTAAAAAATGACTCAGACTCAATTTGCGTTAAGTTAGAGTATAGCACCTAGGGGTGCACACCCAAATGATAAAACCATAAGAAAATGAAAGCAAATTATTAGTATAAATGTACAGAAGGGGTTCATTTGGGGGTGCTGAGACTGGAATGGAGCCCAGGTAGGCTCCTGGGGTAGGTGGCCAAGTTCTATTTCTTGACCTGAGTTTCCATTAGAAGAGTTGGATGTTTGCCTCATAATAACGCATTAAACTCTATGTTTGTGGGGTGGGGTTTTGTAGTTTCCTTTTTTCAATTTTACAATAAAAGGTTAAAATGTCTCTAGTTACCAGTAATTATAACTTGGGAGGTTGCACATTTAAAAATCCCTATCTCTGCCTTCTCTTGAATAATTGGAAGACTTGGCAACACTGGATCCGTGTTTCCTTATGGTTAAGTGGCTTGAGCTAAGAAGGGGCTGCTTCCTCTCTCGACAGAGCTTGACCTCTCCAGTTATTTATGTGACCTGTGCTGGGCACCTGTAAACACATGAATCTGTGACCCCTGCGGTGGGGAAAACTAGCTCTTTCCTACACCTTTCACTGGCAAGATTCCTATACATTGTACATAAATTCAATAGAAAACGATTCAACTCACATTTCTCAAGCACGTACTCCACAGAGCTCCACGCCAGGATCTCTTCTGTCCCTCTCCAGCCCAGGAGTCTCCAATCTGGGGGAGGGAAATCGAGATTTAGGTAATTACCCTACTCCAGAGAGGGGTAGACTCTAAGTCTTCATAGAAAGTACCAGCAGAATGCAGTGGGGATTGCAGGAAGACAGAATCAAGGTGAGCGAGGATCTAGGGAGACTTCTTGGAGGATGTGAAAGGACTTGGGCCTTGGAAGGTAACTGAGATGAGGCTGGGGCATGGAGGGAAGAAAGAGTCTGATGGAAGGGAAAGTCTGAACCCAAGGACACGGCCGGAGGTTGTAGAGCAATGTTTGGATTAGATTCCCAGTGCTGGTGAGTGATGGATGTGACTGGTGAGTCACAAGATACAGCTGACTTGTCAAGTTACTTGAATGATAATGATGCCATTGACCAAGTGGGGAGGACAAGTTCTGTAGACAGGATGACTTTAAGCGATGATCACGTGGAGATGTCTAGCCAGATGGAGCCCGAGAGAGAGTCAGATGGAATCCAAAGGAATCCTAGAGTCATCAGGTTAAAGAAACTTACTAGGTAAAGCCATGGGGAAAGGAAGAGCATAGACAAGGAAGAATGCAGACGAGGAAGAGTGTAAGCTCAAGGTTGGCTCATTGCACAAACCAATATTTAAGGGATAGTAGAAGAAGTACAGCCAGAGAAAAAAATGAGTGAAGAGAAGCAGGAGAATTTAGGACCAGGGGAGACACTGGAATGACCATCCAAATAGTGACAGGTGGATGAGAGATGAAATTTTCCAGGATGAGGGAGGACAGACCTTGTCTACTTGGCCATTTAGATTAAAAAAAAAGGGAAAGGCTATTTGGACATCCATGAGAAGTAGCCATTTATTTTTCCTAACTAAGCAATGTCATTTATTCTCATGCCGATTTTCTTTAAATTTAAAAATAACTGTGTTGACAGGTTTGTTGCGTCTTTACATTTCCTAAGTTGATATTTTTGATTAATTTCAATGAAGCATCTTCTACATTCTATGTCAATAGAGGTGTAAAGTCCTCAAGAAGAGTTGAGAAGAGATGACCAGTAGCCATCATTTTCTTTTTTTTTAATTGAAGTATAGTTGATTTACAATGTTGTATATGCCATCATTTTATATCTCCACCATAAAGATGGTACCTGTAACATAATCAACCTCGAGAGCATAGATTGTAGTAAAATGTAGTAAAATAATTAGGCAGTGATGAGTTATGAGTATCTATGACCTTTACTTTTAATATAATTTATTTTGTTGTACGTTTATATCATTTAATTTTTAATAGTGGCTGTGTTTAGCAAGCAGCTCTCAAGTTTCTAAAAAAATTTTAACATCTGGAATGGCTCACAAAAAACTGGTAACTAGCTACCTCGGGAACATGGGCTGGAGGTTCGGAGAACTTTTTCGTTCACTCTATTCTATACTGTGTGATTTATTTTAAATAAACAGATGTGTATTACTGTATAATAATTTTTTTAAGTTTAAGAATACCATATTAAATACCAGTTGTGTAACGAGAGGAGAGTTAAAAATATATATTTGCTTTCACGTATACGTTGGAGGCTAAGCAAGAAACTAGAAAAGAGAGCAAGGGAAATCTGTTGAAAGGGAATATACTTCTCATATTGTTTTAATATTTGAACCAGATAAATGTGTTCTCTGTTCAAACAATTTTAATAATTAAAAATACTTTTAGCAGTGGGGGAGGGATGGCTTGGGAGTTTGGGATTAGCAGATGCAAACTATTACATAGAGAATGGATAAACAACAAGGACGAACTGTATAGCACAGAGAACTGTATTCAATATCCTGTGATAAACCATAATGGAAAAGAATAAGAAACAGAATGTATACATATGCATAACTGACTTACTTTGCTGTACAGTAGAAATTAACACAACATTGTAAATCAACTATACTTCAATGAAATAAATTTTAAAAATAAAAACTACAAATAAAAATACTTTTAAAAGGTCAACCTCGGGCTTCCCTGGTGGCACAGTGGTTAAGAGTCCGCCTGCCCATGCAGGGGATGTGGGTTCATGCCCCGGTCCGGGAAGATCCCGCATGCCGCGGACCGGCTGGGCCCGTGAGCCATGGCCGCTGAGCCTGCGCGTCCGGAGCCTGTGCTCCGCAACGCGAGAGGCCACAACAGTGAGAGGCCCACGTACTGGGAAAAAAAAAAAAAAAAAAAAAGTCAACTTCTATCCCCCATGTCCCCCAAATGGGAGAAAATTTGTACTGTTTATGATTACATACTGGAGACTCTGCCTCTCCTGAGGACATGCTCCCACTGAAAGCAGAGACTTTTTCCTGGTTTCCATGACAAATATGTGGCCAGGGCATCTTGAAAATGAACCTGGGAGTGACTCACTGTCCAGATAGGCAGCTGCATCAACACCGGCCTCACGACTCAGATAGGTAGGGTGCCACAGCTATAAGCAAACAGCAGTATTCAGGTGAAGACATTTTTTCCAGGTAGAAAGTGGAAGAGGGCCAGACATTCTTGAAGCTCTATCCATCCATTATTCCTCTCATACTAGTGTTGGAAATGAGTGTTTGACTAATCAACAGGTGATGTTTGTTCAAGGACTGCTGGAAGGCAGGCACCTGACCGAATTCAAAGCCCAAATTCTGAAGCCACTTCCTGGTTCTCAAAGAGCAGAAACTTCTTCCCGCGGCGCAGAAGCAGAAGTGCTGAAGGCCGCGCCCAATGATTCCAGCGGTGCACAGTTTTCCTTTGTCACGCCAACGTCTGTTGTCCATCAGGAGCCCGAAAAGCATCTGCCTCTCCCGTCCTTCTACAAGCCCTTGCTGGAGCCACTAATGACGAGCAATTTCTCTTCCAATCATGGGAACTCCATGAGATGTGCGGTTGATCAAAATTAATGTTAAAGATCTAGTTTGAATTGAATGGGAATGCGATTTACACATATGCCTCTGTATTCTTTTGAAAAAGCACAGCCGTGACACGTGAGAGTGTTGATTGCAAACAAGCCCTAAGATGACTCTTAAAGATGAAATGACAGCACAGGCCTCCATCAGCCGTATCTTTTTTTTTTAAGATTATTTTACTTTTTAAAATTTATTTATTTTTGGCCGCTCCTGCGGCATGTGGGATCTTAGTTCCCCGACCAGGGATTAAATCCACATCCTCTGCATTGGAATCGCGGAGTCCCAGCCACTGGACCGCCAGGGAAGTCCAGCCATATCTTTTTTTCTTTTTTTTTTTTTAATTTTTATTTTAAGGAGTTCCCTGATGGTGTAGTGGTTAGGATTCGGTGCTTTCACTGCAGAGGCCCGGGTTCAGTCCCTGGTCGGGGAACTGAGATTCCACAAGCCGTGCGGTGCAACCCCCAAAGAATTTTCTAAAATACCATATTGGAGTATAGTTGATTTACATGCATCAGCCGTATGTTGACAGGGCCTTTGAAAAGATTCCCTATAACATGACATCTCTACAATGTTGAGTCTCGTCAAGCAGAACAAGCCCACAGGCCTACATAAATGAGTTGCTTTTATTTTCCATATTGTTGGCGTATAAGTTTCGAAATGGCATTCATTGGTTTAGACGTCTAAGGTGGAACACATAAAAATCATGTTCACGTTAGAAGGAATGACAGAGTAAGAGATTTGCCTTTTTGCTGACATCATAGATAGCACGGGTTCGGACAAGCATCACCCATAAATGCTGAAACCACGTGGTAAAAGTTTGATGAGATACAGGAGACCTGAGTCTCAAAGTATCTCCCCACAGGTTATTAATGACAAAGGGAAAACGCTAGTTTCCCAGCAGAGAAAGCTGGTGGCAACCCTGGGAACAAGCGGTCCCTCGTCACCATCAGCGATGGCACAACTGGACGTCACGTGCCTCTCCTGTGAAACACCGAGGACACGACATCCCTCACCGGGCGCTCCTACCAAAATGATCGGATTCTACCCGTGAAAAAACAGGAGGCAAACCCAACTGAGAGAAAGTTGACAAACCAGCTGGTCTGTATTCTTCCGAAATGTGAGAGACAAAGAACAGCTGAAGGATGGTTTCAGATTAAAGAGGCACAAGAACTAAATGCCTCTCGTGAGCCTGCACTGGATCCCGGTGAGGAGGAAAAAAAAGGCTGGCAAAGACATTAACGGAGCAACTGGCAAAATTCAAATCTGGGCTTCAGCTTCGATGATAATAGCAGTACACTGGATGGTCCATTTCCTGAATTCAGTCTTGGTACTGTGGTTCTGTAGGAGAATGTCCTTATTATAAAAGCCACCATGTATTGAACACCTTTAACGTACGAGGTGCACGTATTTCTTTCAGCCCTCAGGAGAAGCCCACACGTTGGGACCATTCCCCTTCCCCACTTTGCAGAGGAGAAAAGAGAAGCTCAGAGCAGTTATGAAGCATATGCAAGGCTGCACAGCTAATAGGGAGCTGACCAGGAACAAGAGACAAGTCCAGTGGTGATGGCATGGAAGACTGTATCTTGTGTCTATTAGCACCTGGGAGGCTGGACAACGGAATGGAAAACAGAGGCTCTTGGAGGAGTGTCAGAACTGGGGTGTACAGGGCGACTTGGGAAGGGCCTGGGGAGGTGAGAATTTTAAATCAATGCCAAGTGATTGACGAGTAGTGGGGGCTAGACTGAGAAAAGGCAGGAAACGAGGCCATGAGGAGGCAGGAGGCTGGGGGATGGATGTCTTGATAAATGTGCCTCTGACTCACACTGAGAAAACATCTTACATCACAGGCTGGTTAAACACACATACACACTCTCACATAAATAACTGAAACAAAGTTTGATTAAACAGTAACCTACCTTTACCATGCAGGACAGCCTGGTCCTTCCCGTTCTGTTGCTCTTTAGTGATTTGTTTTGGCTTGTTCATTTTTTTTGCTTTGCTTTGTTTTCCATGCTGGCAAGAATCAACTAAACTGATTTCCTGAAACTGGAAGGGGACAGGGTGGCTGTGGTTTGAAAACCAGGCTCTAGGGTGTGGCCCAAGCTTGAGGGGGCGCTGGATTGGGGGAGTCAAGGTTAGAATGGCAGTCAGCTCTCTAGTTTGGAGACCACCCTTTCGCCTTTCTTTCCTCAGCTAAGCCTAAGCCCCTCACAGCTCTGTTTGCCTGGTCCTGTGATCCAAAGCCTTAACCACGCCTGCACCCTAATGAAGCCCTAATTGGAAACACCTGTAGTACCAAGCATGGCAGCAAGGCCCCAAGTCACAACTGGCCTTGGTCAAGCCAAATACCTGAGAAATTCTAAACATACATAGACATCAACATACATAGGCGTCAGCTTCCAGGAGAAGAGGAAAGAAAATACATCATAGCTGTTTCAAGGGGATACGGTCAAAAGCGTTGCCTTCCTTGGGGCAGGCAGTCCTTAATGTCTGGGTTAGCGTCAATTGACCTCACCTCTTTCCGATCTGAATAATTAATTCTTTGCTACTTGGGTTGAGGACCTAAACAGATGGACTTTTTCGTATCCATCTCTCCTGACGGGAAACTTCATAACCTATTTCAGAAAAGCAGGCCTGAGTAGATGAAGGTTCAAAACATTAGTTGCCAATATGTTTGTTCTTGGTACATATATGTATTCACGCATCTCTGTGATAACATGGGGCTTTTAAAGAGAAAGTCAGTGGAATCTTTGAGGAATACTTTAGGCATATCTGTTTGGCTTCAAGAATTTATGTTTGGATATAAGAACTCACGGTGCTTTTGTCTTCCTAGCTGAAGTTAAACAATAATTTTTGAAATGATAACGTCAGGGTTACATATTACAATCCTTTCTTCAAATAACCCAGTTTATATTCTTTTTTTTTTTTTTATATTCTTTTTACTTTGTTGTTTTCTTTTTAATTTTCATGACTGGCCTCTCCAATTACTTCTACTACTATATTTACTTATTTTCCCAGATGGTATTTTGCATTTGCCTGGTGGACATTTCCAATTACTGTACCAGAACAATTGTTTTATCCTATGACCACCTGTGTTCCTCACCTCTGTCATCATAGTAAACATACAACCAATCCCAAACCTTTGATGTTCCCTCCATTCCATTCCCCTTGGTCCGCACTCACTCACAGCTCCTAGAAGTTTCTTCTTAGGACTCCTTATATCATGGAGTAAGTTTCTGATAAATATGAAAAAACTGCAATTATCCTCTCTCCTCCCACAAACCCACTTCTTCAGTAAAATGTCTCTGCCCACAGAGCTGATCACCAGTTTACCACTTCAACCATTGTGGTGTAACTAGATCCATGGGTCATGATTCCTAGTGGGTTAGATGGTGGCCCCCCAAGAGCTCTATCCCCGTCAAATCCCTGGAACTTGTGAATATTGACTTACTTGGAAAAGGAGTTTTTGCATATTTAAGGATCTTGTGATGAAACCATCCTGGATTGCCTGAGTGGGCCCTAAATCCAATGGCAAGTGTCCTTAGAAGAGAAAAGAAGAGGAAAAGACACGGAGAAACTCATACATGATTGAAGACTAGCTTTTTTTTTTTTTTTTTTTTTGCGGTACGCGGGCCTCTCACTGTTGTGGCCTCTCCCGTTGCGGAGCACAGGCTCTGGACGCGCAGGCTCAGCGGCCATGGTTCACGGGCCCAGCCGCTCCGCGGCATGTGGGATCTTCCCAGACCGGGACACGAACCCGTGTCCCCTGCATCGGCAGGCGGACTCTCAACCACTGCGCCACCAGGGAAGCCCTGAAGACTAGCTTTTAAAGTACAAACTCTAGGATAAGGCACTGCAAACCTCACAGATCCCACCCAAAAAAAAAAAAAAAAAAAAAGTCATTTTAACCATTTCAAATATATTAACCCTCTGTCCACACCAGTATAAAAATTGGAAGCAAATCAACATGAAAAGTGTTTCCAATATGGAGGTGTGACAGCCTGTCTTGTTGAAATGTAGACCAATGAAAGTCTGATTTATTACCTGCTCATACTCAGTTAATGTCACATGGATAATCTGCTTTGTCGATGACAAGTATGGGTAGCCACTTCTTTGCCCTACCCTCCAGGTAGCTTCATTCCGAACAGGAAGAATCTACAAACTGTCGTAAGTGCGCTAAGGGATTTTACTTCTGATAGCTCCTAGTTGCCAAAGAGCAGTTAATAAACTCCTTAGCCAAGCAGGAGGGCCCTTTACAATCTGCTTGCTGTGGATGTCCCAGCCCAAAGTATTACCTGGCAAACATGGAGCTCGGTGAATTTTTTGGGTAAACGAACCGATCTATGGCTCATGCTGTATGTGGCTGTTCGCTCACACGGGTCTGCCTCTCCCATCAGGCCCGGCTCTGATTCCAATTCCTATCCCCAGCAGCTAGGAAAGAGCTGGGTACACAGGAGATGCTCAATACATGTTTGCTGAATAAATAATGATTTTTTTCCACCCTCCATGCAAGCCATGACATTTGGTTGAAATAAATGGATGACAGTCGATATATATAATATTATGTATATATAAATAGTATATATATTTAATTTTATGAAATATTTTTGTTTCTAGATTGGGAAAACACTATCACAAGGTCTCTGTGTAGCCAAAGGGTATCCAAAGGGTATCAGCCACTTACAGAGCTCAGTATGGTAATGAGGAAAGGCATAATTTCCTGTGGCTTGACAATAATGGGACAGGAATAGCTCCAACTGCTTTGAATAGATCATGAACGTAACCTGTCCCTCTCTGTTGAGGCTCAAAGCTCTGGAGTCCTACTAAACAGAAGTGACCCAGCCGTCCGTCAGCCAGGTGCTAGGCTTACAGATATCCTCACGTGGTCGCCATTTTGCTACATTCTCTGCGGATTTCAAAATTTGAATGACTGTTTTTGCCTCTGACAATCTTAGTCAAATTGGAGAAGGAAGGTTGACAGAGGAAGGGTAAGGATTTAGCAATAAGAAATGTTTCTCTGGACAGACATAAGAAACAAACTATGGTTACCAAAGGAGAAAGCTGGGGGGAAGGGAGGGGATAAATTAGGAGTCTGGGATGAACAGATGCACACTACTATATATAAAATAGATAACCAACAAGAACCTACTGTATAGCACAGGGAATTCTACTCAATATTTTGTAATAATCTATAAGGGAAAAGAATCTGAAAAAGAATGGATATATATGTATATATAACCGAATCGCTTTGCTGTACACCTGAAACCAACACAACATTGTAAATCAACTATACTTCAATAAAATAAAGTTCAAAAAAAAAAGAGAAGTGTTTCTCTGGAAATCCAGCGTCTCAATGATAAAATCCTAGAAAAAGATAGATTTTAAAATAATACCCAGGCAGTCCATTCCTAAGTCTTGGGCATTCCTCATAAAGGACTGTCAAAAGATAAGAGGCAGGAGTTATTATGCCCAATCTTTCTATGCTGATAAAATTTTTGATTGTGATGCAAAGAATCAGGTGGTTTCCATCAAATGTCACTCACCGTTGAGTTTTCGAAGAGATTTGAATGGAATCATTATAGAGACATTTGGAAAAAAGTCCACACCAAAGCAGAGCAGAGATCTTCGCACTCATTTGAAAATACAAAGCCCTTAGGTTTGACATTCACCCTAAAAATGGAAAAGAATAACTTCTTAGCATTTTCCACTCAAGTTTAGATGAAAAGGGCATCTTAAGCCAAGGGAAGACACGCAAGGGCAGGGACTACACACTTTTTTTTTTTTTTTCGGTACTTGGGCCTCTCACCGCTGCGGCCTCTCCCGCTGCGGAGCACAGGCTCCGGACGCACAGGCCCAGCGGCCACGGCTCAGACCCAGCCGCTCCGCGGCATGTGGGATCTTCCCGGACCGGGGCACGAACCCGTGTCCCCTGCATCGGCAGGTGGACTCTCAACCACTGCGCCACCAGGGAAGCCCAGGGACTACATTTTATTTACGACTCTCTCTGTGGCAAATAAAATACCTGGCATGTACTGGGCAGGCAATAAACACCCGTGGAGTGAACGAATGACCCAGTGCTCTGGCTTATTAATATGCAGTTGACTGTAAGCGTTGATTCAAAATCAACACATCAAGGATGGTGGCAAATTAGCATTCAAAGCTCTTTAAATATATCTGTAAAAGAATTCTTAAATTTCACAAATGGAGATTCCATATTACCTGTGAATTTCCTTTTACTATATTTAGGTGGATATTAGCAATAAGTATGGAGAAGAATGTCCCTGTATAGTCTCCTTGATTAAAATATATATATATATTAAATATATATATTTTAAAAATTGTGCTATCATGATATTCACATACTCAAAAGTATGTTCAAAAACATGTTAAATGAGGTCCCCATCAATTAAGAGGGGAAGAGAGTCTGTTGAAGCTCTAGTATTGGTCCACTACTATGCAAGGCATACTATTGGATGTAGAAGAAAAAATACACAAATGTGGGGCTTCCCTGGTAGCGCAGTGGTTGAGAGTCCGCCTGCCGATGCAGGGGACACGGGTTCGTGCCCCGGTCCGGGAAGATCCCACATGCCACAGAGTGGCTAGGCTCGTGAGCCATGGTAAATATAGGTCTTAGAAACGTTATCTTCTTCTTAGCTTATTTCATGGCACATCTGTGTCTTAAATTTCTAATTTAGGCCCTTCTCCTTACGTGCAAATAAAATATAGTTGAACTTCAAATTGATGTTTCATTCTCTTAGATTGGTGTGTAAGCCACTCTCAAAAAGTGTGAAGCGCTTTCAATGCTATGAAACAATGTTTTCAGTTTGCATTATTGAACTAAGAAAAGGCTCAAGATTTTTCTTTTTCTTTTTTTTGGCCATAATGTTGTTTCTAAAACGTGCTGCTCTTTCTAGTAAGCACAAAATTGGCCCCATATGTTTAGAAAGAATAGAAAATTATTTCATTTTGTGTCTTGAGGTGTTAAGATGCTTCTTTAGGGAAATAAAGAGATCTTCCCGGTGTATTTCAAGGAGATATTATCTAACTCACAGGACTGTGGGAGGGGATGCAATGATTATCAGGGGTGGAAGAGACCCTGCACCGGGGAGGGTTTGTTAAGACTTCGTATGCCTCCCCCCAGCTCCCCCATATACACAATCCTCAGAGATACAGCCCCAAAGCTATGCTGCTCTCCTGGAAGAATAAAGTAGCTTGAAAATTCCATCCATCGGAAGACTGAAAAGTGTGGCTGTGATGGTTGAGGAATTTGTGAGGTTTAGAAATGAAAAGACTGTCCCAAACAAGCCTCTTTTACTTCCTCTCTTTTTGCTTTATTCTTCCTGCTCAATTCAAAGTTTGCTTAAGTCCCAGCCCAGACCGGACTGTATGACCTTCGGCTTGAACATAAGCTCCCTTGGCCTGTTTCCTCCTGGGGGTTTGCGGGGGGAGAGGGTCGAAGATGCGGTGGCTAGGGTCTCCTGCAATTGGAAGGATCCCTCATTCTAACGGTGACCCTCAGGTCCCCTTCGTGCTTGTGAAAAACATTGTCCACTCGAAACTCCTCAATAGCAGAGGTATAAATCCCCATACTGATTCATAAATACTCCAGCCATCTGGGAAGACCCTCTCTTGGGAAGAAAAAAGAACTCTCTTCCCCCATCAAAGAAAAAAAAAGCAGCCTCTCCTCCCCACTCCCACCCTGCATCCGTGTCCAGGTGCAGCAGCGAGGTGTATACAACGTGATACATGCAGAAGCTTGTCAATTTCCCCATACCACACACCAAGCGCCAATCCTTACCAGATTTTTCATTTTCTTTCTTTTTTTGGGGGGGGCTACGTTTGAGCTTTGTCCTCCCAGGAGAAAGGTCTTCTCTCCCATCACTTGATTTCATGATTCACCCCTTTCTCCTTAACGCTCACTTTTATTTAAAAACTGAGGAACAGTCGAGTTGTGTGCATTCCTTACAATCTGATTTCATCTCTGCATTGTTTGAAAAATGCACAGAGCAAACAGCTACGTGGGCTTGGTTTATCTGTGTGCCATGGACATTTTCATTTCGCCCACACCCTTCCTTACAGGCAGGAGGAGAAAGTGCAGGGCTGGAGGGCCAGGCTCCACCTTGAGAAGGCTCCCAGACCTCTGTGTGCTCACCGCTCTTTTCTCGATGAATCCAGCAGGCAGAGGCCTCTCAGGTTTGGCAGTTGCCTGCACACATCCCCTTTCCTTGCAATGCAGAGTCTTCTAGGTGATGGTCTGGTTGATTGTCTAAACCACAGATAAATGGTTTCCTGTGCATTTCTCAAAATAAGTGTGGAGCCAAGGAGATGAAATCAACCGGCTTAACAATCATCAGCAATTTGCCCTCCACCCTCTCCTTAAAATTGGATATTTTTGCAAGTCAGTTGTGGGGGCGGGGGGCGTGACGGCAGACGAGTTTAATATTTGCATTGTAAATCTTAGCTAGCTTTGCTGAGCTATTAGATCAACTGTCACTAAATGCTTTTTCCACTTAGTAAAATTAACTTATTCTTGAAAAATTTGCACCCTTCCTTATAGGAGGGAAGAATCCATTAAAGACATTTGTTAAGACATCACTTTTCCTTAAAAAACTCGGTACTCTTATTTCCCTCTTTCTGCACATTAAACGCCCCCCAAAACAAGGGCTTGGCTTTTACCCACCACTTAAAATAGGCATTTCAAATGATTGAGAAGTTATCAAGGACTCAACGAAGGTAAGGCCTGACTGTAGGTGAGCCAATTAAATCCTATCAGATTTAAACAGCACAAATTCCATTCTTGTCCGGCTGGTGTCCTTTAAATCTGAAGACAGTTTTCAGTATCCAAGTTGAGAATTAAGTCATATTCATTAACCGGTAAGTGCACTTATAAAAGCCATCTTAAATATTGAATTGGAACCAGCCGTTAGACAAAGAGGAAGCACGTATCTTCAATCCTTTTATAAAGCAGCTGTTAAAAATGTCATTTTCTCCTTATCTGACAGGACTGATAATTGTCTAAATAACTCAAGTTTGACACCTGAAAGTGTGCTGTGACTTACCACCACCTTCATTTTCTTGATCAGATACAATAAATTCAGTGTCGGCTTAACAAATAACAGACCCTTCAACAGTTAAGCACTGCAAATGTTTCTATCAAAGTTCGCGTTCAACGCTAGATACTAGGAATTCAATGACCCTAAGAAAATGATCTAATTACCTAGTGTAGACGAGCTATTTCACATACCTGGATGAAAAACCCATTTCTGTGTCGTTTTGCCCAAATGACCAGGTGTTTGTCATCTATCGCTCCCCAGGGCTCCCACTTGACCCTTTTGCAAAGGTTTCATCTGAATGAGCCGCTCCTTTCAGAGACCGTACCGTCACACCAGCCAGGTTTTAAAACTTTTTATTTGCATATTAAAAAAATTGTGCATTCCAATAATTAAAATCATTTGAACAACAACAAAAAAAAATGGCACTGATTAAACTGCATTTTACAGCCCGCAGGACACCCTGGACCAGCTTGCTCTTTACTCTAGATTTCACTGTCGTCCCACCCAGCCTCCTTCACCAACATGCAAATTCTTTTCCTTCCCTGCCAGCCAGACAGGCGGATGGGAAGCAGGCGCGGCCTTCGTTGTCAGTAGTTCTCCATTCTTTGATGTGAAAAAGGGCAGCACAGTCATTTAAACTTGATCCAACCTCTTTGCATCTTACAAAGTTAAACAGCTAAAAGAAGTAAAATAAGAAGGCAATGCTCGTGGAATGTACAGTGCATATTGGCGGCGCACGCCTCATTACGACTCGCCTGCTTGCTTCTCCTGTTCAATCGCTGCGACCGGAAAAGAAAAAGACAAAAAAAAAAGATGGAGGGGGCTGGAGATGCGAATTCAGTATAGCCGAGCATAGGATTTCAGTACTTTCGTTTAAAGACATCTCTCCTCATCAGACAAATTTCTACAAGCACAAATAGGCATTCCACCATGAAATATTTATGTGATATACATTTGAACAGAGAAAAGGATAAAAGCATTTGCATATTAATATGGTATATTAAACGCTCAATGATTAGATTATTAAAACCCCGCGTTCGTTGGCTGCAAGGCAATTTTCAATTAACCTTTCCATGCCGCGTGAATCACAAAACTGTCAGCTCCTCCCCCGCACTTCGTGCACCCACCCCAATTCTCCCAGCCCCTCCCATCCTCTCCGACCCACCCCGCCACTCCCGCTCGGCCTTTTCTAAAGAAGGGGGGTGGGAGGGAGGCTTACTTTCTTGTGAAGGCAGTGGATTTTTCTCTTTCGTTTCTGTTTTCTTCAGTTTCGACTTATCGAATTTCTCAATCTCAGCCATATCGGGTTTGTCAGACATGGCTGCAGAGGAAGCTGCAGGTACAAAGCCAAGAGCGAGATTGAGGGCGGGCCACCTACCCTCGTCTCTCCCGACTCAGAAACGCGCCTCTGCCCTCCTGTCTCCTGCCGGAAAACCCACTTTGCCACCTTCCGCTTTCACTCAGGGCTAAAGATCATCCTCTTTCTACAGGAGAAAGAGAGAGCCCCCCCCTCCCCGCCTTTAGTATTTCAAAACGCGGAGGGTCAAATTGGGAAGATCGCCCACACAAGGAGGCCGAATCTTTCAAAACAGTGAAATTAACCACTGTGGGTTTGTTACTTGCAGTGTTTCAACATTAGAGAAAAGTGAAACCATTTCAAGCTTAAGGGGAATAAAATCGACTTAAGAGTTCTTAAAATGAAGCCAAGGCTGCACAAAATGTTTCCGTTTTCTATACGTGGCCTCTTCCCCAAAGATGCGAGCCGTCCTGCTTTCTTCTCTGCTCACAAAGGCGGCAGCTGCTGCCGGGCGCCACCGACCACCGCCCTACCCGCTTCCTTCCTTTCGCTCAACAATGGAGCCAGCCGCACACAAAGCTGTCCCCACACCCTCTAGATCAACGCTGATCTGCATTTAGGAGCGACTCCGCAGCTCTGCACACATCCCCCTGCAAGAAGGGCGTTTTAAACATTTCATAATACAGCCCAGCCGTCTTAAACCTAAACAGATACAGCCCACGAAGCCATCGGAGGCGAGAGAAAAAATGTGACTGTGAAGCTCCGGGCCTTGGTGGGTGTGAGCCGGAACAAAGGATCTTTCTGTTCCTGATTCATCATCGCCTAAGAAGCGATGCAGAATGCTTTTCTTTGGGCGGGGGGGAGGAAAGAAAAAAAAATGTTCCCTTCGAAGCTGCCATAGCAAAACGCGAAATTTTTAAATATTTAAAAAACAAAAAATCACCGAGTTCCCGACCCCGTTACCCAGCATCTGGAAGGGTCCAGCACCCCCAAGCTCCCCAGGGGCCGCCTTTCCCAGGAGGACCACTCTTGCTCGGCTTCACGGATGCGGGCGCGGGGCGGGAAGGGGAGCAAAGGGCAGGAGGCAGGGGCCCCCGGGCTCACCGGAGCGAGTTACGAGCGAACGAGGTCCGACCTGCGCAGTGGTCGCCGCCGAGTGTCGGGCAGGGCCCGGCGGGCGCCGCTATATGCGCGCTCCTATGTAAATGAGGTGACGTCACCGCCGGCGCGCTTAACTCCTTCGCGCCGCGTCTCCGGAACGGCGTCCGGGGCCTGCCTGGCGTTGGGGGCCCACACCCTGTGTCCACCCACGCACCTAACCGCAGCGAGGGCGGAAAAATAAAACGCGCAAAGCCCACCCTGCAACACTTCCTTCATAGTACATTCCCCCAGCCCCTTATGTCTGTTCTGTCATCATGGATTTTTGCAGCAGCCGCGCAAACCTGTTCTTGGGGACCGGAGCGTGATAACTAAGGGCCTGGGTGGTACCTAGGGGGGACTGGCATTCCTTTACTGCGAAGCTGCCTTTGTCCGTTGCAGACATCCCCAAGCCAGGGTGCGGTGTCCCTCGCCCCAGGGCCTCGCCCACTGCAGCGGTGCGATTCCCGTGATTTCAGCTTTCAGGCCAGTGGAAGCCCTACGCCCCACCCCGGCCTTCTTTGTCTTCTCGCTGGCATTCTCCTAGACTTGGGTGGGAAGTAAAGCACCCTTAAGTGATTAAAAAAAAAAAGTTTTCTCACTGTAACATGCATATTTTTTAAAATGCTGTAAGTTTGGTTAGCACCCAAATCAAATAACCGGAATATTTGCGGGTTGGCGGTGAATTTACCGGGAGTTTATAGAGTACATCGCCTGCCTCTTAGGAAAATAAGTCAAGTTCAAGCTCTGCTATTGACTTGCTGCCGGACAAGGAAGAAGTTCTTTTACTTTCCTGTTCCTGATTTTCCTAAATTACAAAAGTGATTGCCAAGGAGGCCCAGGTGGAAGGCCAGAGACTGCACTCCCATTATCTCTAAAATCTGAAGATTCAATTTAAAAATCGAACTCCGTATTTTGAAAGGCGTCTTTCGAGCAGGATTCCATTTTGAAGTGCGTTTCTGAGTTACATCCGGAAATATGGGAGCTCTAGGTAGAGAGGAGTTTTCAAAATGGCACCTGACTCTGAATACTAGGGACCCCTCCCCTTGGGCTGAAATCAGTTACAAATACCATGGGGGGAGGAGAGGGGAGCTGCACATGGCCTGTGAAGGGAAAAAGAGCCAGGTTGTGAGAGTTTTCACATAAAGCAGTATGCACAAAACTCCTTCCCCCTCCCTGCGTCCTCAGAAAATGTTTCCAGAAACCCCTTGCTAATCTTGTTTATGGCCGAGGCTTTTGTCTCACTGGGGGTTGGAGTCAATTGTTATATAGACCCATGAAAGCCACTGCAGGAGCACCTCCGACTTCCCCATTTCTGCGTCCACTAGACTTCCTTCTTCCTGGGGAAGGAGGGGTACAGGGTGGGCAGGGGCAGGTGACCGTCTGGTTCCCCAGTTCACACTCTGCTGGGTCGCTGTCATTCTGCTCCCGAATGAGGGCACTGGACTTTTTCATGCAGGCACAGTATGTCATCTCTCTGGTTACACGTTCCCCTGACCCTCCCCTAGTTGACTGGCCCAAGAGTCCACTTCATCGTGGAAGCTCAGGAAGGAGCGTGCAGGGTGGATTTTTGGCCCTTTGCCGCCGTCAGGTGCTTCGTGCCGACACCATTTCTGTTGGGTTCTGGGAGTCCATTTCCCCTCACCCAGCTGCTGTCAAGAATCACTTCTCTCCTCCCCGAGTGTCCGGATGACACAGGTACGACACTAAGGCTCCCTGCTTCTCCCCAAGGCCTTCTCCTCAGGCCTTGCAGCGCAATGTCTCCGAAGGCAGTGGCGGAGTAGAAATTTGTAAACCCTGGACCATTTTTCTAGTTAGGCAACAAGCAGCCTTCCTTCTGCCTGTCTCTTTAGAAATGGATAGAGAGGAAGGGAAAGAGAAGGAAGCAACTCCCTGAAAGGAAGAGTGGCTGCCATGTTAGGCTTGACTTGTGGACTTTCCGGGGGTTCTAGGAAGAATGGAACGGGCAGCGGGAGGCAGATGGCAGCAAATGCGAACTCAAGGAATATTCCCGGGAGTTGTGTGACCCTGGCCTGTGAATTAATTTTTCTGTGTATTTTCTCATCTGTGAAATGGGATCATTCAGTACTTAACCTTCCACGGTTGCTGGGAGGCTGAAATGCTTCAGACAGTGTGTGACAGTGTTGTTACTGTTTTGCTTTGTATTATTATTTAGGATGGAGGGTTGAGGAAAAAATCCTCAGTGTTTGGAATTAATTGCACATTTTAGATGTTTTTCTATTAGTTCTTTCTCTTTTAAAGTACCAGTTTACTGAGATTTTCATGAGATCTTTTGCTAATTTTTCAGCCAATAAAATTTCAGTCAGGCATTGTAATAGCGGCTTTATGTTTGTTTTCGCCTTTCATGACCAGGGCCTTTCCATGAGGAGAGGTTTACAGATACGGAAACTGAGGCTTAGAGATCCAGCATTGGGATAACTCAGCGAGTAGCCACTCTGTACTATTGACGCTGAGAAAATTCTTCACCTCCGGGGCGGCCCTGGGTCTGTACCTGAGACTCACCAGGAAGAGCGGGAGGCAGGCTGCCTTGTGTCTCACAATGCCTGGTACATAGTAGTTGCTCAGTTAGCAGTGAAGGATGGCATGGAACTGACTGGCTTCAGTGAGGAAGGTCCTTGCACCTGGCTCAGCCCCACTCTGCACCTGTGACTCTAGCCACCTTGCTTTCTTCTCTTCAGTCCTTCCAGTATTGATGCTTCAGACGTCAGAGATAATTCCTGCCTCCTGGAAGCTACCGTCTGTAATGGGTTAGCACGTGCTGGGTCACCAGTTCTCAATCCCAAGAAAAGACAGAGGCTTGGAGGGACAAAAGAACGGCGGCGTGTGCCCGGGGCTCAGGACTCTCCAGCGAAAGCTGACTAGACAGCCCACCTGAGCCAGGCCCTGTCTTCCTCTCCTCGGGAGGCCACAGACCCCGTGAAAACCGTGCCAAGAGAGCCTGCGCTGGAAGGTGGCCACGTCGAAGCCTGTGCCCAGTGGAACCAGGAAGCGGTGTCAGGGCACACTGTGTTTTATGTTGCTTTCCAGGGCGGGCCGGGGACAGATTTGTAGCTATTTCCAAAGCTGGGGAAACAGCCCTTGAAATCTGAGTGCAGGAAAATTCATCCTATTATTTTTAACCTATTACATTTTACGCAAGGCACTGGCCAGAGAAGAGGAGGGGCAACGGGGACTAAGCAAGGCTCCCGACTCTTTGCTTTCTCAGGCCCAGGTCCCTTCGTCCACTTTTCAGGGCCTCCTTCCATCTGCCCCCACCTGCCTCAAGCCACTTTCCCGTGACCCTGCAAGCTCCATCTGTTCATCTAAATCTCCTTAAAGACCCAGCCCGAGTCCAGCCTTGATGACACGGAGGTGATATTTAGTGGCCTAGCTGTATGTCAGACCCTCTGTTGAAGCCCTTTGTGTACAACATCTGATTCAGTTCTCACCCTGTGTAGTGGCTGCAAATATCCCCATTTTACTGCTGAAGAAACTGAGGCTCAGAGAATTGAAGCGACTTGCTCAACATCTATCTACCAAGCCTACGTGCTCTCACGGAGGCCCGTCTCTACTAGGATTCCCAGCTCGGCGGGGGTCCACGTTGTATTCCATGCAATGGAACAGAAGGCTCCCTCAGCTAGGGGGCTAAAGAGGAGGGGGCAGTACCAGGAGAGCAGGGAGGGTCAAAGAACAATCTCGAGGATGTCGGACCCTGGGCTGCTTAACTTTCCTGTCCACTTTGTTGATCTGATGGAATCTTAGAGCCAAGGGGAACTTACAGGGGATCTCATTCAACCCGGATCCCTTCTGTGGCTTGAATTCACCTCTAGGACATCCCCTCAAGTGGTTCCTCAGCCCCCTCACAGCAATGGCAACAAAAAGAAGGCAGAGAACCTTTGAGTACATGCAGGGGGCGAGGAGTAGCTTCCTTTAGCCTGGGGCTTGCATCGAGTGAGAGAAACTGACAGAGGAAATAATGTGGAGAGGCAGGCAGGGGCCAGATAACAATGACAACAATAACAATAATAACAACAAGAACCACCACAACAAAAGCAACGGCGCAGCAGTCATGACCATAATAATAGCAAACATTTCTTGAGGGCTTACCATAAAGGGGGGAGCTTTCCATGTGTAATCTCCCCAAATCCTTGCAGGCATCTCTGACAGAGGCACCAGAAGGCCCCCCATTTTGCAGGTGAGGGAGTCTTGGAGAATCAGATAACTTACCCCAAACCACACAGTGAAAGCCTGAGGCAGTGTCTGAACCCGGACTGGCCGGCCTAGAAGCTGCCTCATTTAAATACTACAGTTTTCTAGAATCCTACCCTAAGGCCTTTAGACTTCTGTTCTGTAGGCCACATCAGGGTAAAGTTATATATTCCATCTCAAGAAACCATCCAAGGTTTCCATCATTAAAACTTTTAAGCGTAGATATCATAGTAACAGATCGTATCGGTTAAAAATTTGCCTGCTCCAATTTTCAAATGATTTCATTACAGACACCCAATCTGCCCTTTGCCTGCTCCTACATAGCCTGGCACGCTCGCAATAAAGGGGATTCTTTATCTTGAACAGTGGCGTCTTCACACAGCTTTTCACTACTTTAATATTTTTCCCAGCAGTCATTCATATTAAAACGGTTAAAACAAAATTAGTAGGTCAAACAACGTATCGGAAGGGGGGGGCACTGACAGCCTCCTGTGTTAAAAATGAAACTATTTATTCCGTTGTGAAGCAGAACTATCATTAGCAAGTAGTAAGTGTTCATATGTTGTAATGTGCTTCTTCGCTGGGCGACAAAGCTTTTCTGTAGCATATAGTTCCCAGGTCGTCAGCAGAAGGTGGTTAATGGCTTTGTGGGGAGAAAAATGAAGCTCAGGTGGGCAATGGACAAGTGGCCCAAATTTGGGGGGACACCTCACATGGGCTGACACCTTCGTGGCTGACCCTGACCATTTCCCCTCCCCGAGGCTGGTTTCTTGGGCCTGTGACCCGTGTTGTCGCACAAGGCCCCACCCTCACAGAGGCCCTGTGCTTATTAGCTTAATGCTCTGCTGCTGCCATCTTGAAATTCTTCATAATTCTGAACAAAGGGCCCCACGTTTTCATTTTGCCCCGTGTCCCCAAGTTATGAAGCCAGTCCTGCCCCTTTCATTCTCATTCCCTCTGTGCCCCCAGTGCCCCTGGCTCTTCCTAGGACCCAGGAATGGGTCCATCGACTCATCCGTCTCTTCCTCTGCCTAGCACGCCCTCTCTCGTCATTCCCACCCAGCTGCCCAAGAGTGGAAAGTTTGAGCGTGTGCACGGGACAGTTCAGCCTCTCCACCGTGTGCTAAGCTTCAATCTGAGCCTAGTTGTCCTTGGAGCTGGTGACCCGGGGAGGTCACCACCTTTTCCTAGGACCTGTGCTGGGTGCACATACCAGGTCTCTTCCCTTCCTTTCTGCCACGTTATTTTTTCCTGTCTGACGGATGCCTGCAGTAATCAGCTTACTTGCGCATCGGAACTGACTGGCACATACCAAGGCCAATGAAGGAGCAAGCCTTTACCAGCACGTTCACCCACTTCCCCAATTCTCTCTGATGCCCACCCTCCCTGGAGCCTTCCCAGGGAAAGAATCCCATAGACATAATTTCCATCAAAGCAAGAAGAAGAGGAGGATGTCATCTTTTCACACAAAGGCCCAACATGGGGCAAATGAAAGCACCAGGAAAAAGAGAGTTGAGTTCTAGGCTTATACTGTGCAATTTATAGCCAGGAATGAATTGTCCGAGTTGGTCAAGATGATATGGACAACTGGGATTCACAGACACTAAAATGACCAAATCTCACTTTAGCAAATAGATTTAACTAAAGATGTAAAAGCTGATCATATTCTTCACAAAGTTAAACACTGAATATCCATACGACCCGGCAATTCCACTCCTAGGTGTATGCCCAACAGCACCGAAAGCATGTACTCAAATACTTGCACTCTTGTTCATAGCAGCACTATTCCAATACCCAAAAAGTGAGAATGATCCAAATGTCCCTCAATGGATGAATGGATAAATGAAATGTGGTCTAACCATACGATGGAATATTATTTAGCCATCAAAAGGAATGAAGCGCTGATGCATGCTGCCACGTGGAAGGACCCTGAAAACCTGCTAAGTAAAGAAGTCAGATACGAAAAACCACATATTCTGGATTCCATTCATGTGAATCATCTAGAATAGGCAAATTCCATAGAGACAGAAAGGAGATTAGAGGCTGCCAAGGAATTGGGGAGGGAGGAAAAGGGCGTGATGACTTAATAGGTCCAAAGTTTCTTTTACGGTGATGAAAATGTTTGGGAACCAGTTAGAGGTGGTGATTACACCGGACTGTGAATGTACTAAACGCCACTGAATCGTTCACATTAAAATGGTTAATTTTATGTTATATGAATTTTAACTCAATTTTTTAAAGGAAAAGAAAAGAAAAGTGAGTCATAGTCCTGTTTCCTCACAACCCAGGGTCTGGTTATGAGGAAATGGGAGGCGAGTCAGGGTGGAGTGAGCTTTGGGGTTCTTAACTCTTTTTGTGCCAGGGCGATCTGAGGAAGCCTCTAGACCCTTTCTCAGAATTACATAAATGCAGAAAATAAAAAACCTGGGATCACGAATGAAAGCAATTCTATTTCCATACAGTTACCAAAAGAGTTGTAAACATTGTGATGCAGTAATATACATGCTTCCTTATGCATTAAATAGCGCAGTCTGCGAGGAGGTCTCATGCCCAGCATAAACTCAAAATAGTGATGAGTGTGCAGTGCACAACATGAACAGATATGAAAATATCTGTGATTTCTGTTGTTGATGCAGTCACAGGAACTGCTAATAACAGAGGTTCCTTGCTGTTACGGACTGAGCGTTTGTCTGAATGAAGGCGGGTGTCTACAAGCCAGGAAGTGGGCCCTCACCAGACACTGAATCTGCCAGCACCTTGGTCTTGGACTCCCCAGCTTCCAAAACTGTGAGAAATAAATGTCTGCTGTTGAAGCCACCCGATCTATGGTGCTTTGTTACAGCAGCCCGTGCTGACTAAGAGATGTGCCTACGTGCATACGTGAAGGAAGCGCTTACACTCAGGTGGAGGTTAATGAAAATAAAGATGTCATTTTTGTCTAAGTACATGGATTCTCTCCAAAGACCACTTGAATGACTGTGGACCCCAGTCTATCTCAAAGAGAGGTCTCTTGAACTACAGGAAGTCACCAACAGGGTTTCTGAGAGAGAATGGAAGAGATGGTATGGCTGCCAATAAACCACTGAAGAACTCTGCTTTGGAAATTTAATTGACTATTTCCTCCTGCCCACTCTCTGCTTGGCCTAAATTCCACAGTCGAGAGCAGCAGGTTACCTAAAAAGGTTTAGGCACCAGCTCAGGGGAACCAGCAAATTGGACAACAGTTGGGAAAAAAATTAATTTAAATTAAAAAGACCAGCTTACAGCTTACAGGTGTCACCTTACATTCCGGGCTTCAGTAATTCTTCTGTAATACATCTCACATGTATCTGGTGTTTCTCAACTTTATCAAGGCATTTTCTCATTTTGGTTGTCATTTTACCCTTCAAGCATCCTTACGCAGATAAAGGGGCTAGGTGCTGGTATCAGTCTTTCGCAGAGGATGAAACTCAGCACAGAGAGGTTTAGTGACCTGCCCAAGGGTATTCAGCTGGTCAGCAGAGCCAAGACCACCAACCCAAACTCCTTACTTGCAACTGTGGGCCCCTTGTCCTTTAGGCATGATTTTAGGTGCTAGAGCTCAGATAACGCATACTTCAGGAGAAAGATTCTAGATCTAGGATTAGAAGGAGGCAAATTCAGTCACGTATGAAACTCAGTCATCTAAGGGCAGTATTTTAACTAACTGTAGGATGACTGATTGGTAATGGAATTGTTCCCAACGCTAAGCAAACGAAAGCACACTGGCTTTTGTTGCGGTGGTGTGTTTTGTTTGTTCGTTTTTGTCCTCCAAGAATCATTTCTCAGATTTGAACCTCCATGTGCGTGCTTGGCTTCCAAAGACCTAAAATGCCTCATTCATGAAAATGGCTTGCCCGACATATTTACACACACGCTCTCCCCCACTTATTTTTACTACTTATGGTCCTTGGCACAAAGAGTAAGCATACATTTGGACTTCAGTCTATTTTTCTATCTACATCCAGACAGGGACATAATTTTAGTTTGGGCCAGGAGGAGGTATTTTAACATCTGAATTTTCTATTTTGTACTCTACGGCTATGTTTCCAGAAATGCCTTACTTTTTTAGCTAAAATACTTAATCTGGTTTTGCATAAGAAAGAATGCACTGGCCTTGGTCCCCCGTTCCTGGGAGGGAGCCTCTAAACTTTTGGAATTTCCCAAGTGTTTGGAGTGTCTTTGTTATTCCTGATGGGCCCCTTGGACCACACCTGATTGTTTATGATAACAAGGTGACTTACAGAAAAGCTGCAAAAACACAATGAAGATTCATCAATTGGTAATATTTTGCCACATTTGCTTTATCATTCTCTGACTCTCGCACTCTTTATCTATCATCTATCTTCTAAACGCTTTGCAAATCTGACAACTTTTACCTCCAAATAGTTGGTGCACATTTACTAAGAGCAAGAACCTTTTCCAGCACAGCCACTGCACAGTTATCCGTGCCAAGAAATTTCACATTGCTCCAACACTGCTATCTTAGCTACGGACCTAATTCACATTTTGCCTATTAGCCTGATAATATCCCTATAACAATTTTTCTTTTTCTGATTCAGGTTTCAGTCCAGGAGCATGTATCACATGGAGTTGTCATGTCCCATTAGCGTCTTTTCATTTAGAATTTCCTCAGCCTCTCTCGGTGTTCAATGACACGAATATTTTTGAAGACGACAAGCCAGTTGTTTTGTGGAATTTCCCTTGAATTAGGTTTGCCTGATGTTTCCTTGTGATTAGACTGGGGCTTTGCCTTTTT